>NW_021940813.1:27658224-27721937 GCF_001715985.3 Manacus vitellinus
CGCGGGGACCGGCACCGCCAGCAAACCCCACGGCGGCTGCAGTGCCTTTGGCTCAATTAATGCCAGGACTAGTACTGAAATAGCAAAGGAGCTGGAGGAACAGTTTTACACCCTGGTTCCTTTCGGTAGGAATGAGCTCCTGTCTCCTCTGAAAGACAGTGATGAGGTAAAGTCGCTGTGGGTCAACATTGACTTAGCTCTTTTGTCCAGGATTCCAGAGCGTTTGCCCGAAGAACCGCTGGCCATGAGCGCCGAAGCAAACCAGGCGGCCAGCCTCCCGCAGGGTAGTAGTGCTGAACCCCCCGCAGAGAAGGGTTTACCGAAATCTAGAAGGAAACGCAAGGTGAGCTTCTGGGGGACCGATTAGAAGGGGTAGGGGAGCCTCCAGCAAGTGGGAGGCAGGCATCACTTGTGCCCACATCCAGTGCTCGATGGCAGTGTCTTCTCCAGGACAGCATTTCAGAGCTGGGATTTGTCCCTGCTCTCCACGTAGGGACTGGCCAAACCCCAGGGGAGTTGCCACCCCAGGAGGTGATGAAACTGCTGATCACGAGGGATCACAGCCCCTTGGAGACAGAATTCACTGCTGGCACATGCCTTTGCGTGCTTAGCGAAAGCACTGCATTTTTAGTAGGATAGTTTTCTCTCATGAGGCTTCTCTCAAAAAACTGAGCATTTGGAAGTGATGCTCAGGTCAGCAAAGGGACAGCTATCTACTGTCTTGTCATGGTCTGCGTGGCATCACTGCGTGTGCAGTAAAAGAAGAGGCAGCATCTTTTTTCCCCTTAGACTGTCAGCAAGAGGCAAACCCTTCAGCCCCAGCAGGGAGCCCTGGCTTTGGGGGAGTGCACTCATGGAAACCTGGTACCAGCCCGATTCTGGAACCTGCCTCCCTCACGCCCTGTTGGCCCATTTTTCCGTCAGGGCTCTGTAGAAGTGGGACCATAGTCCATTAGTTGCCCCCTCCCCAGCAGCACTGTCACAGCAGCCAGGTGGGCACAGCCCTCTGATCACATCCACCCCTCCACCCAATCTCTCCCACACACTTTCTGGTGCTAAGGAGAAAACCCCCTCCGCTTCATGGCCACAGCTGCCCACCAAGCAGGCTTTCTGGTCTGTTTGTACTGATCTGACCCCAAAAGTGACTCCAAACTGGAATCGCCATCTGCTCAATTTCCGGACAGTTTTGCTGTGCAGTCATCTGTTGCCCTCTGAGCTACTGTACATGTGCAGATGGATCTGTGTATTTTTGAGGACCATTTATCTAAATCAGTCTTCCCTATTGTTTAATCTTACTTCGTTTTTGGGTTGGTTTTTTTTTAGTATCTGAAAGGTAGCAGCCCTGTTTCAAGTGGCGAAGTGGTGGAAACAATTCAAGTTTTATACAGTTCTCATTTGTTTACACAGTGGCTCTTTAGATTTTATTTTCTTAAGACATGGCCCAATCATCTCTGATCCATGTTAGTATATACTCAAAGAAATTATCATTGTAACAAAATGACAGAAAACACCAGCCCCTGACTTGTTGAAATATTTTTGGATCTGTAGTAAATCCAAAACCTACAAAATTATTACTTTTCTCTTCAATCAGTGTGAGAATGAGGAAGAGTGCAGAGACATCAAGAAAACTCACTTAGAACAAGAGAGTTCTTCACGATTAGCTGCCTCTGCCCACAGCATCACAACAGCAAATCACTGCAATATGAATGAAAATAGGTAAGCCTTTCCCTTCTTATTTATCACTCAATCATACAAACTGTTGCAGTTTAATGCTGTGTGTTACTTTTTACTTAATTGGGCTTTATTTTTTAATTATTATATTTTATGTTGAAAAATTACCCACTACGGTCTCCATTCTTCTGGTTTAATGAACAAGTTAGTAGCTCCTGACATATTCATGTACTTGCATTTTTGTCCTGTTGCACAAAGAAGTTGTGAGCTCAAGTGTGAGACTCATGGAATGAGTAATTATAACTAGAGCAGTGTGATTGTCTGAGACATAGTCATAAACGCTGTATTGTAGGTACCAGTTCACATATACAACCATCTTATAGCCCTTACCTTATAGTGCTGCAAGTTTCAAGCTTAAAGTTTGACTGTATGCATAGAATTATGTATCAGCTCTGTGGAAAACCTTGAAAAAATATCCATAACAATGTGTGCAATACTCCTTTCCAGAATATATTTGAGACCCACTGTTTTTGAGATTACCAGCATTCCATTCTGTGTAATTAGTAAGTGCTCTAGGACAAGGAACTTAGACTTTTAAAAAGGTGAAATTTTAAAAGGATGTAGGGCATGAAAAAAAAGATGAATATTTAGCACTTGCTGGCATGGTTTATGCACACAGACCCCTGTCAATGTCAGAGCAATCACACTTGAGTTTCTCTGGAGGCTTCCAGAAGTCAAACTTAGACATGTGTCTTCTCAGAGTTCAGCTGCATGCTGCTTGGTAGATGCTGGTCATCAGTATTTTTTTTTAAATCGTTTTTCTGGTAGTATCAGGGTATCTCTTGGGCTGAAACTGCTATAAAATAAGAAAATATTTGTATTTTTTATAGTAGGCTTTTCTATTGTACATATCATTGATGAGCTTGAGCAACTCTTGTCATTAATACTGAAAAAAATCATGGCAAAAACTAATATAAATAGTGGTTATTCAAAAATATGCATTCAATTTCCTTGTCCTGACATGTCACATACATTTCATATAGTGAAAACAATACACAGAACAGTTTGCTTTATTGTGGGTGACAGTATGCAGACATGCCATTCCTCTTACCACAGTGTCACATTTTACATTGTATTCATTTTCAGAGAGTAGCATGGCTGTCATAGCTTGGCTGTCATAGCTTGCTGTGTCACAGGGTTAATTCTGTGCTTGCAGGAAGCAGGGCAATAATATGTGTTTTTCTTAACATTATAGTCAGTACTTCTGGTAGCAACAGTATATTAAAGAAACAAAGAATGTTTGAAATGTATGTTTGCCTCCTAATTGTTTCCTGATTTGTTCTGCTTCCAAGATGTTTCTGTGGTTTGTGCTAGTGTAGGACATGATATCAAATGCTAATATTCCCACAGCTGAGGAAGGGCTACCGAAGCTGTAGCTAAACGAGCAGTGCAGATATCAGGACCTCCTGGTACTCTTGCAACAGCAAGCTGTTCATGTTGTCACATCCCCTCTCCAGTTACACCACCAGAGATGCCTGTGAGGATCTCCTGTAAATACACTCAGGAAACTTGTTTAGAACCAGAACTCTCTTTTCCTTTTCTGTTTCCTTTTCCTTTTTCCTTTTCCTTTTTTATTTTCTCTTTTTTTCCTTTTCCTTTTTTCTTTTTCTTTATTTTTTCCTTTTTTCTTTTCCTTTATCTTTTATCTTATTTTCTTTGTCTTTTTTCCTTTTCCTTTTTTCTTTTTCTATCTCTTTTTCCTCTTTTTTTTTCCATTTTATTTTTCTTTTTTTCCTTCATTTTGTTTTTTGGTTTTTTTTTTTTTCCCAGTTATTATTATTCATCTCCCAGTACAGTCGCCCAGACAGTTTTGGCAGCACAGCTGAGGGCTGGTAGCAAAGGGAGGAGCAAAACCACCTACAGACATGAGCATTTTGTACTGTGGAACTAGAGTCTGAGGTGCAGACTAAGTAAGGTCCTGTTTGACAAGAAAGGCTGCAGGGTCAGGCAGAGATACCCCAAATATCTTGCACCTATATGAGATGCCACAGTCTGTCCATTTCCAGCAGATGACAGCTCTGAGACTGTCCTTTGCTGCAGGTTGCATGGCTTCTCAGTATAAGAAAATGTGCTGCTGCCCTTTGACTGCTCACAGTAAGTTCAGGTGGGCCCTACTCAATGTGCCAAAGGCCATGTGGAAGGGGAGCAGTTGAAACTACAAATTTCAGCTATTTCTCGCAAGCTCTGGGCCAAGCTTTTGAGGCTTGGGTACACTTCTAAAGAGCTGTGGCTTCTCTTGGATGCTTCAGGCCCACACTTTGACAGTGATGTGTAAACACGGTTAGCCAAGCCCTGGGTTTACGTTTGAAGAGAGGAAAAGAAATTACGGTATCAGCCTGCACATTCAACATAGCACTAAAGATCTTATTTTTCTTAGAGGGAGAAGAAGGGCACAGTTGTCTGTCTTACACACCCAGAGTTTTGCTTTTGTAAACAGTATCAGTCATTAAAGCAAAACAGTTGACACAGTGTTTTGAAGGTACTACGTGCTGTGAAACAGTAAAGGTTCTGAATTACAATTCATGGCTTCTTTTACAGCTAGTTTTTAAAGACTTGCCAGATAAATGGACAAATGTATGATAAGAGCACATTTAATTAGCTCTGTTCCCTGAAATTATGTGCAGAGATGAAGTATAGTTCTTACTGTATTCTTTTTTGCAATTCCATTAAGTGTATATTGTCTGATACAGTAACTATAAAGAAGTGAGAATTGTCCATAAAAAGTAATAGTCTGAATAAAGGGGAATGTGACAAGGAAAGGTATAGTGTTAAAATAGTCTCTCTGACCTTAATTGCAGTTTTAGTCTTAATGTCAACTGTCTCCTTAAAAAACTTCCAATTTTTGTGTGTTGCTTTAAGATTTTCAGCTAAATATTTTCTTCAAGTTAGTGCATCTGAAGTTTATTTCTGGGCATATTTTTATGGTCTGTCTGACTTCTCTTCATACAAAGCTTCTCTTGAACAAATGGAAGCTGAAAATACTGTCTGTGTTATAGCTTTCTGCTTTAGAAGACAGAGCAGCTCACATTTCTCTGCGTCTACTGTTTGCATATGCTTCCTTTTGTCTGCACTAACAGCCTATCTTTATCTTCAAAATCTGTATTAGATTAGTATAAACAGTGCTACCAAAGGCTGAGCAGTGAGCACAAAAACAAGCCAGTCATCTTTAAACATTTCCTGTTTTAGTTCACATATGGTTTTATTGCCATGGCTTATAAATTGTCACCTGTAACGGTGAAATAGGGCTCCATAACCTGAACTTACACTTCAGAGCCTAATCTTCGTCTCCAGCTATCCCTTAAGAAATGGTGAGCAAGTGGCCATTTATCTCTGTATTTTTTTTTCAAGTACTGTGATACGGACTTTATATTAACTCCAGAATTACAATTTGCCTTGAAGGGAAAGAGAAGAAACATGATACAAATTTGTAAATGAACTCTTGGTCCCTACACTGTACGCTTGTTTCCAGATACCAATAGACTTTATCCTGCCAGCAGGTTTTAAATTCAAAGTTTTGGTAATATATAAAACATTTACTTTTCTCAAAGCCAGCTTTGTGACACTCCATTACTGTAATTTCCATTTCCAGCTTGGCAATACCAATAAATAAAAATGAGAAAATGCTTCGGTCACCCGTCTCTCCCCTCTCTGATGCATCAAAACACAAATACTCCAACGATGATTTAACTTCCTCCAGCAGACCTAATGGCAGCAGTCTATTACCTTCCATCTCCTCCAGCAAAAAGCAAAAGGGTGAAATCCAGTCGCAGCCACATCCCGGAGACTTCAATGTAAGTGTATGCTGTTGTTCACAATATATAGCCTAGCAGTATATTTTTCACTTTGCATTGCAGTCTACAATAGTTTTGCAAAACATTATGCAAAAAAAAAAATTGTAATAATGAATGTTATTTTGTAAGTTCATCTTTTCTGGCTTGGAGCTTAGCAAGGCACAGAAGAAAGGAAAGAGGGCAGGCTGTAAAATGGGCAAATAACAAAGGCTACATAAGCAAAAAGTAAAAGCTAATGGCCCAAAACGAATAGCTGTCGGCCTCCAGAGCATTGCTTGGACATGATGCAAGGCCCTACATTCATGGTGCATAAGGCCCCTACTGTATAAGGGCTGCCACTGCCTTAACCATGAATGTGCCTGCAGACAAGTTCTCCTACCTGTCTTAGAAAAAACTTTCTCAGATCCTACTTACACCAGTGAACAGCTTAGCACCAGCCTCACAACTCAGCTCCATCAGAGCCCAGGTATTCATATCCTTATCAGAGAGTCTTGCTCACACTAAATGTGCCCAGAGCAGTGTTGCAGATAAGGGTGTATTACTACACTGCATGGTGGCCACTCCTTCAGAGCACAGAGAGGGAGGAGTAGATGGCTGCCCCCTTTTATGCATGAGTTCTGTGATTAGGATGCTGGAATAAAGAGCCTGTTAGCTCTTTTGATTCAGGGAATTCCCATCTCTCTCTCTCTCTCTCTCTCTCTCTCTCTCTCTCTCTCTCTCATCTCTCTCTTATTTCTCAAAATCATACCATACCCTCAGGCCTACAGGACACTGACGGTAGAAGATCAAGGGCATAATATTGTCACATCCTCCCCATGACACTGTTCTGCTTTATGTGAAATTCCTAGAAAAATCAATTTGGATACTATCATCTTGATGCCCACTGCTGAAACATCTAGTCAAGCTGTTAGGGCGCTCTTCTGCCCATGCTCCTCTCCTTGCTACAAAAGCTGTTCATATATTTTATCCTATATCTATTTGCAGTATTTGTTATTTGATATAAAAGAGGCTTCAAAAGCCTAAGTATTAGTGCCTGAGCAACTTTTAAGTAAACAGTCTACCTGAGTTGTAGCAGTGATCTCTTCCAGCCACTTTTGTTGTAGTGATAAATGGCCCCACAATATCTGTTAAGTATATATGCATATACTTAAATATATATTTTTTTTTTTAGAGTGGAGGAGGAAGTAGTAAATATGATATTAATTTTGAACACTTTTTCAAAAAAAAGTTATAAATTGTGTGTTTCAAGAATATCTCACAGATGCTTTTGGTAAATTAAAATAAACTAATACATAAAATATTCCAATAAAAAGGCCTTTAACATATAGTTATTAATTTATTTTTCATTCATTAAATGCAAAGGTTTAAACATTTTAACTTCTGAAATATAAATTTAGATGTTTATAACCCATTCAGAATTACAATGATATGATCCTTCACTTGGTATCTTGAAAATAATTTAAATTCCTTTACAGGCAAATGTGTTGGAAATCGAAAGTAAAGGGCGATTGCTTTATGATCCACACCCTTATCAAATGCATTTCACTGAGATTTTCTGCATAGCCTAGCAATGCACCATTTGGTCAACATTTAACTACCTTTGCAATAAAATTCTTATGTATCTGGTTATTCATCTGAGCCTGCTGAACTGATCTGGATGTGCCATATAGAAGATGAGAGCTCATGAACTATAAATGTTAAAGTTACCTTTGTTTTATCCCATCTTCTCATCTGGCACCTAACTGGCAGATCCTTCAAATTCCTGTCAAAGACTGCAAGCCAGGCTTGCCTACAATGGGCTTTTATCCATTTGAGCTTTTTTCCCATTTCCCCGGTGCCTTTTTGTCTGTCACCTGACAAAGAACAGTGATTTTTGGCAAAAAACAACCTGGGGCCCTCTGTTTTGCACTGTACCAGTGTGTAGTAGCCCAACATAGCGGGTCACTTGGTAGAACAAAGGGCTCAGGAGGCCACATCAAGGACAGGGCTGCAGCTGAGGGAATGCATGAGACCCTGCCAAAAGACATGTTCTTCCACTGCAGCACAGAGAAGTGGTCTTTCAAGGTGATCAGGAGCCCAGAGCACAAAGAAACCTGGACCTTGGGCTACAAATTCATACCACACAAGTACATCAGCAGGGCAGCATGAAACGAGTCGAACATGTAAGTTCTCGCTCTCCTGAGGCAAGGGACAATGCTAGTTTGGAAGCTGAAAGCTAGAGATATAACTTGATCTTCTAAATTACTACAACAGATCTATTCTTTAATAATTTCACTTACTGTGTTTCAGAGTGTTTTGATAGTTAGTAATAGTTCAGGTCAGTTTCTTCTCTTTATCATATTGAAATTCAAGCCCTTTACAAAGTGCTCTGACCAATATCTGTGAATTCGTGGCTGTTAGTGATAGGACACTAGTACATACTTCCTGCTCAAATAGTAGGAAAACTAACTTCTAATTTACAACACAGTGCAAAGACACTCTGGTTTTCTTGTTATTTGTAACTTTTTTAAGTTAGTAGCCAATTCCTCAATGTCTTACCTGCTGTTTGTTGTCTAGAAAGCAATTCACATCAATTCAGAAAATGTTCTTCTCTGCAATAAGCCACAGTCCCAAACACAGCCTTGGTCACCTCTGTCCAGCACACCCAGGGACTGCAGAAGGACAAAGCTTATCTTTGATGATATGTAAGTACAAATGGCTTTAAAATTAAAACAATATCATTTTTTGCATTTAAAAAGAGAAAAATACAATTTGTCCAACAGGAACTGAGACGTGGCCAAAATTCTAGTAAGACTTATTGTACACTGAGAAATGAATGAAACATACTATATAAACTCCTTAGTTTTTCATTATAAATTGAGCCTCTAACCATAGAATAGTAGAATTCATAGAATCACAGAGTCATAGAATGCTTTGGATTTGAAAGGACCTTAAAGACCGTTTAGTGCCAACCCCTTCACCACGAATAGAGGATGTCACCCAGTTTTGACCAGGTTTCTCAAAGCCCCATTCAACCTGGCCTTGAACAGTGCCAGGGATGGGGCATCTGCAGCTTCTCTGGGCAACCAGCTCTGGTACTTCGCCACCCTCACAGAAAAAATTTCTTCCTGACATCTAACCTAAACTTGCCCTTTTTCAGTTTAAAGTCATTCCCCCTTGTCCTTTAACTACAAGCTCTTGTCAAAAGTCCCTCATCATCAGGAGCACTGAGGACTGGGTGTTCCCAAAGGATAGGGCACCAAGAGCCAAGATGCAAAATGCAGCTGGCAGGGGTCCAAGTCCCACAACACCTAAGCCGGGTGAGCAGGGCAAGCCCAAAGGTGGAGTCAGGTTCAACCAAGCGCTAGGATCCTCAGGCACTTCCATGGTGATGAGTCAAGTCCAAGGTCAGGCCAGGAAGTCAGGTCAGAATCAGGTCCAACAGACACAGCCTGGGGACTGCCAGGCATGCATAGTGACAAGGCAGGTCCGAGGTCCAGTCAGGAAGGCAAACCCCAGGGCAGGGTCCAGGCCAATGGAGGACATGGCCAGGCACAAGCACTGCTGTAAAGGGGCATGCTTGCAGTGAATTGGACAGGGAGTGAAGGCCCAGACCTGAGCTTAAATGGATTTCATTAGCCCATGGACAGAGGGGGAGGCCCCACATGAGGTGGGTCAGGGCCATTAAGACTTTATCAGTATCCTTGTGGCACTGGTATTAATTATGCACACATCAGACTATTAATGTATCATAACTATAGCAAGGCAGGGTGAGAGGGGCACCTTCTTGTGCACCCTTTGGAGCAAGGAGAGAGGACATAAGGAACCTTGCATCTCTGAGCCTTGACAGCTGCTGCTACTTCTGCTCAGCTAGAGGTATCACAAGGGCAGGGTGAGTAGGAAGCAGCAGTGGTAAGCATGAGTACCTGGAGGGGTACTTGACCCTCCTCACCTCCATTGCATCCTTCACACATCCCTGGCTACTTCTCTGAAAATATTTTAAGCTTGTAATTGTCTTTCTTTTATTTTTGGTAAATTAAAATTGCCAATTTGTTTCCCAAGGTCATTTAGGACATAGTATTATTTAGATAAGGTAAAATGGGGAAACTGAAGGTTGAAATCCTAGTATCTAGAAAATCCACATTCTTTTTGACTGATAATGTTCTGGCCTGAAAATACTGATATTTTTTCTGGCTATTGTAGAAGAGGTTCTGTTCAAGGCATGCCTCAAACTGCCTGGAGCTCTAAGCTGCATGACCTTGACATAGTTTTCATACTCACAGACTTTCACCCACAACATCTCTAACTCCTTTATACCAAAAGAAATCTTGGGATAACAGCCTTGTTTTCTCAGGAACTGCTTTCTGCCAGAATTGTTTTTTTTTTAATATTGACAATTATTATTGTTGTTGTTGTTCAAACTGTAATGTTTGTTCACACTGTCTGGTCTCAAGGACAACTAGAGAGGCAGCAGCCTCTCATAAAGAGAAACCAGGTTTCCTACTATAAGGTACAAATAATTCCTGTGGACTTCAAAAGGATGTAACTGGCTTGCATGTCAAGAAAAGAAGGCTTAATTTCTGTGTATATTCATGGCAGTCATAAGCAGATGTAAATTGAATAAATGTAATCAGTTTTTCTGCCTCTTTTGGAAAAAACTCTCCCCTGTGTATATATATCCTTGTTATTCCTCTTACTCCACCTCCCTCCATGTTTTTAACTCTTCCAGTATGTTTATTTAACAGTGTTTAGAAGTACTACCTAACTCTTCATATCTCTTAAAATACTTTATCATCTGTAATTTACTTGCAACTGCTTAATTTTTCTGCAGTTTAAATATGTACATACAAGGCAGAAAGGTGTCAGAGTCAAAAGTCAATAGGATGTGCTCATCTCTTTGGATTAGAAAGAAACACAGTCAGAAACAGCTACAACAGAACTATTGTATCTTCATCTGCTTTTCCCTCAAGATGCTGACAAAAAACAGGGGGACTGATTTGTTTCACTTTCTCCCTAGGATACTGTCATAGGAGATCTGCTTTGGTCAGCATCTCTGTCATCTGAGAGGCTTTTATCACTTGCTTTCTCCATTAGTGATAGAAATGATTTCTCTGGCAGGCATCTCCAATAAAACTGTTTCAACTTTTCAGACAGATACAATTAAACATTGTTGTATAGTGCCTTCCATGTAAAATATCCCCAAGCAACTTGTAGACACTTAAAGATAAAAAAAAAAAGCCAAATAAGATAAAACACAGAATCAAATATATCTTAATTTGTCCTTAAAACCCAGAAACAGTTAAATGCCTGTTGTGCTAACTAGAGGAAGGACATTGTCAAGTACTACATCTGTCATCCACAACCTGTATCTGGCATATGCCATCAGAATACTAGCTGTACTAGATCTTGATTCTGAAATTACTGTGCAGAGAAGTCACTGAAATGTAGCACATTAGACTGGCTGTAAATGTTAAATGCCAACAAATTTGACTCACATATTAGAAGGATCAAATTAAACATGGCAGCCAGTGTCTTTCAAATTCATATAGTACCACAGCAGAGGAAATGCAGTACAGTAGGTCTAAATTATGTAGTAATCCTAATGGCAGCATTTGTCCAAAATGATGCCTATGAAGTATTTCATCTCATAATCCATGAAGTTCTGAATTACTGTAATCCAGCCATGGCTTTAAAGTCTTAATTTTAATCCGACTCTGAAGTTTTTAAGAGACTAAATCCCTTATATTTGATTTAAAACAACAACTATTTTTTTAACCAATCAGTGTGTCTTTCCTTTATTCTCAATTTATTTTCTCCAGATCATTGACAACAGCTGTCACTAGCAACAAATTGGAACACAAGTAGGTCAATAAAAAGTGTATCTTGCTTGGCAGAGTACTGTATACACATACACTGCAGTAGAACAGTAAATATAGCTAACAGTCTTCAAAAGACAGGCAAAATTCTACTTTACCTAGTTTGCCTTTTTTTACTGATAGATCTAGATATGCTTAGAGGTACCCAGCATGCCTTATATGTTAAGTGACATCTATGCTGTTTTCAGTGGTAATTCTTAACAAGATTTCCTGGATTTTTGGCCATTTTTGACCCCATGAAGAGAACATTTTCAAGGCTACATAGTAATGCTTCAAGCCAAATTGATTCCTGCTGTAATTTCACTGAATGATAGAATTCCCAATAACTGCATTTAGGAACTATGTCTGTTGTCCTTGAAGGGATAAGCACAGACATGCTGTGGGTGCCCAAGGGCACAGTCCCACACCTTCCTCAAAATACTGCATATATGGTATAAAAAAGAGCAGAGCATACCCAGCTTCACAGTTTTCCTTATGTCTAAATCAGAACATGCTCCTCAGGATTATTTTATTGCATTATGGGTATTCTTTCAAACTTGGAGTATGGATTTTCTTCACTTATATTTATTTTTCTTTTTTTCTGGCCTTAGAGGAGTGAGATAATACATCTTCTACAGCTTTTTTTTTTCAATTCATGTTTTGTTGAATGTCTGTTCCACCTTTATGGATTTCAGTGCTACACACATCCACCAGCTTTACATTGTCCAAGGGACATATCCTGTGGTGAGATAGAATTCCTATGTTTGTTTGTCAAACAGTCAACCATATACCCAGAAAATATTCATTCTGTAAAGGTGTTATGCATAGAGCTCATGAAGAGTTCAAAAAACAACTTCTTGGCACATCTCTTTGTTTTGGCTTGAAACCCCAAGTGTCTCATTTTCAAAAGTCTCCTCTTCCTTGTTCTTCCTCAGAGTGGAAAGGAGAAGGTGCTCTGTTGTATGGGTTCTGATTCCCATACAACATCTGGAAGTGATTTCACTTTGCATTGCTCAAAATGCCCCAGGGACTCCTGAAATATTTAGAGAAACTTTTCTAGTGCTGAACACATCCTGAGGAGCACAGTTAAGGAACAGAGCTTGGCTCCTCTTTCTTCTCATCAGCAATCTAAAAAATCACTGGTCAGATAGACCAATGTCTACTACACTAAATTCCTTAAAATTCATATACTTACTTTGGACTGCTCTGAGTTTCTTGGCTTTGAGGGATTTCAAGACTTCATCTGACTATTCCAGTCTCCCTCTTATTCTTACTTGTGGCACTGAATTTTCTCATGTGTACCCTGCCTATGATAAAATAACATTAGATGTGTCAGACACTGCCTCCCATGCCGGTGTCTCCCATGCCAGACACTGCCTCCCATGATTAGATAATTAAGCTACCTGTTCTCTGCAAGACCACCTACCCCCTTTCTTTATAGGGACACTTGGTTTGGTGGGAAACAGATGCTTAATCAGCTCTGGCAGGAGATTCTCACAGGGTATAGAATTTATAGCCACTATTCCCTGTCATTAAAGGAAAACCAGACCTGTGGACCTCATTTGAACTTAAATGCTACATCCATGCCCCTCCTCCATTCCTGTGGGCAAGTGGTTCAGCACGGCTTATCTTTGTATGATTAAACTGTCTGCACTCCCCAAAACAAAGAACATTCACTGCCTCCTGAGAACAGTCCCTGGCCTGTGCTGTCCCCCAGCTGTGCTCAGGCATTGTCTGGAACTGAGCTCAAAACTATGCCATGGAGAGTGAGTATCAGCAATTACACAGCATGGATGATCAAATGATAAAGCTGGTATCCTTGCCCTGCTTATTTCACTTGCACAGGCATAGCCAAGGAATGTTTTTACTGACAGACTCAGATCTGAAAATTTTGTCACTCAGGAAGGAGGATTTGTTTGCATTAATTGATTTTGATGTAGCTTTTTCTTACTCTACAGATAGACTAGAAAATATCTTCAGTCCACAATGATTCATAATAGCGAGCAAGACAAGGGTCTTCTAATCAGGTTCAACAAACTCTCCTCCAGGTCCCAGCAGCAGAGCTGAATCTCATGGATGGGAAAAGACAGTCTCTCCTACGAGTCTTTCCCAGTCTTTCCTCACCTCTACAGCTGGTGAGCAATGAGCAGATGCCTACAGCAGATGATGAGCACCCTCCAAACCCTGCAGCTCTTGGAGTAGTCTAGGTCTCATGCTGAATATGTGGAAGTCTCAGCTACCTTCCATGGTGTTTGCCGTTCTACCACATCTCTGGTACTTGACAGAGCTTGTTTTCCTGAGGTTTGATTTCTCCTCTGCTATCTAGAAGTCCATCCCAGTGTAACTGGGGCTTTGACTACTTGTGCTAGCTCACAGGGAGGTGTGAGTTTTCATCACCCTCAATTCCAGGATTCACAGATGTGCTGTGTACGAGATATTCTAATGCCTCTATTTGAGGCTTAATTCCCAAGTCAGCTTTGCTGTGCCCGTGGCAGTGGAAAATGTATTTACATACATTTGAAGAATGTGTTTCAAGTCCATTTTTCACAATATAATTACCCAAAAGTTTCCATTTTGCACTAGAAGGTTCACTGTAATGGCCCTAGGGTGCAAAGGCTGTGATCCCCCAGGGAAGCCTGGGAGCTTTCCTGGTCATTCCTTCAACATGTAACGTATATTTTCATCTGCCAATGATAACAAACCACACAGGTAAATGATCATAACCTCTTTAATCTAGAGAATCACAGGTAGACTATTCAAAATCATTTTTAGCCTGGGAATACCCTGTTTTCAGAACAAACAATGAGTCATGGAGCTGGAGAGGGGCTATGATAACCTAACACCCATGAGGAATATGAATTCCCAAAATCCCTATCAGTTGTTTACATGATTATGTGCCTCATTATGATTTCTTTCAAGTCCTGTGACTACCAAAGTTTCTTAGGCAGGCTTGACAAGACAGGATCCTTGGATAAAGTCTTTGTTTCAGGATCGCCTGCTTCTTTCAGTGTAGATATCCCATTCATGTCACCCAGCAGTTTCACCCAGACCTTGTCTTCTCCCTCAACAGAGCTAGGTACATCAAAGCTGGCTGCCAGGTAGTCCCTCTCCCAGAAAAGTCTTTCTGCCTTTGGTTTTCAGCTGCTTCTTAAGAATTTAAGGCGTCATTCCATGGGATTTTAAAACAAAACAGATCTGGACTGCTGTAGTCCTGCCCTCTCTCCCTAGGTCTGATTATAAAAGCTTTCACTCCATCTTCAACTGAAATTAGTTTATTTCACTGTATCTATTTAACATACATTGAAAGAGACAAAAGTCCCTATTGTGAATACTTCTTTCTTTCCTCTCTTTTCGCTTGTACACTTTGCCCTTGCGTGTTTTAGTTTAGATATTGATTTCGCATGGATATCTATAAGTCATGAATCTGGATCATACCCAGGAATTTGTAGTAGATTTTGACTCTTTCTCTTGTATTTCACTACATTAAGATGGTTAGTCTGGGGGATTTTGCATTTTTGCAAAATAGGAGTCCCCACTTATTTTATCCTTCTGCATTTCATTTAAGTTAGATGCGAGGCTTTCATTTTGTCTGATATTTTTTGCAACAGTAACTCCCTCTGTAGGTATCTGTACTATTCATCTATTCATCTAATCTGAGCTATTGACCTTGTTATACTAAACCCAACAAGATGTTGTGTAATTGTGTGATTGAGTAAATTTTTCTTACATTTGGCCTGACTCCAATCAGATCCTTTGTGCCTGTCTTTCTGAAATGCCTATAGTACTATCATTTAAATGGCTCAGAAATACTCCCCTGTCCCTCTCCACTTGGCATGCTCCTCTGGTGAACCTCCAGACCTGCTGGGTCTGCCAGAGTAAGCATGAGACTCCTGTAGTTGGGTACCCACTTCGTGCAGCGTCACGGGCTCTGTGTGTGTGCCGTGCCTCAGACGCAGCACTGCTATGTCCCATAAAACAGCATTTATTTGAAGTTGTAGAATGCACAGGAGGCCGTGATACATCAGGGGAGAACACTATTTTGTATAGCAATACCCACTCAGCTCTGTTGTTTACCCCAAAGAAGAACACCCTTATCTGTGACCCAACATGCCAGACAAACTCCTGACACATGTCCTGGTGTGAAACAGCAAACAGGCAAGGCTGTGTACCCCTGCCTTTCACTTTACATGGTTTTCTTCCTCTTATAGGATTTTCTTCTCCTCCTGGACTGAAAGCTTAGGGCATACTGCCACAGCTTCAAAAATGGACATAGGCTTACCCTGGCTATGCCAGTTTCTTCTGATTTGCCCTAGCTCTGACCAAATTTTAAAGTCACTCATTTTGCTGTTCTGCTTCTTTCCAGCACACCCATTTTTTCAGTGTTTAGACTCCTAAAGTTGTGAAACTGGTCCTATATTTAGAATTATGATTTAAACTGTTTTTATTACATGCAATTGTTGTACACTGAGGAAGCACTAGTTGGGTTTTTTATAACACTTCAGCAGTATTATCTCTGAAGGGTATTAAAATGTGCACTTGGCTACATTTATGATGTTTAATTGAACTTTTATTAGTTTTTTTAATGTATCCTCATAAAGCACCGTACGACAGTAAGAAATAACGTACAAGTGGTGGATTATGTAAATGAAGCAGAAAATGCTATAGTTTAGTATTTAGTTCATATAAAATATAAAAATTAGATGAAAAATGTGGGTTTGAATGCAGTTATAATTAAAATTGTATATTGGAGTCTAACCTACACCATACTCTGTAAATACCACTGGTTGCTCTGAGTTCCAAGGAGATTATTTTGCAGTAGATACTGATAAATTACTGTACAAAGTAAGGCTTTTATTGATTCACTTTGTTTGATTCTTTCCCCTTTATTTTACTGCATGAGTTTACATTTTTGCAATTATCTGCTAAACTGGAGTAAATTAAATTCAGAGAAACAAGCAAAAGACAAAGGGGGCAGAGATGCACTGTAATGGCATGGAGCTAAATAGGATGAGAGAAACATATATACACACAAAAGCATTTCACCTGGGTAATGGTAACACCACTCTTAGGAGCTCAACAGCCCAGAAATTCTGAAAGGCTGCTTCTGGGAGGGGAGTAATTACGATGCCCACAGCCATCTCACCTCATGCTGGGATCCCGCACAACATAACAAGCAATGGAAATGCTGTCTTTCCCGCTGGTTTTCGACAGGCTCCCAGAGAAAGTGGTGCCAAGGCAAGTGAGAGAAATTCTGGACAGTAGCGGATTGTTTGATAAATTTCATCCTGGATTCAGCCCCAGCCATGCTACTGAGGCTGCCCTTGTCAAAGTCATAAATGGTTTGAATGCCGCTGCTGAAAAGGAAGCCTGGCCTTGTTTGTACTATCAGATCTAGCCGTGGGGGGGTTATTCTGTAAAAGGCTGGATTCTGTTGCAGTGCCTAGGTGACTGGCTAGTGTTGACTGAGAATGCATTGAAATGGTTCCAGCGGTACTTGATTGCTTTCCCCAATCAACGTAGTAGGGTAAATTCTCCTCAAGAGCAGCCAGTTTCACATAATGACACTTGATCCCAGCGAGAATTCACCAGCGGCCTGACTTAGTTGGCGCTGATGCTTTACGCTCTTTCTCTTGCCTTTCAGAGAGATATATGAGATGCATTAGAGCAGTGTATTAGAACTCCTTTTTGGCTTTATTGAAGAGGACTATATTTCTAAAAGTACCAACCATCAGATATTCAGAAACAAAAGACTTTCTTGTGCAGTCAAGATTATTAATAGAGATAAAACACTTATTTCTACCTGTTAATTTGAAGTCAGACTTCTTTTTAATTTTTTTTTTTTTTTTAAAGAGGTCTGAATTATCTTTGTAAGTCTGGAGTGACAGTGCTGATCTCAATAGATTCATACACTTGTAAATAAGAGGAGTCTGACTCAATTGTCTGAAAACCAGAAATCACTGAATAACTTTCCTTGGGACTTCAGTTTACATTCATGACCAGTAAGCCTAACAAAGAGATTCCAGTGCTGCTTCTGCTCTTCACAGCCACTCCAGTTCAACCAATATCCTAGTACCATTTTAACCCTGTAGAAATTTTTCTATTCTCTCTCTTCTCAGGCTGTAGCAAGGCTGTCATCTGCAGGGGCTTTGCAAAGTTGAGACCAAAGACCTGAAAAGAGTTTTAGCCGCAGACCTTTCTGAGTGTCTTCAGTGGGAAAACAGATTTGCTTCTCCTCCAAATGCCTCTTGTTAACAACACACAGGATCTGAAATAAGCATCCAGTGAGACTGCCTGCAAATTTTCCAGTCTGAGATTATCACCAATGTAACTAAACAAACCAAGCTGCAGAGGAAATTTGGATGAACCTTCATGTTTGTAACAGAGATGGTTTCTTGGTCACCAGGTCACTATAACTTCAGAGTCTGTAAAATCAGAATAAGATTAACAATTTTTTTGTGAACTTCATAGATACAAAATGTGCAGTATGCAAAAGAGCTATCCTGAATAATTAATTTATGCATCAGTTTTCTCACGTGTCTTCATATGTCCATGAGCTGAGGCAACCTCTTATCTTCAAGAAGCCCATAGAAGAGGGGGTTTTTTCTACTTTTTCTACTTCATGGCATAATAATTTAAACTATTTTGTTACTAAAATGATATAAGAAATTTATACAGTGTATAAAACCATGCATTGAATCTATAGGACATTTCAGCTTCCCATTTTCACCCAATGTGCACATTAGTTATCTGAATATAAAGGTTATTAAGATGTAGTGATAAATTGAAGAATGGTATTTCATAGATTGAATTAAGATACCAGAATTTGACTTGGCATGTTTATTAACACTATTGAACAAGTTCTGTTTAAAAAGCTAATGATAATCTATTCATTTTATCCCAATGCATGCGAATTTCTGTTAGGCATCCCCTGATTTCTAAATCAGTGGTGTATTTTTCCCATGGAAATACCTAAACATTCACATGGAGAATATATATGCTTTGTTTTAACATGGCATTTTAGTAGCTTCTCTTTTTTATATGAGACTTCACAAACAACAATTGGACTTAGTACAAACTGATGACTTCAGTTTTTCGTTACACTTAACCCAGCCCTCAGCAGGGCCCTCAAAGCAGGCTTCTCGGTTCAGTAATGTTCATATTCGTGCTAATACCCCCATTGCTAATCATAACGTGGGAGAATAAAACCTGCTGCAAGTTGAAAATCATTTTACAATTAACTTATAAGTAAGCCAACCATAATTACATTGTGTTATCTCACATTGTTTTTACAGCCTCTTGCCATGCTTCAAAGAAGGAAATTAGACATACAGTGCTGGGTGATATTTAGGACAGAATGTTGCAAAGGATGTATTTTAATGACCTGAGTTTGAAAGGCTCATGTAAAGGTTCATCACTTTGAACATTTCAGATAGATGAGACCACTGGTTTGTTCTCTGCCTTGCTTTGCTTTTTTGTACTTCATAGTAAATCATCTTACCTAGGTCATTGCACAAGACAAAGAGAGACAGAACATTTTTTTAAGAATTCCTTTTGTGTTTCTGAAAACATAGCTATTTTTCTGTATCTAACTAACACTGTTTCAATGTGTAATATTTCATAATTGACCAAGACCAAATTCAGATGGTTCTTTATTATTAAGATAATATTAGCATCTTGTTGCACACAGGAAGTATTTGCAGCTGTAGTAGGTTATGAGATCCTGGGACACAAACCTGTCTTTAGTCCCCTTGCTGACCTACTAGGTAGAGTAAGCTGAGGTGAAATTTCACTCTGCAGAGAATAATATTTTACAGAAAGTTGGAACAAAGGAACTGTTTTTCATATCAACCAGTGTTTTAGGACAGAAATCATTTTAAAGTAGGCAGACTTTGAATTTCATTTCCGTTTAGTCATATTTAGCCTTTCTTCTCTTCAAAATAAGGTTGACTAACCTTCTCTGATACAATTAAATGTCCTTAAAACAGTATGCACATCAGTAGAAAGAAACAGACAAAGTAAACACATTGCCAAATAGCCTTGTGTTCTTAAGGAAGTTATATGGCTGTGCTCTTCTGTCAATAGGCTCCTCTGTGCCCCCATTGATCTCAGTTATGAATCTGAGCATGTTCTTACTGCTATCAGCAAGAAAGTTTTACTCATTCATTCCTCTGACTTCACTTTTTAGATCTGCATCTTCTCTGGCTGACACAAAACATGTTGTTAAACACACGTGCAGAGAAATCCCAATTTCAAGAAAAAAAAGTAGTTACGAATGTGGACTGGTTTGGACTGGGATAGAGTTAATTTTCTTTGTAATATCTCCTATAGTGCTCTATATTGGATCCATAACCAAAACAGTGTTGATAATACAGAGATGCTTTAGTACTGTTGAGCAGCACTAACACAACCTCAGGGCATTTTCTGCCTCTCACCCCACCCCACCAAGCAGGCTGGGGGTGCACAAAGAGTTGGGAGGGGACACAGCTGGGAGAGCTGACCCCAGCTGACTGCACCATGTGGTGTCACGCTCAGCCAGAAAGAGCTGGGGGAAGAAGGAGAAAGAGGGGATGTTCAGAGTGCTGGCATTTATCTGCCCAAGTCACTGTCAAGCACATTAAAGCCCTGCTTTCCATGAGATGGCCTTTGTCTCAGTGCACAAGTTTTCTTACTTTTACTCTTCTACACTTTTACTCTTTTGATTCTCTTCCCCATCCCACTGAAGGGAAGTGAGTGATTAGCTGTGTGGAGCTGAGCTGCCCATCGGAGTTAATGTACAACAGATGAATGGTAAAAACATCAGAACTCAGACTACTCAGGAATATCTCATTTTCTTTAGATAAGGACAAAGGGATGACACTCTAACCAATACTGAGAAAACTATTTTGCAAGGCAAAACTTCCCTCTCTGAGAGAGAGGAAGATGTGGCATTAACCACAGTATAAGCTGAGAAGAACCAGGACATGTTTTAGCTGAGTAGAGAAAGAAGAAGGTCACCTCCCACGTATATGAGACTGGACGAATCTGCAGGGTCAGGAAATGTGAAGACTTTTATGAGAGGTAACAACTTACAGATGCAATGTTACAGTCTGAAATGACTTGGCAAATGGCTGTTCTACATAGTGACTGAGAAAGGTGCCATAGGGAGAGCTTGTAGGAGGAGATGAAAAAATTTGCTTCAGCCACGAGGAGCTCACTGAGGTGGTGACAAGGAGATATCAGTTTGTTTTGAGTTTGAATGGGAGTGGATAAATCTGGATCACAGATGGACTTGTGAATTTAAGGACAGAGCAAAAAGTTGAATTTGTGCCCTGCAGGTTAGGTAGATTAAGGAAGGGATGGAATTTCCAAGATCTGTTTGAGGAGAAATCAGTGGAGAAATTGGCACTAGGAACACCAATGGAATTGCAGCAGGCAGCCCAGCACTGAGTCGGAGATGAACTCCAGGCAGCAAAAGTAAACAGCACTCTCAGCACGCTTACAGATAAGAGGGAGAAGAGTGAGATGGTAGCTGTGGAGGCAAGCAGGTTCAATGTGTGTTTTCAAAGTGGAGAGATTAAACACACACTTGTTTTGAGAGGAGGGTGAAGCCAAGGCAAATAACAATGTACAGAGAGGAATAGAAAAAGAGGTAAGCAGGCACCAGGGAGAAGAAAAGACAGAATATCTTGTTCCGCTTAATGCTTACATCCGTTTCGCAGATCAGAACTGCACTAATTTGGGAAGCAGTTTATATAATCCATAAAAATGCATTTTATTAGCTTTTTTTTTTACTTTGAATCACTGACTTCTAAAGAATGAGAACAGCCATAAATGCTATTGTCTCCACAGGCAGCAATTTGAAAATAGAAGATCCATGGTTACACAATAAGTGTATTTTCTTCATAAAAAATATTTGCAAATCAGGTTTAAAATAAGGGGGAAATAGCTTTAAAATATTCTGCACTTCAGAAAATAATAAAATGTCTTCTTATTTTCCCCTGATAGGCCACGCAATGCAGATTACTTTATGCAGGAAGCTAAACGGAAGAAGCATAAAGCAGATGCAATGGTGAGAACATTTTCTTTCCAGTTACATTGCTGCAAATTATTTTTGTGATGCACTTTCTTCATCAGCACAGTATTGCTGGGGTAATTATAAAATCTATTATAAGGATGGCTAGGCTTGTTAAATTAAGAAATGTTTATATAATCAAATGTTCATAGCCCAATAAACTATGACTTAACAAATAATGACTTACTGAGATAAAGGCCTGGATAAATAAAACTTTCTGTTTATCCCTTTGCTTTAATTAGTAACTATAGTAATGGAGGCTGTGTAAGGGATCCACATGCCTATCTTCTCAGTTTAAGTAGCTGACTAGGTCCTATAATTGCATCCCCAAATCTGATCTGGTGGCTGAGGTATTTGTACTTTTTTTTAAAGAGTTTTGGCTTTTCAGTGCCAGAAGAACCCTGGTTTCATGGCAGATGTTTCTGGACATAATCAGAAGCACACAAGGAATCTGTGCAACCCTAGAGGAACACCTAGCACACAAAGTATTGTTGCAACAAACAGATTCTTGGCCCTGGCTTTGACCTGTCTAAAAATGTAGCCAGTAAGAAATAGGGGAATGTGAGGTTATATGGAGCACTAAACTTGTCTTTCCAGACAAATGGGTGCAAGAAAGTATACAGGGCTCCAGGAGAGCTCTGCTTAGCTATCCTTCAGCTTTCTCCAAGGTTGTGTTCTCCAGCACCATGGATAAGCCAGCATCATGAGGTCTCTGAGATGGCAGTATATGGAGTGGAACCCTGCATTAGTGTGGCTGTCTTGCAGGTGGGAGTAGCTGCATTCCTGCCTTGCTCTGTCAGTCAAACACTGCTGTCAGAGCATCAGGAAAGAAGAAAGGTGACTCAGAACCTCTGTTTCTTCACCTCTTTTTTTCTCAGCTGTGCAGAATGTAAAAAGGCCACGGAAGCAGAAGCAGGCCCTTAATTTAGGACACTAACACCGCATTTTACACTCTGCCTGAGTTTATTAGCACAAATTTCCATGGTTTATTCAGTTCCATATTACTTTAAAGTGAGTCTTAAATCAGAAAATATTGTGGAGAAGTACAAATGGTGCAATTTAGTGTGTTGCTTTAAACAGAATGGAAAAGATCACTTGATATGCAAAGGAAATTCTTAGCCTGGAGAGAAATGTTTTTATGGTAGAATCCCAAAAAAAGGAGTTGCAAGCATTATTCTCTGCTCTCTGCCAGAAGTTTCCTGCATGAAAGTCACCTAGACACAGTTTGAATAGCTTCCTATCAGTATTAGGTGGTTGAAATATCCTCCACATTCAGCTTCCCTATACAGTGGACCAGCACCTTACTTACACCTTGTGAATTGCCCTTTGCAGGTACTTCCTTTCCCTCTCTGGCTGTGTAGGCATCCCGAAGGAAATGGCATATTGCCAAAGTGCCTTAGGCACTTTGAATCACCTTGCTGGGCTCAACACCACCTGCTTTGGCACTGCATTACTTAACATAGGCACTTAGAGCGAGCAGCCCTGAAAATCTCTCTAAGTCTCTCTGCTCCTCAGTCCCCCATCTGTGAAATTGGGATAATAGCACTTCCACCTCCACTGGAGCATCAGGGAGAGAAATACAATAAAAAGTTTGTGAAGTTCTCTGGTATGATCGCAATGGGAGTCATATAAGAACCTAAAATAGATTGAAGCCAGTGTGCCATTCCAAAGTTACTCTTTAAAATCTTTATCCGTTGGAAAAGAATAAGGTCCATTAACCTTTCACTGTGTGCATCAGATTTCAGCCAAATACATCCAGTCCATTAATGGGCTTTATGTACCGCAGGAGTTGTGACTGAAGGAGAAAGAAGTCAGGACAGAGAGGTATTAGTATGATTCTCCTTTCACATCAAAAATGAAATTCTGAGAGCGGATAAGTGGTATGTAAGTGTACACATATGAACATCATGTGTATATTTGCATATACACTGTCACTGAGGACATATATATGCACATATATGCCTATAAGCACAAAAATATACACACAGAGTCAAAGAAGTACCAAAAATAGGAGAGGAAATGGGACAAGGAAGGAGGATCTCAGAAGATGCTGAGGGAGCAGCATATCCTCCTGAAAGAGGAGGATATAGAAAGCAAATTCCTGACAAGTGGAGAACAGTGCTGAAAATGGTAGGGATAAAGAAGACAGGGTAACAGAGATGAGACTTTGTATATGAGTTAGTAGTCAAAGTATTTAGTTCTCTTCTCTTAGTTCAGGGTTTCATTTACCTTTCTTTGTTGGGTGATAAAAAATTACATCTGCAAAGATGTGTGAAACACTTTTTAATGAAAGCTTGAACAAAAGGCCTGATGAGTTTGTGGAATTTCCAGCACTGGAAGAGCTTTAACAAACACTTGTCAGGAATGTCCTAGGCAGACCTGATCCTTCTTTGGACACAAAAGTGTTGAACAAATAATATCTCAGAGCTTTTTTCAGCTCTGCTTTCTGTATCTTCTGCATGATTTTCACTCATACACAGAGTTTGATGGGGTTTAGCTTTCTCCCAGAAAAAAAAATGTGAATCTGAAGATATACCAACTGGTGTCAAGTTTACAATTTATGTTGAGAAAATCCTATGAAATGTAAGCACATCTTGATGATTACACTATTTCTCTGTGTCCTTATTTTTTCCCTCTAGGTGGAGAAGTTTGGAAAGGCACTGAATTACGCAGAAGCAGCACTATCATTTATTGAGTGTGGAAATGCAATGGAACAAGGCCCAATGGAATCTAAATCCCCTTATACCATGTATTCAGAAACAGTTGAACTCATCAGGTAGGAAAGGGAGGAGATGGTCTCAGGGGTTGATGATCTCTGTGCAAACATGCTCATCTGCATTATCACATAGTTTCCTACATACAGGAGAAGGGGAGAAGTGAAATCCTCATAAGTGCCTGGTCAGTGCATATGTAATGTGTATGTATTATCTGTGATTTCTTTAGAAATTAAATCAGGAAACTTTAAAGAATAAAAAAAAAATTTAAAAAAATGGACCAAAAAAACCGGCACCCAAATACTTTTATATTACTTGAGCTGCAAATTACTTCAAGAGTGTCATGATGTAAGTCCCAAGCTACTGAATAGAGAAAAATAGTAATCCATAATAACAAAACACTCTCACAGAATGGTAGTTTGAAAAATCTTGCAATGTGTTTAAGATTGCTGTTTAAAGGTTACCTGAAAGAAGATGTCAACAGGGATAGAAAAATGGACACTCAAAGTCCACTTGGTGTGTATGCTCCTAATGTAGCCAGTGGAGTCTCAAAAGCAGCTCAGCTCACCCTAAAGCCACCCCTACTTTTAGTCACCTTCATGGCTCTCCAAACAGTACAGTGTAGAATTCTGTCCCATCCACAGTCCCTATGAAGAAAATATGTCTCTAAAGTCCTTTTCTCCATTACAGTTGGTACTGACCATTAACATTATTGGCAGTGCTGGTAGAGAAAACAAAGATCAAAATCATCCCAGCAGCTGAGGGACTCTCTGCAAGAGAGTGACACACTAGTGGAGAAAGTTGCACTGCCAGTGACCACAGCATCATTCCTCAGGACAGTCAACCGTGCAGCTCTCATCAGGATTAAGTTCATAGGAAGCAACATATTTGCATTTTTAATAATATTCATAATGGATCGAAGCTTCTAAAACAAATGCATTATTTTGGACTTAGTGCTGATGCAAAAATTTTCCCGCATGTTAATAATTCCACTGGCATTTTATTCCACTTAGGGTTGTCTTCTGATGCATTTCAGTGGATTGAGGCCAGCTTTCTAACTAGGAGGTTATTGAACAAAATCAAATAGGTTTTTTTCTGTAAAAGAATAGTACACTCCATCTCTGCAATTCTTCCCTTCCTTTTTTTTCCCCATGTCTGCAATTCTTCTTTTTTTTTTTTTCAAAAGGCAGAAAGCTCTTTCTTGTCTTTCTTGTCTGCCCTGTCTTTTCTCATGGTAGTAAATATATGATCCTAACTCTGGAAATGAATTTTGCTTGCAGATCCATAGCTTTCAATAATATGTGTAGCTGTGGTTGTGTTGTGGTGTGAATTGCTGTTGATCTCACTTTCTGCAGCTCAGAAAAATAAGTGGTTTGCTAGGTATGCCTGTAGAAACAAAATGTTCATGCTGAAATTTGGCACAGATATCAAGATTAAAGTCTGAAAGCAAAGGTAAGAAAAAAATCACAAGCAGCTAATTATGGGAAACAGGTATTTTTCTGGAAGTGAGCCCAGGAGCGCTCTGTGTTGTCCTAACCTTGTCTGTTGTTCAGGTATTCAGCTGGAAGCTGAGATTTCCAGAAACCAATTTGTGATTGCATAGCACATACACTCTTGAAACAGCAGTGCTACCTCTGTGGATGTTTAATATTTATAGAATCTGAATGTAATGTCATATGAGCAAAAATAGCTCTGAGCCACATGTTCCCCCTATGCTGCGCTCTGC
Organism: Manacus vitellinus; assembly: GCF_001715985.3. NCBI lineage: Eukaryota > Metazoa > Chordata > Aves > Passeriformes > Pipridae > Manacus > Manacus vitellinus. The sequence goes on from NW_021940813.1 coordinate 27,684,072, forward strand.
TTGGAGGAACAAATCGGGGTAGACACGCTCAGAACTGGCAGGGTGAGGTCAGCACCAGCTTCCAGGCAGGCTGTCTGCCTTGAAATGCTCTGAAAACCTTTCTGCATGAACTCTGTGTAACTGGGTCTCTGCAGCAGCAGAGGTTATTTTGGTAAGACGGTGTCACCTCACCAGGTGCTCCCCTCTGGACTGATGGATGTTCAAGGGAGTTACTGCTGTTCAAAGTGTGCAGGGAGGCATGCTAATGGCAAAATAGCTCTGAAGCACAACCAGAAGAAACATATGTATGTCTGGTAACTTAAGCAAATATGTATAAGGGGCAGACCAAATTACATTGGCCAGCTTAGCTCTCTAATCAGTAATATAAAGCTGTCTCAGTTAACTCACATTGGCTTTTTTCCTTTTGCTTAAGGTATGCAGTGAGACTAAAAACCCACTCAGGCCCCAATGCCACGCCAGAAGACAAACAGCTGGCAGCGTTATGGTTAGTAGATCAAGCTTTCCTCAAAAGGCTTCTTTTCTGCAGTAAGCCAGTTCTTGAAAATCAGATGCTGGACGCAGCCAGATAGAATGATGTTCTCTGTTGAAATTAAGAGAATACTTTCTGCTCTGGAAAGGTCCAGCCCTTGTATCACTGTACCAGGTCTGCATTCTGTCTCTGTATATAAGCAATTCATACTTATTTATTGACTGTGACAGGTTGGCTATGGTATGTCAGTGTAATTAATTTTTAAATGCCTGATGGTTTGTTGTTTTTATAAGTGATGTACTTTTTTACCAATAGCTCACTAAGTTCTTTTATGGCTGCCATTTTAGGCTCAATAATCATAAATTATATTTATATTATATGAAGGGCAATATGGTGATGGGGATAATTAAGCCTCTTAGATTATCTACTAAATTGAGTTTTCTAGATATATATGTAAGCACCTTAGATTCTATAGGATGCTTGCTGATTGCTAGTAAAGTAGTAGAATGTTATTAAAATCAAATTTTAATTTAATATCTATGTAGTTAATACATAAAATACCTATTACATGGTTAGTGAGTCTCAGTAAGTGGACATTTACAATCAGCAAGTGTGTTTTTAACATCTATTAACCATCTGTTAAAAATCCAAATGAAATGCATCTTTAGCTTCCATAAATAAGGAGCCCTAATTAATCATTTGTATAAAAAGGAGCAAAATATTCAGAGTTACTATTTTTTTTAATGCCCTTTATCTGTCACTGGTTTGCTGTGTCATCGGCAGGCGCACAGAATGCATTAATGGCAAGTGCTTTAAAAACGCTTAGGTGGGAGAATGACTAAAGAATGGTTAAAAAAGAATATTTAAAGCCGTATTAGGAAGGCTTGCTGAGAACTGCTGGAGCGCTTCGGTGTGTGAGGAACCACATCCAAATTCAGGGAGCTGCTGCATCTGTTTCAGCAGCAGAAAGGTCAGCGCGAGGGAAAGCAGACGGAGCCTTCTCTGGGCGATGAATGGCAATCTTAACTCACCGTCTGCCAGCCAGCAGATGAGCTGACACCATTTGCATATGTGCTGTACCTGTGAAGGTGACAGAGGGAGAGTGATGGTGGAGGCTGCGAGGCCGCCGCATCCCCGGCTGCTCCCGGCGCCCGCCGGGCAGGCTGCCAGCCCGCCCCGCTCCCGGCCCCGCTTCTCCTGGGGAGACACTGTCCTCCAGCGGCCACAGCCGGGATTTCACCGCCGGCTCTCAGGACAGGAGACTGGCAGGCTGAGCAACCCTGGCTGGCACTGTTTTTTTCAGGAGCAATTTGCTAATTAAGGGGTTCGCTGAGGTTTGGGCAGTTCCTGGGCTCGGCGAGCTGGGGAGAGGTCTGCACTTCCAAACTCAGGGCACCTTCTGCTGCTCTGGGTTGGCTCCAGGACTAAATACTGTTTTTTAAAACAAGGCCTCTGCTGCCAAAGGAAAAGCAAAACACACTAGGTTTTTGCTTTGAAAGTGGTGTTACTGTGGGGCATTCCCACACTTGCCAATCCATTGGGATTTCTGTTTAGGGGTCACCCTTTACCTTCTGCTCTCCCTTATATTCTAGTTACCGCTGCCTGGCTCTTCTGTACTGGAGGATGTTCCGACTCAAGAGAGACCACGCGGTCAAGTATTCAAAAGCGCTTATTGAGTATTTCAAGGTGCATTACTTATGGCATGGGTTTAGATCAATGTATCATTACAGGGGATGGAGCATTGTACTAAAACAGTAGCTGTGCTGGGCTGAGTTTTTTCCCCTGTGAAGTCAGTGGAGTTTTACCATAGACTCCCATGGCAACACCTGATCTCTAGTCAGGTCTGTTGTCTTCACAAGGGCCCCTCTCTGAAAAATACATACTGTGTCCCTTTACAAAGGATGATAAATGTGTTGTACTAACAAACAGGTACTTTCAGATTATTCTTGGTCAGTTGTCCTGCTCTGTTATGAATAGGTTTTGCAGATTTTGCTCTGAGAATCTCCTCCAGGATAACACCTCCCACTAGACAACCTGTGAGTTGAAGACTTTGCTTTAGATCAGTCCTCAGATGCAGGGCTTCCACTTAGCAGGATCGATAGGTACGACAGTGCAGTGGGACCATCTTCTTACCCAAGCAACTGTCAAACAGCCCACGCTGTCTTCAGTGGGAGTTGTACAGAAGCATCAGAGGGCAAAAAGACCACCTGCCATGTACTTGACACAGCACTGTTGGCTTCTCCTTCCTACTTTGCTTCCCCTGCTTCTGGTTTTCACTCTCTGCCAAGTCCAAACACTGGTTATTTTGAAAAATACCAGAAGTCCCTCAAAGTATTTTACTAGATTTTGACAGGCAACCTTTTCCTGGAAAGCACATCAAGAGCAAAACCTTCCAAGTGGAGCTCACCTAGCAGTCAATCCATCCAGTGTTTGATGTACAAACACAAAAATAAGCCTTTATCATCCTGATTTTTAAAAAAAGTATGAACATACAAGTACTTTAAGACAAACTGCTTTGGGGGACCTGGACAGTCTTTGAACCCAGGGCTCATCTAGTGGGTTTTTTTGCAGATTTGAGGAATCTTGAAATGAAAAACATCCATCCTTTGACATTTTGTAAATAAAAAAATTCAAATACAAGCACGAACGCTCATGACCAGATTCTGAACATGTGAAGACAGTGAACGGAATTGACAGATCCGTTATTGTCAAATAGAAATTGAAGTCAATGTAATTGCTTAAAAAATCTTGCAAGATATATAACTCAACACTTTATGTTTCTCTAACAATGACTTGATTTCAGGGGAAAGAAATATGTACCTATTACAGTACTTTATTTTTCTTTACCAGTTCAGAGAATAGCTGCATTAAGAAAAGGATGGTCAGGCTCTCAACCATGTAAAATGTCTCCTACTAGCAGACAGAAACTGTTTCACAGAAAACATAAAATGGACTTACACTCTGCTGTAGTCAAGAAGAGCTTGTTTTTTTTCAGAGCTCCTGCTGATATAATGATAGCATAGTTTCACATTAGAAAGTATTCTCACCTTCGAAAGTAAAAATGGAAAAAAAATCCATTTGCTATAATTTTCAGTGGAAAACAAGCCAATTCTCTACTCCTTTCATATTTGGTATCTTAAGAGCTTTCAAAACCAAGTTACACGAAATGCTGACTGCATTAAGAACTTCCACATATATTATCAATCAAAGAAAGATTTTAAACCTTGTCACACATGTTTGCAGGGAAAATTAGACACACTTTTCCTTTAGAAAATAAAAAATTATTATTTAAATCTCCTTTTAAGTCTTTTATTTCCATTCTAAAAAAAACTAATGCGGCAGAGAATTAAAAAGAAGGCACAGATATTCAGGGGGCAGGCACATTTGAAAGTGTAAAGAAACCAGGAAGATGGTTAGCAGTAGGCAAAGTGGGTTAAGAGATGGTCCCTTACAACATTACACTGTTTCGAATCCTTACCCCCACCTTTCTGGTGCAGAACTGAGATAAAGCTGGACAATATACCTAAAACATGAGGAAAAAAGATGTAGGGGAAGTTGTACAGTAAGGCGGGGTTGGTTACATGTACAGTGGAAGTATCCTTGACTCTACTTTGATTTCTATATTTTCCTGCCTCCAACTCTGCAAGTATACTCAGTTTCCATTACACTAGAAAGATGAAGGCCAGTAGCTCTGCGACAGATCAGAAAAGAAAGGGGGGGAAATTAAACTATTCTGCAGGAAGAACAAATGCCAAGGATTCTCACGTTGGTTCTATTTAGGATGGTAAATGAAAACTTTTCCTTTTCTTTTCACACATTAGCCCTTCCTGCCAAAAAAAACCCCAAAACCCCAAAACCTAACTTGTCATATCATTTACCTGGGACGTAGAAGACCAGTGTCAAAATGCAGGAAGAATGCCAGGGCACATATGGTACTGGTGTGATCACTGCTAAAATACAGCCAATGTTGGGGTGCCCATGAAAGATATGAGAACCCAAGAGGCAATTCAGAGGACGCATCAAAAGCGAGACAACAAACATATTCGAAGAGAGGCTCAGGAGATATGTCCAGCTTAGTGCAGAACAGATTAAGAGGATATAATCATTGTGCATATGGAAGTGGAACTGATAATATCAAATGACATGCAGTTTTGCTGGCATTGGACCAACAAAATCCAAAAGCCAGCACTGAAGTTACGAAAATTCAGCCTTAAAACTGAGAAACAGTGTCTGTTTTTCTAACTGTGAGGCCTGCAAAACACTAAAACAGGACACAGGACAACAAGGAAGATAAATAGTGTCTTAGGATTTCAACATCACTAGCTATCCCTTTTAAAAAGAATAAAATACAGTTCAAAAGTAATTTAGCTTCTTGTAAAAGCTCCATGATTGGTGGAAAACAGAACTTGCAGAGTACATGCCCTGGGGGATTACTCCTGGCTTGAAATCCATGAACGTCTGATTACCATTTTTCCTTCCTAAGCCATGAGAGACCAAGAGTTTTTATACTTCTGTTACTGCTTGTAACTCCTGCAGTTTACAACACCTGCATCCTTGCATTTAAAACAATATCCATAAACAGATCTCAAGCTGCAGGACTTTGCTTGTTCTCCCATGGATGTCAAGAAGGGAAGGTTGTTCTCCAGCACACAATTACCTGCATATACAGTTTCAGGGGAGAATGCAAGGAGGTCACTTTCCTCTAAAGAATCAAAGCTTGGCCATTGCTGAATATGAGGCTGTGGATGGGATGGACTAGCAAAGCTTGGTTTCTTAGACTTCTGGTTTTTACATCCTTCTGTCTCACAGGCCCAGGATTAAATCAGTCACTGCACTTGAGAGAGGGGAGGAGTTTTTCCACAGGTCAAGTGGGCAGGAACCTGCCAGTAAATTCCCCTCAGCTCTTGCAGGTTAAATACTAGAATCATTTTATGTATCCAGTCTCCATTACTGCTGATACCTAGATTTATCCTGCTCTGTATATGCAGTGCTTGTACAAAGTGGTCTCTCCGCAAGCAGTGAAATTCTTTAGTCTAAGGAAGTATACCAGATAGAGTCTTAATGACTCCAGGTATACACTAAATGATCTAATGTCCCCTTCTGGGGAATTCTGGGGGGGAATCCTTCAGCTAGGAAAACCACCAGTCTACACAGGCAGTCTCTCTGACTCTGTGAATGCTGCTGTGTTCAGACCAAGGGAAACAGCTCAAGAGGAGCAATTGTGAGGGAGATTCTTGAGCCTCGTGGTTAGAACAGCTACATAAGCTGAGGGAGCCCCGATTCACATCTCTGTGGTCAGCCAAGCCGAGCAGACTTGCAGTCTTGAAGGTCCTAGAGGAATGACATTTGTCAGTGGGGGCAGGAGAGTAGGAGGAAAGCTTTCTGATTTTTTCCATCACAAGAAATTCCAGCCTAAACTTCACAGAGCCCTGACATCACTTTTCTGAATTCCCAGGATTTCTGTGGAAAGGTTCCATTTCAGCTAATGTGTTTTCCTAATCAGCCCCTATCCCAGGATGTTTAATAGACTATGATTCAAGTCTGTTCTGCAGCAGTGCTTCATCGCAACACCAAAAAAAGGCTGACTGGATTTATTGCATCATGAGATGCAATTACCTCATTTTCTTTACATTTCTGTATTTTTACACTCTTTACTGTTTTCATTTTGTAGTCTTATATAAATTATATGCATTGTGAGTTACTCTTTCCTTTCCAGAATTCATCAAAATCTGCACAGAACCCGTCTCCTTGGGGTGCCAGTGGAAAGTAAGTTGCACAGAAACTCACATCAGATTGGCAGTCAGAAACCGTATTTTCTTACCTGCAGTATAGTCTGATACTCTGGTGATTTTAATCCCAACACCTTTTAAATAACTGTATTAACATCTGTTTCTAGGAGCACAGGAACTCCATCACCTATGTCCCCCAGCCCATCTCCAGTCAGCTCTGTAGGATCCCAGGGGAGCACAGGGGCCCCTTCCCCATCTCCTATCATCAGCATTCCTCAGCGCATTCATCAGATGGCCGCCAACCACGTCAGCATCACCAACAGCATCCTCCACAGCTATGACTACTGGGAGATGGCTGACAACTTGGCCAAGGAAAACAGAGGTGAGCAAGGCAAGGCAATGGGCTATTTTAGAAGACTGCTACATGATTTGGATCAGGAAAATAACTATTTTGATAGGAAACCTGTCTGCAAAGTAGGGATGCAGGGGTGTTTTTCTCCTTTGGTCTGTTCATAGTGTGTTCCAAAACAGCCCAAAAAGGCAATTTTGATTGCTATCTCACTTAGAAGAATCTAATTTTTTCCTTTATTTGGGTGGCCAGGACTTGTGACAGACCAGTTGCAGACATAGCTGTGGGTGGCACTCACTGCCATCTGTGTCACTCTGGAGAGAAAGAGCTTCTTGCCCCCAAAGTCGCAGACGTGGATGAGATGTGTTTAGCCAGACCACGTCAAAAAGCAGGAGAAGAATTTCTTTCTGCAGAAGGAATGAACAGCCCCTAGCCCTCCCTCCATCCAAAGCGTACACAAATGGCAGTGAGGTGCTTCACTCCCTCTTCAGTGCAAACTTGTCTTCTTCTGAAATGGTTTCCATGAGCACATGCCTCAGCATCTGACTTGATGGTAAATTATTCCCTGGTTTTCAGGATAATTTATGTATTTAAGGCAGGGACAAGGGCAGAATTCAAGTCAAAACAGGACACCTAAGTGTAGGTGTGTGCATGTGAGTTGGGGGGCTCATCTCCCATTGCAATTGATGGAGCTTTGTTCAATACAAACAGCAGAGTTCAGTGTTGTTCAGTTCACCCTGAAAAGGAGACAGAGATACAATCCATGTGGCTAACCACAGCCACCCAATGCCATTTGAGGTGTCCATACCTGCACTGCCATTCTGTCTCCTGTACATCCTATGTTAGATCTCCAGTCCACGCTGTGCATATCAACTGCCTGAGAGTATTGCATTGTCCCTATCCATGGCATGGGGGTTTGAACTGGGTGATCTTTAAGGTCCTTTCCAACCCAAACCATTCTGTTATTCTAATGCCTAGTGTCTAGTTAGCCAAATTACTCCTTAGGCTGAGTTTACCATGTTGTACGGGCCTCTGTTTCTCTGTCATGGTAGCTTAAATATCTAGCATATCACATATGTATCATTAGACACTTGTGTGTAGACTTTTTGATTTAGTTGTCCCTAATCTCAGAATAAATCTTGCCCAGCATCTGTTTGCTTTATCAAGACTCAATGGAAATTATTGAAAAGCAAAGCTGAAGAACTGTTTTGTTCTTTAAAAAGAAAATTGTTGTGCATCAGCCTGTAACATCATGAACCACGGCACTTTAAAATTAATCTCACCAGTGCTAAACTTTCATTCCCATGAAATGTTCAGCTTGACTCAATTTGCAAGAGAATAAAATCTATTAAAGGGTGACAAGTAGCAAATAAAGGTTCACTCTTCTGATGCTGAATCTTTTTTTTTCCTGCAGATTTTTTTAATGATTTGGATGCATTGATGGGACCTATCACCTTGCACAGCAGTATGGAGCATTTAGTTCAGTACACTCAGCAAGGACTTCACTGGGTGCGGAATAGTGCTCACTTGTCATAATGACTGCTTGCCATTCACATGGACAGTATACCTTTCATGGATAACTCAGTTATTCTGGACACTGTGCTACAGAAATAGTCAGCCACAGCATTGATCCAAACAAAGGTGAATATTTCTTCAATACTGAGCAAAATTTTTCTGACTGTAGACATGTATGTGTGCAGCGGTACAATATACAGTGATGTCTCTTCAGAATGAATTGTTTGTTCTACATCACTCTCAAAACATTTTCATACACTAGAAATACTATAAAGAACTGATCTTGATGCACAAAACATACCCTTTCTATTCTTGTACTAAAAAACTCAAAAACCAAAATCTTGATTGAGCCGAGTTGATTGAGCCGAGTGCAATAAGCACAGATCCCTATTCAGGAAAGCTCAGAGTAGATTCTTAACTTTAAGCTGGTACTGAAATCCTGATGACTTCAGCAGAGCTTAAGCACATACACAAGGGCTCTCCTGAACTGGAATGAATGAGGGCAAATTATAGACATGGAGAACTTTTACTGCGAGCATGGGCACGTCACAGAAGTTTCAGTATTAATGTGCCATCTCCCTGTTACTTCTCCACTGGAGCACAGAGAGGAGTTGTGTAGCCCCATTAAGTCAGACAAAGATGGCATTCCTTCATGTGCAATAAGTTTCAACAAATTGCATGCGTTTCTTTATCTCCTGTCTTTTTAAGTAACTTTATCTCTTGTTCAGTTCCTCACCAACAGTACAACCTACGGTACCAAGCAAAAGGCCTGAAAACAGATATGCTGATAGCAAGAACTTAAAAGAGACAGTGGAAAATTGCATTTTGTTACTGACAGTAAATAGATAATGAAAAAATATGGCAAACAGCAATCCACTTAGGAAAGAAAATGTGTTAATTTCAGCTGCACACACACAGAGACAGATATTTATAACAGTTGTTGGCTTTCCATGGGAAGGCTCCATCCTGCAGATTTTGACTTTCATATCTTTTTCATCTAGCAGAAGCTTGCAACATTTTCTTCCAAGCTGTATGGGAGCATTACATGCAATTTCCTTTATCTGGGAAGCTGAGTTTGCTGCTCATCAGGCTAAGAACTGTTTCCTATCATAATCCTCTCACTCTCCATGCATAATCCTCAACTAGGCTTTAACGCTTCTTGATTTATGGGATGTTTTCAGTTCTTGTTGACAGGCTGTGTTTTTCATGCCAGAAGAATTAATCCCATAATAATTGGAGTTTAATTTGGGTCAGCTGAGGTCAAGGCCAGTTCATATCAACTGTGCTTGCATTCAGTGCATTTTTGTTCATTTTAAGTGATTTTCGCATATTTAGGGATGTTTTTCTGTATTGGAAATATAATTTTTTTGCAATCAGATTTGCACCCTTTACTCAAATCATCAGCTCCAGTGACTTCCAATGGACTGTTCTTGTCTGAGTCACTAGTTAGACCCTTTCGTTATTGTTTTCTGATCTCATTTACATACATATTAAGGAAATTTGAGTACAAAAGACACTTTCAATAGAAGATACAGGTAGAAGTAGCTACTGATATAAATGGTTGATTAAATGGTCCTTACTGCCTTTTTTTTCTTCCCTCATTTTTGAAGAGCTGCATTCTGAAGAAAGGTACCAAACAATGCAGCATGATTTCTCAGTAAAATGTCTTTGGTAGCACAGGTTGTATGTAAAGATGGGCTGGTGAGCACCCTGAGCCCCACATAGCTCTGATTTTGGCAAGGCTCCTTAGCATAACTCCAGCTATTGCTCAGGCTCAGAGCCTTCACTGTGTTCTTTGGAGCACCTCAGCAGGGTAGCTACCAAGGAGCTGCTCAGCCCCAAGACATCCTGGGACGATATTTATGTGCCCATCAGTGCTCAGATACTTCCCCCACAAGAGAAGTCCTGAGCTCAGCTGTGGTCACCTCTTAGCATGGACTTGAGTGTTAGAGGGTGGCTGGCTCTAAGAGTGAACACATACATGCCTTTAAATGACAAAATACACAACCTCTGAATCCTCCTGTCACTCTTAACCTTGGCTGTTACCCATCCCAGAAGGAACACAGTTTGTTTCGTCACAAGTATCGTGGAGAACTTGATCGGTGCCTTTCTGTTTATCACTTGCCTAATCTCCAGCTGTGGAAGTCTGTCAGGATATACTAGACTAGTAGCAACAGATTCTGTCAGCTGCTTCAATACCATATGAAGGTACTGTGGAATTTCTCCTCAGATCAGGAAAGTGAAATTCCAGTTAGATTAGCTTTTGTTTTCTTTGACGGTGCCTATGATGTTTATCTTCAGATAAGTTTGGGGTTTTGGGAGCCCTTTCTGCTATTTAATGTTGAGAAATTTTAGAAGTGACATATATTACTTGCCTTAAATGGAGTTTAGTTTTCTTGCACATGTGGCATTTGAGTTTCAAATATGGAACTTTGAAGCATGTTTATTTTACTAAGATCGGGATATTTTTATTAATCATGATGAACTCTTTATATGTATATAATATGTCAAGAAACTTCAAAGAAATGCAAGAATTAATGCTGTTCTGTTGTAACATTTCCAAGTATTAAGGATTCTTGCAGATGATTGTTCTTTCCTGTATGTTGTTCTCATATTGAATTATTTTGGCTGAATACTCATTGTTTCCATGGAAAAACACACTGGTTTTTAGTGTTTGTGCAGGCATCATCTGTGTTGTCCGATGAGAATGCTGAGCCTTAATTTCTAGTGGTTCAACAGGATTAATGGATTAGAGGGTTTGGCTTTCTCTCCATAGGGTTTCTTGCAGCTATACTATTTTGGTGAGGTTATTTAGAATACTCTTCTGTTCAGGCTATTTGCCTGAGGGTTGTGGCTGATTAGATGACTGAATGTGGCACAGTGACAACAAACACTTCATTTGATCTTCTTAGGGCCTGGTCTGAAAAAGTGCATGTGACTTTCAGGTCTGGTCCAGTTAAACATATGCTCCACCTTAAGAACCTGAATAATAGTAGGCTCTTCACACTGAGACACTCAGTGTGTTCTGGATAGGACCAGAGGAGACTGTCTTTCTTTGGGGCTCCATGAAAAACAATGACTCATTTTAGTCTGTTGTGGAAGTCCAGGAATATGCAGGCTTCTTTGTGCCATAGCAATGTCCAGGTTCATTTTGAGAAAGTAAGAAGTCATTCTGTACAAATCCAGAAGAATCACAGAATCACAGAATATGCCAAGTTGGAAGGGACCCATAAGGATCATCGAGTCCAACTCTTGGCCCAGCACAGGACATCCCAAGAATCAGAGCATGTGTCTGAGAGTATTGTCCAAATGCTTCTTGAACTCTGTCAGGCTTGGTGCTGTAACCACTTCCCTGGGGAGCCTGTTCCAGTGCCCAACCACCCTCTGGGTGAAAAACCTTTCCCTGATAAGTAACCTAAACCTCCCCTGACTCAGCTTCATGCCGTTTCCTGGAGTCCTGTCACTGGTCACAAGAGTGAAGAGATCGATACCTGCGCCTCAAAGTCCCCTCATGAGGATGTTGAAGACCACAATGAGGTCTCCCCTCAGTCTCCGCTTTTCCAGATCATGCCTGGAAGGAGAAATTTGCTTACAGAGGCTTCTGAAGCAGTAAGGGTTGGTAAAGAAATGGGACGGATTCAAAGGAATTAGGTATTGCAGGTGGATGTGACAAATGCAGAACAGCCTATAGGATCTTCACAGAGAGCAAGATCATACAGACTCCTTGGCCTTAATCCTTTACAGTATTCCATCGTGGCATGAGTGACAGGTAAGAACAAAGCATATGCCGAGGTTCAATTGTGGCCAAAAGTCAGACATGTCCTCCCAGTCACACGACAGGTACCCAAAACTCGTTTGCCTATTTCTTTTGTCCAAATACCACGGGGCTCCAAAGGAAGAGATTATAGTGAACAGAGGACCATAGGTAAAGGAGATTAAGAAGATCAAGCCCTAAGTGTAGATACACATATGTATATACTGTAAATCTAAATAGTCATAAAAGTCACTCGGCATGAAGGATATGACTAGTGCCTACCATTGATCATCAAGTACTCATCACTGAGCAGCCATATCACCTCAGAAGTGCAGTAGCTGTTGTCAAAATAATCTGTGTAGCTAATTAATTTATACAAAATGCACCTTTGGGACTGTGCCATAGTATCTCTTTTGTAATACAATTGTTCAACCATTTTTCATGGCTACTGATTCAAATCTACATCACTGAAATGTCAGGATATCTTTTCTTCCCTAGATGAGAACATATACTTAGACCTGGCTAATCTGTACTTAGTTTATCTACCCAAGAGACTTTAGCAGTCACCAGCCTTAATGCATGTTCAGTATATACTATTCATTGACTTAGTAGTAGTTTTTAATCCAAATGAAATTGGAATTTGCAAAATGACTTGGATTAATGGCATCTGCCTAAGAGATCCTGCAGATGTGACATTAAATGATTCATGATTTTAGGCAGGAAAGGTTGAATTTTATGTAAATAACAGTGGATGAATTCCTTGATCTTTTTACTAGACGATTTTTTAAAATTAAAAGATTGTCAAAGCAATATGTTTTTTTAACTCTCCTAAATTTTCTGGTGGGTCATGGGTTCATAGTAAAAGCTATATTAAGAACATCTCCTTCTGCAATATGCCTTGCCTTTACATAATCCTCTTAATGCTTAACATGTCAGAAAGAAATGTTTCTTTTTCAGAGTGATAGCAACATTTCCCTCCCCCATTCAGGGAGAATCCTCAAACTGAAGAATAAAATCTCCTGGTACAGTAGAAATACAAACAATGCTTGAAGAATATGGAGTTGTTAATGTAACAACCGAAGTTTGGCTGGTGCAGATCTAACATGCCTCTCATTTTGGTATATTTTTGTTAGCATACACATATTTGAACTCATTGTGTTTGAAACTAAGGAATTAGTCTGATTTTCATGTCTTAAAAAGGCCTGGTTGGTCTGACAAGTATCATGATTATAATTTTTACGTTAGCTTATGTACTGTGCACCAAGGGCTGGGAAGGCATGTAACCACAGAAAATTTGTCAGAATGCTTTCAGAAAAGCATTTGGATGATCTGTCTCAAAAAATACAGAACAACGTCTCTCAGCCAATATTGTTAGCATGAAAATTTGGCTACTTTGATATGTCTCATATAGCTCCTGTTTGCCCTCAGTAAGGCCAAGACTCCATTTCCAGCATCACTGGTCGCCGTGCTGTAAATTGCTCCTAAGATTAATTAACAAACTGGGAAAGTCACTTTAGGCCCTGTTTGTGCTAACCTGACTAAAGCTACATAGAGGAAAACCACTAAGATTTAGAGAATCCAGGGCTCTGTTGTTCTTTCAAAAGACTACAGTTTTCCTCAGTGAGACAGGTAGCATCCAGTTGGGGCTACTTCTTCAGCTGGGGCTATTCCTCTCCCTCCATTTGCTGTCTGGCTCTGTTGCTCTTGGTAGCCCACAAGTATGCCTGCACTTTCAGGGGTGTTTGATAATTTGGCAGTCCAAGCTACCTTTTAAATGAGGTGCTGGAGCACGGAGCAAGTAACTCACAGGTTGCATAAAGGGCCTTGCTTTTGCCCCCAAACCAGCAGCAAATACAGGAAGGCTCACTTGCTTTTTCAGTCTGTGAGCTTGAATCTCACACATCGTAGCTTGAAGCCCAGCCTCATCGCTGCTGCCCTTGAAGGATTCCAGAGGGTCCAAGGGAAATAACAGAATTAGGGGAAAAAAGGGGGATTTCCTCTGTCCCAAAGCACTTATTCCCTTTTTGGGAGCGAATATAGTGAACAACATGGATGATAAGGCACTCAGGTCTCATGTTTCTCATATGTACTAACACAGGGATACTTAACACTTATCTGCCTCATAGGGCTTTATGAAAATTAATTAATGTTTGCAAATCACTTTGTATCCTCAGAAGGAAAGTGCTGTAGAAGAGCTATGGAAAAAACTGCTAAGTACACTGGATGAATTTTGCCCCTGAGTCCAGAGCTACAAGACCCTCAAAATCCTTAAATACCGTGTAAGCTCTTGATGTAAGCACCAGAGAGAATAAAACTTTTGCTTAGTGCTGAGGGGAGTCACAGCCTAGGTGAAATTGCCATTCCCATAGTATCTATAACTATGATCCTGGTAGAGAGCAAGAATTACAAGCATACATAAGGGGACAAACAGCATGGGTTTGCCAAGTGCTGCATGGCCATCGAAGAATTTCACATCTTTTTATGGCTTTCAGCCACTTTGTATTTCTGTGGAAGAAATTTGTACAAAGTGTGTTTCTCATAACAGCTTCAGAAGTGTTCAAATATTTCTTATTCCAAATCCAGCTTCAAATAACTTCAAATCAATGGAAATTTTCTCTTAGAACGGTGCACTGCAGAGAGAACTAGTTGCTTAACAAAACATTAAAAAAAAAGTCTCTCATAAGAAAATATGTGTCTGATGCACATTGCAAGTAACTGAACTGGGAAGTCAGAGATGCATTGGGAGCATAATATGGTAGTTACCTTCCCAAATCACACCATTGTTAGCCAGCATTCCCAAGTCAAGCTCTCAGCTCTTTTCTGACACATTACACGTAGAAGTCATCAATAAAGCACTTCACCAAGGATTGAACACCAGTCAAATCAACAAAATGTTTCTATTGTGGTTCATGTTATTCAGTCAATACTAACAAGTCCTTCCTTAGCACTACATACCTTTGCTCCTCCACTTGGCATTCTTAGATATGGAATTCTCACCCTATCAACAGACATCAAAGGAAACACTTCCTGCAGGAACTAGCTAGCCATAGGTGATATTTACCAAAGGACAAGCCCTTCTTATTCTTTTTCTCACTTCCATTTTGGAATATATTTCTATTGAAAAAGGGTATTTTCATTTGCAGTTTAGATTTATCATAGAATCATAGATGGGTTTGGGTTGAAAGGTACCTGGTTCCAACCACCCTGCCATGGACAGGGACACTGTCCACTGGACCAGGTTGTTCAAAGCTCCATCCAACCTGGCCTTCAACACTTCCCATATATGTGGCATCCACAACTTCTCTGGGGAACCTGTTCCAGTGCCTCACCATCCTCATTGTAAAAATTTCTTCCTTAGATCTAATCTAACTCTAACCTCTTTCAGTTGAACACTGTTGCCCCTTGTCCTGTCACTACAGGCTCTGGTAAAAAGTCATTCTGCACCTTTCTTATAAACTCCCTTTTTGTATGAAAAGATCACAGTAAGATCTCCCCAGAATCTGCTCTTCTCCAGGCTGAACAACCCCAGCTCTCTCAGCCTGTCTTTGTAGGAGAAGTGCTCCAACCCTCTGACCATCTTCATGGTCTCCTCTGGACCTGCTCCAACAGGTCCATATCTTTCCTGTACTGAGGATGCAGATCTGGACTCAGTACTCCAGGTAGGGGTCCTCATGACAGCAGAGTAGAGGGGGAGAGTCACTTCCCTCAACCTGCTGGTCATGCTTTTTTGGCTTTGTGGGTTGCAAGTGCACATTGCTGGCTCCTGTCCAGCCTCTCATCCACTAGCATCCGCCAGTACTTCTCAGCAGGGCTGCTCTCAATCAGAACATCCTTAATCTGTATTGATATTGGGACTTGGACTAACACAGATGTGGGACCTTCTACTTGGCCTTGTTGGACTTCATAAGGGTCACATGGGTCCTTTCCTCAAGTCTGTCTAGGTCCCTCTGGATGTCAAGGTCCCTTTGGGGACCGTCCTGCAGTTCTAGACATTTTCTTCCTCAACTCCATCTCCCAGCCTGGGCTTGTGACACACAGGACAAGGTAGAGTTGAAATTAGTCACAGGGAAAAGGTGAAAGTCAGTGCAGAGCTACTCCAAGCAGCTCAGGACTTTTCTGCTTTCTTCTCATTCCCACCCTACCTGTGGGAGTGGCACCCACCTCATCCCATTATTCCTAGCAAGAGAATTCAGTTCCCTCTTGAGGAAGATACAGTGGGTGCTGATGACTTCATGCACAATTTCTGACAGCTCTTCTCCTCTGCATGGAAAGGCAGCAGATGGGAGAGAGCATTAATCTGGGGAATGTGTTGGTGACTCAAACACCTTGTGTGAAACAGAAGTGCAGCTGGAGCGGTTCCAGCAGCATCTCCAGGCCCAACACCTTGGCCTGACACTGTGTCACTGATCTGCTTCAGTAAGCATTGCCACTTTATGGCCCTGCAGTAGAATGAGCAGGAGCTGGTGGTCTCACACCTGTGCAATGACCTTCTTTAGGCTCTTAAGGACACAACGGCCTTGTTAAATAGGAAGAGAGGGTGAAATGGGAGAGGAAAAAAGGTCCTGATTTAAACACAGAAGTTGGGATTTGCCTCGTCTTGTACGGAAGGTCTGAAATAAGCACAATGAATCACACCCTAGAAATGCTTGTTTCTGTCCACTGGCTACAAAGGGAATTTAGGTGATGAGTTCAGATATAGAGGTGCCATAAATCCCACCCCAGGTTTACAGTCATACCTGTTGCTGACAAGAGTGCATGATGAAATTGGTAAATATCGTAGGATGCACTGAGGCAGGATGGGGCTGAGATCATGTTGGGAGAGAGTAGATATGCAGGAAAATAGGTATGGAGTAAATACAGTTCCTTCTGAGCTATTTCAAGCACACATTTTAGACTTGGACCATCTCTTGACCACTCTGTAATTCACTGGGCCTAAATCCAAAGTAGTTCCTTGAGAACTTATTGAGCATCTTTCTTCTACTAAGATTACTGAAATATCAAGGAAATATATTTTACATTTTACTAAACACTTGCAGGCACTTTTCCCAGATGCTGCCTGGAAGTAGAGCTGGCTTCCTTTAAAGAAGGAGAAACAGTTTCTCTGTAGGTGATGAAAGAGATGAGATTGGCTGTGAGCCCACATGAGGCCAATATTACTCTTTTTTATGGAAATTCAGCGTCATTTTTCAATTCACTATGTGAAAATGACAATTTTATCCATGATGAACAGCCTATAGGCTACACAGGAACACCTAAAGCTTGTGGCCTGCCTGCAGACCAGCAGTCCTCCACCAGTTCCTAGTGCTGGCTTCCTTTGGTGTCAGTGGAGGCAGAAAGAGCAGTGGTACGTTGAGAGCTTCAGAGCAGCCAGGTCAGGGTGTGCTTGCAGTACCATTGGTAGGCTGTCTCTTTCCATGGATGGCAACAGAAGGGGCAGGAACCAAAGCAGAGGAGCCAAAGCAGAGAAGCCAGGTAGTGTGAGAACTGCCCCTGGTCCTCCTGTGCAGGGACAGTGCCCCGTGCTGACCATGGCAAATGGAGACAATAACAGGTATAACAAATCATGGCTGCACACACACTTACTGCCTTTAGCAACTCTCTGCCTTCGTAGGCATGTTATTTACGGAAACCTGGACTGCAGTGGTGCCTGCTGACCAGTGCCATGTTGCAGTAGTCCTACAGTCCTACAGAGACTCTCTTCCATGGAGCTGCCACAATGCAGAAGCCAAAACCAAACAATGCTGAGGGTGGGTGAGGGAAACAAATAGGTGGAGAAGACAGTACAGGGTCAGCAAAATAACAGGATGCTTAAATTTGTCATTACTTCTCCGGCCAGTTGCAACAATCACAGAGCCCCCTGCCAATTTCCCATGCTGCACGTAGCACCAGTGGCTGAAGAGGCAGTGTGGCAATCCCAGTGTGGGATCCAGCCACTGACCATGCTCCTGACAGGCGCACTGCCAGTGCAGACAGTGCCTGGGGAGATGTTGGTGCATTGCAACTCTTCCCTATCTCCCCTTTTCACACAGTGAACTCCTGTGTGACTGTCCCTGGCCAGATGAGGTACACAGAGACCAGTTTATGACTAGAATTACTTTTGTAACGAACCACAGAGATTCATTTCCATATTTCATTTACAGCAACAAACGCCAGCAGGTTTTTTGTAAAAGTATTTGAGTTGGGATGGCTTTGTTTGCAGGTCATAAAATATCACTCATGTTTCTCTCTGAGGATGTGCTACCTGAGACCTCCCCCACTCTGCTACAGCAGTTTTTCTCTTTCTGCTGACCATAATCCCACAATAGGTCCCCATAGAGCAGGCAATATTGTTTACACAGGTTAATAAACAGAGTATTCTGTACAGTAATTTATGCTGTAAAGTATGTACATATATCACGGTAGCAGTCACAAATGCTTTAAACTGCCTTATTTATTAGATCGGTTAGCATTTCCCCCCTTGCTCCAGAATACTTTAAATTATTTTTATCTTTTGCATTAGGTATTTTTTTAGTTGCTGCAGTTTGACCCAATTATTGTCAAAAAAAAAGTCTTTACGGTAAATAAATACCTAAAATTTAAGTAGAAATAGCATATTCACTGTCCATCCAACTAATAAAGCTCTGATTATGATTACAAATAAATGTGGTATACTCTTATGTGTGTAACATAGTATATGCCAGAAATCATATTCCACTTGTGATCAATACAAACAAGAGCTTTAGTAACTTTCACCTATTTCATTCTTCCATTGTGAGACAAAAACATAATAAACTACTTAATGTAAAATGTTCCCCGTGAGAGCCCTGGTCTTATTCCTCCCTCAGGCAAAACTCACATTGACTTCAGTGGGAGCTTTACCTAAGTAAAAGTACAACATAGGGACATTACAAAAATAAATATATCACATATAAACAGTACTTGTGCTTTGTAGTCATTCCTTTCCTCTTTAGTAAGAAACATAAGGTAGATGCTACAACTGTAATGCTCCTCTCACTCATTCCCTTTTGCTGTACAAGTAAAAAATTGAGATTCAGAACCAATTGTATTTGTTCCATTCACTCAAGCAAAATACAAATCTTTCAGGGATCAGTTCCAAGTCAAACTAGAAGATACAAAAAAAATTTTCATTTGTTTGTTTTCATGTTAAATTATGTTACACAATTAAACAGATTAATGCATACAAAGGCAATGAAATTATTAATGACTTGTTTTACCGTTTGGAGATTTTGCTATGTCCACAGTTCATATAAAACTCATGTAGCACAGTTTCTGGGATGGTGAAAAATCCTACTGTAATGTAACAGAATGAGCCTTAAGGATTTGTAAGAATAAGCACTTTTATATTAAAAAGCAAATATTAATTCATCAGTAATATTACTTTTTTAATGTGACAATAAACCATGAATTCAACATCCTCCTGTCTCAATTATGCCTCATCTGTCTCTTTCTTAAACCTTTTTCTGAGGGAAATAATTGCCTGGTTTTCTGTTGCAGCTTTTGGTTCCTATTGCAGTCGCCTTTGCTCCTGCTTAAATCACCTACCTTTATCCACACTTCCTTCATGGGTGAGCTCATTTGCAACCTTTCTACAAGGAAGGAGGAAAGGCTCAGTCACCAAAGCAGATCTCATTAGCAGGGTACCAGATTTAACTGGGGTGTCTGGCAGAACCAAAGATGTGGAAAGAGGCCGCTCTCTGGGGAAAGGAGAGCAGAGTCACTATTACATTCAAATGAGGTACAGGATGAGCACATCACCAATCCAAACTTTTCTTTATGCAGATGTAGGAGACAAGCCCCTGTACCTAAAGGCCACTGACATTTCTAAGTAGTGCCAAGACAGCCACAATCTCAGCAGTTGCAGAGCAGCAGTTCACAATGTATAGGCCACCATTATGATAAATCCATGAGAAATTCAAGTACCAAGTCACTCTCCAGCCTGCCTTCCCCTATCCTCACACACACATGCACATTGTTCACCAACTATTTCCCAATTCCTATAGCTTCCTCCCACATAGGATTGCCATCTCTTAGAAGTACTTATTCCATACTTACACCAAAACTTGAATGCTGCTGTTTTAACATGACCATTTTAGCATCTTGTGGATCTTTTCTACTTGATCAATACCTAGGGAGTCGGTGCTGAACATTTTCCCTCTTCTTACTGGGGAAGGCCTGTTTTCCCAAGCAGCATCTGACAGCTGGGGCAGGTACTGCCTGAACATCTCAGGTGCAGGCCAGAAGAAATTACCTTCCCAAACAATGTTCCGCACTTTCATGACTCACCACCATGCACAAACCTGTGCCTTTAATGGACTGTGACCATCACATGTTCAAGCACACAAATGGAGAGATTTTGCTACTGAGGGTGGGAAATGTATTTCAGGAACAAGTTCAGCCTTATGACATGCTGTGATTCATGATGGGCTGACACATGGCATCGCTGCCCCAAATCACTGCCAGGCTACTTCCGTTAGGACAGGAGAACAGGCAAAGAACAGTCTCCCCAGGCACTGCCATCATGCAAGGATGGAGAGGCTGAGGAGCAGGCATGCAGTGGCTGAGGAGCTGACATACCTCACACCAGGAATGCAATTGCCCATAGTTGTGTTTTACAAGACCACTGAGGTTCAGAGTGAGTCCACTGCTATCACCCACACCAATGCTGGTTCAGTCCTACACACCATACACAGCTCCATTAACTTCTGCTAGTTAATGGAGCTCCTTGCTTTAGCACTGCCTCTCTCCCTGAACACCTCAGGAGTTTGATGGCAATCCTGCAAAATATTCATGCAGAATTTTACTTCCTGACTTGTTCCTCTTAAACTTCCTCTTCTCAGTGTAATTCAAGGTCAGGAAGAAAATCAGGCACCACTGAGCTAAAGACCTGGAGGGCCCATTATGATGATCTAGTCTTACTTTCCAGGAAAACACAAGCCATAACATTTCATCAAGGGATTCCTTTATGAAAGGCTAATAACTTGATGAAGAGAAGCCTAACCTTTTATTAAGACACCCAATCTTGATTTAAAGACACAGAGCAATGAAGAATTTACCACAGCTCTTTGACTGCTATTTGCTAAAAATTCTGCCCCAGGGCTTCACTTTGAATGGTATCAAGCCAACTGCAAAGTCAAACAGAAAAAAACCTCAAAATCTGAAGATGGAATATGTGTACTGAAAGAAAGGGGAAAAAATAGAGGGAAACTTTGCATTTTAGGGGAGTTTCTGCTCCTAATTTGAGGAAAGTATGCATAGGCCGTAGTATTTGCTATTCTGAAACAGAATAGGTTGTGATCTTGTTCACTAGACATGCAAGCCCACAAGACAAAACACAAAAGGAAGCATTGGAACAAGTCCTGCTGAAATGCAGACCCTGTTGTTGTCCTTCACTTCATTTGTGTCAAGCTCACATTCATAATAATGTGATTCTTACCTTTTCTTTGATTTAAGAATAGGAACCACCAGCATGTCTGGATGTTCCATAAGATTAAAGCCAGGCTACCCAACTGCCTGGATAGAGATTATTAGCTTGAAATCTGTCCTATAAAGAATTACTGATCAGTAGAGATGTACTCTTACAGTGTCTCCCAAGACCATTTATGCAACTTCTGACAGTGTGAATTTGTACTGATTTGATATTCTGTAGTCATTTTTCAAAAACCAGTATTACAAATCAGCTATAAGAAGCTAAGGTTACATATGTTGAGAACTGTGACTTGAGAGTACAGTATATATGCCTATACCCAGTTTAAAATAATGGGGAACAGTCCTATAGATACAGATCTTTCTTTTTCCTTTTTTTTCCTGCTCCCCAGAAAAAAATTTCTTAGTCCCACAGTGCTATGGACAGCTTATGATTTACAAATCCCTCCAGGTAAAGCAGAGAGAATGGACACTAAGCACAATGAGTATATCTGTTTTGTAAAGCCACTGGGGAAAAGGTACCCATCTTTGACAGATTTCCTTGAGAGATATCCCCAGCCCTTTCACTGTTGCCCTCTCAAGGGGGAGCTTGCTAAGAGCAAGCTTTTGCAGCTATGCTAGTTAAGCATTTAGGCATTGTAATAAGATACATCATTTCAGATGCCTGGTCCCAAATGTTGTGTCAGGCCCCAGGTCACCCTATGTACTATGTGAAGGGATCTGTATGCCTTGAATGAACCTTCACTTGAGGGAAGAGCTCCTGGATCCAGGCACTAGTCCCTACACAGAGCAATAATTTCCAGTCCCTTCTAAATCACCAAGCGCCTGATACAGGGCCCCAAACAAGACTTCCACCCTGCCAGATTAGGCAAAGTACACTCCTACAAGTATTCTTCAGGGTACGGAGCAAATCCTTTAGGAAACAGGGGAGCCAGAAGGCAATACTTTCATGATTTTTGGTTTTCTGTCTATTTGCTTGTTTTTTTTCAGGTCAATATAGTGGGTTACCTGTCACAGCCTGAAAGCAAGCCTTTCTTAAACTAAATAGGCCCTCTCTCAGGAAGAGACCCTACTCCAAGCTGAACACTGTGGCCACATACTTAATACTGGTGTTTGAAAAATGACTAAAGAAAATCAAACTCCCAAAATAGGCTCCACAGTCCCAACATCAGCCACAGCACACCCTCTGGTAAGGGTCTGGGGCCTGTTCCACCACAGCATGTGTGCTCCATCTTTATGCTGCTTTTGCACATCTCATACTAGCAGCAATCAGAAAAAAAATCACTAGTCTTAATGGTCCTTTGGCGTGATCAATAGAGTAGATCTTACTAGCATCCTAAGCTAACTGGTGAACTGGGAAAAAAAAAAAAAGAGGAAGCTAAGAGTGATAAAAGTTGTTTAAACTTCAAGGACACAAAACCATAAACAAGGTGTCATCTGCTTCCACAAGTTACTGCAACCTGGCCAATCTGGACTCAGTGGATTATTTTTATAGCTCTCTTCATGATGCTGAATGGAAGTTTAATAAAAAGGTTTAGATGGAGCAGACAATTTGTTCTTGCTTCATCAGAACATAAATTTTGACTATGCAGGGCTTAAGTATCTAGGCTTAGGTCCTGTAACTAGCTCGAGCTAATAGTTTCTAATCAAATCAAATCAAATCCTCTGCTGTGTATGAAGTTGTTTGAGTTAAAACACTGCAAGAGTAGAGGATTTAAGCTTAAACACAGTGAATGAGGTGTACACAAAAATTTATTTTGTATTGTCTTGCTGCTTTAGGTCAGTCTCACAAAACTCATCATCATCATCCAGACAAAGCCACAAGAAGAGGATAAAGCTATATGGTCTGTCTCCAAGCATAAGATAGGGTAAATTGATATCCACTTCACATGCTTTCATAAAGCTCCTGTGAAAGCATGAATAGGTGCTTTGAGAAGATGGAAGGTAGTTGGAACCCTGAAAGCAATCCAAAATTTTCTTTTGATTATACCTTTATCAGGCATGCTTTCTGAAAATTTTACACCAAAGAAACAGAAGTGACCCAACTGGGTTTGCTTCTTCAGCTCAGCTATTCTATTCACCTTTCCATTCGCCTTACAAGTGCCAATTTAAAACAGTCAGACACAACTGGCTCATAATGAAGAGATGATATTCAGATTACATTGCATTTATTAAAGTGTTATTAAAGTAAGAAAAAGATTCCACTAAATGGTGTCTTCCCAATTTTAAGTAGTGTTGGAAATTGTCCACCATTCTAGTTGCCCTCTCTAAAATAAACTGGACAGATCCTAATACCATTGCAGCTCCTTTTCATATAAGAATAGAGAAACAAAATCTTCGTGGATTTCAGCACAATGTATCCTTCTCAATGGCACTTCCCCAGATAATATTCTTCAGATACCTCCTGAACAACATTCAGTCAACTTCCAATTCACTCACAGCTGTGATAATTTATTAATTTCCAATATTACATACTAATAGGAAAGACATATTTATCTAGCCAACACAGCAAAATAGCACTTTGGTATGAAGTAGGTTCAAAAAACAAGTAACACTTGAAAGTCATTCCTTTTTCTGCTTAAAGAATGTTTGGAGTTTTAGTTGTAGAAGTCAGGACTTTGCAAACAGACCTCCCATACAAAAAATACAGCCCACAAGAGCTGCATGGGAGAGACACCTTCAGCTCCAGAACTCTAAGAAAGCTTTCTGCACTGAGTCATAATAGGATGGAAAGTGGGATAATCTATTTAACTGTTTTAGTGCCTGGCTCCCCTGACAGCCCTGGAGGTCACCGTCTAATGTCACATGAATTATCTACGACTTTCCAAGGAGCAATCCCCATGAGCAAGGAAGTATAGCCAGAAAATGAGGGCCTCAACACCAGAGCATTTAGTACATACAGGCAAACACATATATGGTGAAGTAGGTGTGGTTCTTTTGACACAGAAGACACAATTTGGCTTTGATTGTGCTATGACTCCATGTATCAAGCTGTGTTGATGGGGTTGGAAGGGGTACACCTCCTGCTAAATATCAAGGGGAGCTCCACCTTCAACATGCTGTTCGTGCTTTCAGATCTAGGCACATCTTACAGACATACCACACAGGAATTCCAGATGAATCTGCCTTACTACCCTTCACTGCATCTTGGAGGTATTACCAGAAAACTAGACTTTTAGGATGCTCTTGCAGATCAGCATAGAAAAGCTCTTACATGGAGACAGCATGGACAGTGTGGGCAATGCATGTCAAAACTACTAATACATGAAAAGGAAGCCATGAAGAGCTTAAGGATGGCATAAAAGCAGACAGATAGCAAAAAGAAGCAATGAAAAGGCCTCTTTCAGTTAAGGGTAAGACCCTTCTTCTTAATGTGGTAGAAAAAAAGATTTAGGAAGGTGAGATAAGGTCAGGTTACCGGATAATGCAGACTTCCTGGGTAGTGAGATTTCTGCCAAATGAAATGAAACAGCATGAATGTTAGAGATGCCAGAGAGGAGCTGGTTACAGTAATTAAGGTCTGAGGTGATGAGCTCAGCACCAACTGTCTAAAAAACAGTACAGACAACTCAACTAAGACATCTGCTCAGGGTACAGCTGCAACCCAAACAGCTAACTAGATGTTCAGCTACTCAGTGAATGAGACAGTGAATAATGCAGAAAATATTCTCCTTTATAACAGTCAGTGCTGAATTCTCCTCTGGCATACTGTTCATATGCCCCTTCCCAAGCTTTAAAAGATCTTGCAGAAACAAGTGGAGGTCAGAGAGTAAGAATGAGAATGAGCAAATTGGGGGGTGGGAGGGATAAAGGCAGAGGCAGAGACTATCACTGGAAGAGACTGAAAGGAATGAGATTTGTTTATCTCAGAAAGGAGGCACATAAGAAGGCACACAGCGAGATAAAATAACAAATACTTTAGAGAAGAAGTATCTGACACTTCTCTCTACCTTGCCACATAACAGATGAATAAAGGAACATTCAATGAAATGAAGACCTCATGTATTCAAAGCTGATCAAATGAAATTCTCTTTCACAAAATGTGTAATTGGACAGTGGAAGATATCACCACAGGAAGCACTAAGGTCAAGAACAGTACAGGATTCAAAGAAGGATTGGATGGCTATATGGATCACAGGAATATCCAGTCAGAACAATTATGCTAAACTTCGGAAAAAGTAAAAAGACAGGCTTTTAGAATTTAAGCCAGCACCTGACTATGGGAGAATTAAAATTAGGTTTCTGTAAGGGTAGATTATCCTACATCTTTCTCTGAGGTCCTTCTATCTCCTTTGCAAGCAGTTTCACTTTAAGGCCAGATCATCAGTCTACACGAACTACACAATTTCTATTTTCCCACTTCCACATAAACTTCAGAGGCACTGAAAACCTTTGTCTAGCTGGAACAATGTCAGCAAATTCAAACCTGCATTTTTCCACTAGTCATGGCACCACCTGTAGTTAATCAGTACAAGGTGTTATCATCTCAATTTTCTTTATCATAGGGTGGCTACAACTGTGGAGCTGCAGCCTTGTAGACATGGAGTGACAGCATTCGCTACCTTCCTCACTTCATCCCAAAATCAAGCTCAGTCTTGCCTGCTCCTTTTCCCTGCCTTGCATTCCCTTTTACAGAAAAGGCAAAGCTTGATCAGGACTTAATCCAGTAGTAAGCTCTCTGTTAGGAGGCTTGTGCATATGAACCTCCTATATCCTGACAATATACCCCAAATAGAAGGAATATACTGTCTTCTCTGGCCACGGCGCTAAATGAAAGGAGCCTCAGCTTCCTGTCAAGGCCCATGTAGTTAATCCATATGCTCTAAACCATATCTACCAGCTTCAGGACCTCAGGGCTAAGGAGGAGATATGGGCTCCATCCAGCTCAGCCCAGCTGCAGTGGTAGCATTTCTGTATCTGCACCACAGCACATGTCAGTAAACTTACTCCAAGTGCCTCTCTAATGCCTGCACAACCACGCACAATTTTTTCTAGGCATTGGTAGTTTTCTAGGTAGGCACTGGTGCCTGAAACCTGTTTAATTGCAATTTTAGTGCTTACATCCTCTTTTGCACATACACATGCTTCCAGTTTTTCCTTCCTTCCCTAGCCTGGTAAACTACCTGCTGACCTCAAATTCAGCCTATTGCCTATTTTAGAGACCCCACCTGGTGTTCCAACTTTTCATAACCATCAGCCCAACAAATTTCTCTGTCTTAATTAGACCTGAATCTAGCCCTGCAAGAAGGCAGGGCAACATTTAACTTCCCCCTCCCCTTTTCTCCTCTTTGAATGTGGTTTGGGAGAACCCACATTCATTATGACTTGTGTATAAAGGTTGTTCATTCTATTAGCAGGTAAATAGGTACAGTTTTGGAATCTGCTCAAACGGAATCCAAATTAAAACAGACCCTAAATCCCTGGGGAGGGATTCTTCCCTTAAATAATTTTCCTATTTTTATCTGGACTTTTACTGTCCTCCTGCTTATTCCACAGGACAGTTCCACGTACTTTAATTGTGAATCATTCACTTGACTGAGCTATGTGTTCCTGAAGCTGTATTCCACTTCAGCTAGCTCAATGCAGTCAGAAGGCAGCTGTCCTGGTTTTTGTGCAGCAGTTTGTGAAGTTTCTGCTCTCTGCTCAGTACCACTTCCTTAATTTTTATAATCTTGCATTACTATGAGTATTGTCTGGTAACTGTACTGATCATTACTGTAATTTTTAAATCTCTATAAGGTCTCTTTGACACCTCAGAATGAGCCTCTTAACTTTGCCTCAGAACTGAAATCATTGAAACCATTAGAGTTTAGTTGCTTTATAATGCACCTTTCTCCAAACATAACCTGCCTGAGACAGTGACCCATGTTCCATGCAGTAGTCTGGAGGGGCCTAATAACCATCTTCCAGAGGACTGTATTGCCCCTTTCATGGTGCATTATAGCTCACTGTTCCATCGATCTAGTGTCTTGTTTGCCTTTTTTATTGCAGCTGTGCACTGAAGTGACAGTGTCTCTGTGTCTTTTTTCCACAGCAACCCCTTTCTCAGTCTGATCAGTGTGCTGGATGTAACACCCTTTCCCTACATTTGCTCTTTGTTCCCGGACTAATTACTTTTCATTTTCTACACCAAGCAGCATTTACCATCTGCTGGCTCATCAACTAAATGATCCAAATTCCCTTTGAATCTGCTTGTACTGTTCCTTATCGCTTCTCTGTGCTTCCAGTTTTACCATCCAACCAGTGGAGATTTCACATACACAGTGCTCATCTGAGGCACAGGAGCAGAGACATGGGAATCCACAGGATCTTCTCACACCTAGGGCAGAGCATGCCGCCTGGATTTGCCACTTGCTGCATTCATATATGAAAGAAGGGTTAGCTTTGGCAAAAATTAGGTTGAGGCTGCTCGAGATAAAGGATGGCTTCAAGGCCCAGGCCCCATGCTGGAGGACAGTGTGAGGCAAGTGTCTTACAATGGGGATCCAAGACCAAGGTGGGCTTGCTGCAGCTTTTAGAGACCCCACCTGGTGTGCCTACACCAAGATACAACACATATTTCACTACCCACCTCACAGCTCCCACAATGAGTCCTGGAAGAAGAGGTACATGCCACATCTCCTCCTCACACCATGTCCTGTTTGTCTGTGTTTGTTTGTGTGTGTCTACATATGTGTGCACATGGAGAAAGCAGAAAAAGAAAGAGGAACATGGAAACGAAATGAGATTTCACCCATACAGAAACCAGCACCGCTGTATCCCTACAGGCAAAATTATCAACTTCCTCTCAGCCCAAGAGTGCAATTTCTGAGAATCCAGCACAAAAAAGGCTTTGAGGTGACCTAAACACAGCCTTCTGGTACCTGAAAGGAGAATACAAAAAGATGGAGAGAGACTATTTAAAGGGCAGGTAGTGACAGAACAAGTGGGAATGGCTTCAAATTTAGATATTAGGAAGATATTAGGAATATCAGATATTATCAGATATGAGGAAGAAATTTTTTAGTGTGGTAGTGGTGAGGCATTGGAACAGGTTGTCCAGAGAAGTTGTAGATGCCCCATCCCTGGAAATGTTTAAGGCCAGGTTGGATGGAGCTCTGAGAAACCTGGTCTAGTGGAAGATGTCCCTGCCTACAACCAGAGGTTGGCACTAGATGATCTTAAAGGTCCCTTCCATCACAGGCCATTCTATGATTCTATGAACTTATTCTGAAACCTCTCAGGAAATGTCCCAGGCATGGAAGGCCAGATGTGTGTGTAAGAAGCAGGGGTCAGCTAGGGACAGACACTCTTTTCCCAGCTCTGAGCACCAGAATAGTGCAGGCTAAGCACTGATGCTTTTAAAGCAGCATTTATGGGCAAGCCTTACGCTGTGCTGAAATATGAGCCACATGGCGTTCTCTTGGAAACTCTTTTCTGTCTTAGCATTAGCAAGCCTGACTTGCTGGTCTATTGCCTTTGCCTTGTTTTGTTTGTCATTTAAGGAAAAAAATGTCTTGGATTACCTGGTGTGAGCAATCTTTTGGATGATCTTTTCTGGTCTTCCCTTGAAAGCATCGCACACACTTTTGAGGTATTATCAGTTGCCTATCCAAGATACACTCAGGTAAGAGAAGAACTAGACAACTTGTGCATTGCTTGCAATTTTTTTAATAATTTACTTATGTGGAAAATGACCACAGAGTAGTTAATTCAGAAAGTGTAACATTTTGCAGCTGTTTTAGGGTCCACATGTAAAATGATCTATTTTTTCTTTAAAGTTCATTGATTTTCTGAACGCCAAGTTCAGAAAGACCAAGCTTGGTTTCAAACAACATTTGCTGCTGCCATTTATAGTGTTTTTATATGGTGATTTTAGTTAGGAGTGCAAAACATAGATAAATCCTTAATAAACTACAAATATCAGAGGAAATAATTTGTGCTGTGCCTTTCTCAGGCAGGAAACCAGCACACCCAGCCAAAATAACTTGCCCTTGGCTGTGGTTGGAGATAAAACTTTTTACCCCAAACTTTTCACACACTTAAAATCAGATGGAGTTCTAAATGCTCAGCATTTCTGAAAAAAAAATTTTACCTCTAATTAGACATGGAAAAAATTAGCATTCACTCCATACTACACTCATATCCTCTGTTCAGCTAGGACAGAGTAGTAGGAAGAGAGTTTTGCTAATTCATGGCATTCTTTATTAATATGTAAGTCAGAAGAATTCATCACAGGCATGAGTGGAAAGATTTTTCATACTCTTCCTTTTAGTCTCATGTCTCTAATAAAAGAATGAATCTCCAAGCCAAATTTCACTTAGTTTCATGTCTGAAGAGGTAGCATTCCAGGAGAACAGTAACAACCAATGTCCAGCATTTTTAAACAGTAAAACTCCTGAAATCTGTTTTAGACCTGTTTCTGTTCATCACAGCTGTATGATTTGTGCAGCACGCAGCCTCATAGAACTGCCTGGAATTCAGGAGTGTGACTGCAGCATGCATCTGTAATATTATATAATTCACTGGAACTTATGAAAATCTTCTCTATCATAACATTTAGACCCTCAGTCTTGCTTTCCCTTCTGGCAAATTTTCATCCAATGAACTTAAGACAGGAATTTGCAAAAAGGGAAGGATTCCAATGTTCCCACAATGAAAGTATGATTTGTTCTATCTCATCATCTGAAGCAATTGAAATTCTCTCCAAGAGAATTGCAGAGGCCTCTGTCTACATTAAAACAAACAAACAAAAATCAAAACCACAAAAAAACCCCCAAACCTGTATTGACTAGTCTCTGGCTCACAAACATCCTCCAGATTTTTTCCTATATCTAGTCTCAGCAGAAGCTTTTTTTTTCCTACTACTTTCTACTACTAAATTGGTTGTAACATTCATGCCATTTCATCCTGATGGCATGCTGTCCTCTTTTTCTCATGTTACTATCCACTTTCTACTTGTTTATCCCTTCTTTAAGTGTTGTGGCAATTCTGACTCTCTCTGGGACTCCACACTGGCTGAGAGCCAGAGCAGGCCAGACCCATCCAAGAGGCTGTTTTCTCAAGAGCTGTCAGTGTGTTTCCCAGTAGCCCAGAATAGCCAAAGGATAAAGTGTAAGAAGACCACGATGCATGGCAAAAAAGTGAGAAGAATATGCAAGACTGATTTTTGCAAGTAAGATTTATCATAGTTAATATCAGAGCATGGACCTTTACGTATGAGCTAGTCACCCTAGGGTCTCTGTACAGTCAGTGGAAACAGGTGCATTCAAGGCTAACTCAACCTTGGGTAGCTAAATTAGGAGAAATTAATTCAATCCCTCATTCCTGGTTCCAGTTGCATCTTCTGTATTTGCATTCACTAAATCCACCACATCCACTTCACTGATGTCAATGGCATTTTTCAATACTCGCATTCTTCAAGATACCGCGAGACATAACATGCAAAGCTATGTCAGAGTGCAGCTCTGTCTTCCAAAGTATTTCAGGATCCTTCCTGCCCGTTAACTGCAAGTTGCAACAGAATCTGTAACTTTTTTCCAGATATGGTACTCACTGTTATTCAGGTACCTCAAGCCCTGAGAGACAGAAAAAATACACTGACTAATTTCCACCATGGAGAAGCTGAGTTCTGCTATGGCTTTACAGAGAAAGAGGCCCAGCAATAATGCCTGGCCCTCTGTGCAGAGAGAAAAGAATATGTAAGTCTGTTTGAATGCTGCCAGTGGCATCTGTTAAATCCCTGATCACAGTGGCAATAAAGAAAACCCCTGACAGCACTCAACGGAAGTAAAATTTATAGACTTCCATATAACTAAGATCTCAAATGATTCTGAGAAGAAAGAAGACACTGACTCCAAGTAGAAAAAGGGAAAAGAACTGGAGGTAACTGACCTTGTAAGAGAAAAATCTTTCCCCTTCCTTAACACAAATATCTGGAGTTTACAGCAGAAAAATATTCCAGAGAGTAAGAACTCTCCTCTTGTGCAACTTGCAAACAGCTGAACAAGGGCCTGCAAAGTCCTGCAGTCAGCAGGGAGTCTGTCTGCTGTGGAGAAGAGAACCACATTTCTGAATATGAAGAAACTGGGGAGTTAGGTGAGAGACACAGCTTGAGGGTTCTTTATATTATCATGATCCAATACACCTGCTTAGGGTTTTGTTGTTGGTTTGAGTTTTTTTTCAGTTGCCTAATGGTAACTTTGTTGTTTTGAATAGACTGTCCTGTGTTGTAGCAAGCACTCGCTTTAGGCAAAACTCTGAGAGAATGTCTGTGTCCAACAACGCTCACAACTCAGCTGGGAATGATGAAGAAACTGTAAGAATCACAGCAAATGAGATCAATGACTCAATTTCAACTTCTCTTTGAAGCAGAGATTCAAAACTTATTATCAGTGAGTATTAGCCTACGAAGACTATGAAAATAAAAGGTCAGTGGAATAAAGGCACACATTGTATCTATATATGGATAGTATATTATTTAACAATATCTTTGAGTACAGAGCCACAGTTTCAGATACATTATAAATGGTGCTGCAGATGGCAATCCACTCTTCACAAAACCAATTTTGCATGGAGGGAACTGCTGAAATGGAGATACCAGAGCAGTATTGGGATGATGTAGAAATCTTTGCAGATGTGCAATTTTCATCTAAAATAAATTCCACTGCAGTGTCCTAGACTGCTTCAGCATGAAATTAGCCAAAATAAAACTTATTTTTATATGTTCCTCCCAGTTCCAAGGGCAGATGCAGCCTTGCTGTATGACTGGGGGAGGATTCTTCACCATTCAGCTGCGTCCACAGAATCTGCACCAGTTAGAGAGTTTTACACCCACCAATAGTAATGAGCAAGAGGAAAAGAGGACTGAGGAATCTTTAGACTCTTCAGTAAATTCACACTTTGTACAAAATAGGCCTGATGCATTGCTCCATTTTGGACACTATTGCACCTCTCCAGAATGACTACTGGGGGTAAAGTAAGTTGGTAAAATAGAGCCACGGGAACAGGCTTCACATGCCAGCATTTTTTACTCTTCCTAGTGGAGCAGTTTGAACACACAGGAGAAGTATCTGTTGGTGACAACTTTCCTTTCAAACACTGGTCCTGTGGACTGCAGCAGGAACACAACAACCATATTGCTCCATCATTAGCAAAATGCCTGAAGCTAACTGGTGGCTCTGATTCTTTCCAACAGCCTGTCCTTTGTCTGTCTGTTTTTCATAATTGCTTTTCTTCCCACCATTTTTACCTGGGTCTTTATTCTTGCCTTGAGAATGCCTTCTGTGCAAAGAGCCCTACAGCCATTTCCTCTAAAGCCTGGCCCAAATGCAGACTGCTGCTCTCTGCAAGTTTTGATTTTATGTTATTTTATCCTTTCAGAACTGTTTTTAACAACATACTGAGAAAAAGAAAAGATTGATTGCAAGTGTAGATTATCCTGCAGAAGTTGGGTTTTCTTGTTTGGTTGGGGTTTTTTCTGTGATGTTTAAAAATCATGTGAGAAAGACACAGATTTCTATCCCTGTCTAGAAATCCTTAGGTTCTTTCACTATCGAAAGAGCAAGAGCAGCTCTGCTTAGCAGAACTAATTAATCATAATTTTAATAAAACATATATTGCACCTAAAAATATCTGAGTGCATTATGTTTTAGGAGCTAATGAAAACTAGCATCATAATTAAAAAGTAGGTGTAGGTAAAGATATATAACACATTGATGCTAAAACCAAACACTGCAGATGAGATTTAACAATAGCAGTTTCACTGGTTACCATGAAACAATGGTGCCTGGTCAGGAAACTACTGCAATAATCCTGCAGCTTTTACATGTCAATATTTAGGGCATCACTACAGCAGCCTGTGTTAGTACAGCATTGCAGGAGTTGTGAAATGTGTCTCTGTCGTTCGTAATTACCTCTACCCTGCGAGAGATACGCGAAACTGCAGACGAGCACGTTTCCTTTCCCTCTGGCTCTCCGACCGACACCTCCCGGACGGGGGCACGGCGGGGGTGTCACCAGGGCTCTCTAAGAGGGAGAAGGGGGGCGGGCGGGGCGGGATGTGCCCGCAATGCAGCACCGCCTCGCCGGGAGACGCCAGCGGAGCCGCTGCCTCCCGTGCGGCCGCTGCTGCCGGGAGGCGGGGCAGCCACGCATCCGTCCTGCTGCAGCGGCGCACGGCGGGTTAGGCTGTTTCTGGCCGACCCCCACCCCCGGACAGGCTGGCCGGTGTCGATCCCCGGATAAATTGCGGAGTGGCTGCGCAGGAGGTGCGTGTGTACACACGTGTTTGCGCGTAAAACAGCACCACAGCGGCGGCCGCAGCCTGAGCGACTCGCAAGCAGGAGCATTGGGTGTGCTCGGGAATAAATTATGCACATCTGTGCTGAACAGCCTTCCGTGGCTTGGGCGGAGAAAATACCTGAATTACAGGGCTGAACCTGTTGCTATGAAAGGGTCCAGGGAGCCCAGTCAACTCTTTGCTGTGAATTCAGTGCCCTCTGACCTCATCCCTGTGCTGCCCGAATAAAAAACACCTCTGCGTTTACTGCTGAAAACCTGAGTTGAGGAGTCTCCTGCCCAGCATGAATTTCGCACAGATGACGCTTCCAAGAGCTCCTCAAGCAGGAAAACTGCAGAGTGAGAAGTAAGGACCTACCTACCACAGAACGAGGGAAAGGTCCATTGTAGCCATTCTCAATGGGTTATTTGCTTGTCAAGGGACTGCTGTCACAGAGTAAGGGCTACAGAATCTGCTGGCAGGTGACTGCTATGGAAAATATTGAGCAGCAACTGGTTGCTTCACCTTATGGAGCCTCTTTGTTTGGAAATGGGATGAGGGTGGCGAGATGCCTTCTACTAGACGATCAGCTGGCTCTAGTAGAGCCAAGCAGTTGAAGTACACTACCTGTGCACTAGCAAAATGGCAAACAATGGAATAGCCAGAGCTAAGTTTTCTCCTTTCTCTGTGGAATACCAGAAGCTTGGCTCTCTGTTGACCCTCATGTTTGTGTGTACTATGACAGCCCAACATCACTCTGACACATGAGACTAGAAAGAATACGCAAAAATATCAGTATGGGGAGAGATCTGGTGGTGGCTTTACATACCTTTTCTCACAATAAGAGACCCAGAGCTGTTCTATATTTATGACAGCAGCCCTCAGAGGCCACAGCAGCCACAGTCACTGCTCAGTCACGCCTCCCATATTAGGCTGCAAGTAGCATGACACTGAGCCTCTCGTATTTCACCTGGAAATGCCTTTGTGTTGAAGCTACTGAAATTACATCAGACATACTTTTTGTAAGTTGGAGCAGATTTCGACTCAGAAAGTGAGATTTATAGGTAAAGGTTGCTCAACAATAACACCTCACCGAGATGGCCCAGCTAAGAACACAGTCCCACAGAACATACAGTGCCTCTCTCCCCAGCCTCAAACTGGATTCCAAACTCAGTGAAGACAGCAAGAATTCTTCTACTGAAGTCAGCATGCTTTGAGCCAAGCTTCACTCTGTAAATATTTACCAGTGAACAAGCATGTGACCCTGTTCCCAATCTGGCTACTATAACCTAAGATGTTTCTCTGTCAGTTCAGGCGCAGATGCATTACAGCGTGAGGCTGTTACAAGACAGAGAAAATAATTTACTATTGTTAATATTTGGCCCTTTTCCTAAACTTCCCTATTTATGCTCTTTTTGACATTAATTCCTTTTTCTGTTTCTTCTTAATCTAATAATGGCCTATTTTAAGTAACTATGTATTCTTTGCTGAAAGTATAATATGGCTACTTCAAGGTTTTTCACTGGTAACTCTTACCCCAGCTTTATTTCACAAAACAAAACAGCTATCCCCATATGCCTCTCTAAATAATTGTTGGTTCCTCTTATAATTTGCTTATATGTCAGTTTCTATTTAAAAATAAAATATAATCATTGACTAACAATTTTAAAGCTGTTCTTGCTAACTTAAATTAATCCCTATTCCACTTGTCTTTCTGCCTTTCTGCTCCACAACTGCCCCCTAGAGAAATAGCTCTGTAAGGAAAAAATAATGCACACATCCAGTCACACAATAATTTAACAGTTTGCTCCAGACTGGCAAGAACTGGGATTAGTAGAGACGTTTCTCAGAAAAAGTGGAAAATGCTGGCCCAGTGAAACAGATATATTTCTTTTCTGAAGAAAGTGTTTTTCAGAACTTTTTTTTTTTTTTTTGAGGGGATGGGGTAATATAATTGCTGAGGAAATTAGTCTGAAAGTGGCCAGCCACAATGTCTCCAAAATTTGGCAGGTTAAAGCTGGTCAAAACGCTAGTTAGTGCTTCCCTCTAGCAGGAAACACCCACATTTTGAAGAGGAGTTTCATTGAAATACTGAGTGAAAGCCAAATATTTGAAGGTGCTAGGAGGTTTCCTATAAGTATTTCTCCAAGTGAAATGAAGAAACGACACCCTGGCTAAAATAGCTGATGGTCAACTGACCTATGCAGACCCAAACTCGACTTTTTCTTATCCTACATGGATACCTTGGGCAGTATGTAACTAGCCATGGGTAAAAGTCTGAACATGCATAAAGGTCTTGATTTTATCACACAGTGTAGAGCACAAAAATACTTGAAATTGTAACATTTTTCACAGAATAGGACAACTATTGCTTTGCTCTGGCAATGCAGGGAGAGAAAATAAGGTTCCACGTAAGCCCTTGTCTTACAGTGACAGACATGTACCACTTCATCCCTGGAACTGGGCCCATGTGGGTCGACTGATGTGGTTCTAGGAAAATGGAATTTTGTCTAGTATCAGTGATGGCTCCTAGCAGATCTGTGTGAACACAGTTGTAGGACTGGAGCTATTTGCTTTTTATAAAACAAATTGCATATAACAGAATTAGAACAAGTAACTCAGTAATAACTTTTATCTAAGCAGCACAATTAATAAGGCTGGTTTTCCTAAGGATTTCCGTCTTATTTCTCCTGCCACTATTACACTTCCTTTCCTATACAAGGATGTCCACATACCCTATGTCTTCCCCCACAGCTGGCCTTCCCTTCTTCTCAGCCTACCCATGGACACATTTCAAAGTACCCCAAGTGTTCTCCCAGGAGCTACGACTGGGGAAGAACTGGAGAAGTGCCCACACATGCTGTGACCAGCCTGGCATTGGAATATGTCGGCTGTCAATAGAAAGCTCAGCGGGTAAGTTACCTTGAGCTCTCATGCAACATCACTGCCACTCTTTCTAATGAAACTTGTAAAGCTTCATAATGGTGAGTCTGAGATCCCTTCATCAGACTGGGTTGAAATGGACACTGGATTTTAAAGTTACCAGGCAAGAACAGGTAGCACCCTGACACTTCTCTTAATCACTGATGTTGCCCCGGGCTCAGTACTGGGGCCAGTCCTGTTTGAAATCTTTATCAATGATCTGGATGAGGGGATCAAGTGCACCCTCAGTCAGTTCACAGATGACTTGAAGCTAGGTGGGACGTTGATCTGCTGGAGGGCAGGAAGGCTCTGCAGAGGGCAGGACAGGCTGGATCCATGGGCCAAGGCCAATTGTCTGATCTTCAACAAGGCTGAGTGCCAGGTCCTACACCTGGGTTACAACAAGCCAATCCAGTGCTACAGGCTGGGGGAAGTGAGGCTGAAAAGTGGCCCAGTGGAAAAGGACCTGAGGGTGCTGGTCGACAGCCACTGAACATGAGCAGCAGTGTGCTCAAATGGCCAAGAAGGCCAGTGGCATCCTGGCCTGTATCAGCAACAGCATGGTCAGCAGGACCAGGGCAGTGATTGTCCCTCTGTACTTGGCACTGGTGAGGCCACACTTCAAGTACTGTGTCCAGTTTTGTGTTCCTCACTATAAGAAAGACACTGAGGTGCTGGAGTGTGTCCAGAGAAGGTCAACAGAGCTGGTGAAGGGTCTGGAGCACAAGTCTTATGAGGAGCAGCTGAGGGAGCTGGGGTTGTTTACTCTGGAGAAAAGAGGCTCCGGGGTGACCTTATCGCTCTGTACAACCACATGAAAGGAGGTTGTAGCCAGGTAGGTGTCAGTCTCTTCTTCCAGGCAACCAGTGACAGGACAAGAGGACATAGCCTCAAGCTGTGCCACAGGAGGTTCAGGTTGGTCATCAGGAGGAATTTCTTCATGGAAAGGGTTGTTGAACATTGGAATGATCTGCCCAGGAAGGTGGTGAAGTCACTGTCTCTGAAAGTGTTCAAGAAACAACTGGACATGGCACTCAGTGCTTTAGTTGACAAGGTGGTTATTGGTCAAAGGTTGGAATCAATGATCTTGGAGGTCTTGTCCAACCTAACTGATTCTGTGTTTCTGTAAATAAAAATGCATAACCACACGCGAGGAGCCAGTGGGTGTTAGGCCCATGTCCAGCAAGTGAGAGGAACAAGCAGGCCCTTTTCCTGCGGAAGGAATCCGTTCAAGAGTGAGGCTGCGGAGACCTGAACCTGGCTCAGACCCACTTCAGCCACCAGGACCCAGCCGGGGCAGGGGCAGGGCAGGGCCGGGCCGTGACCCCCCTCCCGCCATCTCCTACCGGTGTCCAGGCCGGAGAGGGACGCAGGCACCACCACAACCCAACTCGGGCCTTCCTCGCCCGCCTCTTCCCTGAGCAGGGACCCCCGTACGCGGGAGGT
>NW_021940813.1:27723139-27819793 GCF_001715985.3 Manacus vitellinus
GCGTTCTGCCAGCGCCGAGGGGTCACTGCAGGGAAATAGGCTGGAGGGGAGGAGAGCGAAAGCCCGAGCCCTGGCGCGGCCGTGCCCTCTTGAACGCTCCCCGCGATGTAGCAGCGTGTATCTTGCCTGCGGTTTCCCGTCCTGTTTGTGACAAGTTGTATTTGCTGAGCAATAGTGCTGGGTATAACCGGTGTGCTGAAGGGAAGAGGGAGGACCTGTGCTTGATGAGTAAGCCCGTGCTTACAAACACCGAGAGACAGATGCGTTCGCTGATGCTTCTTTCACCCCTTCCCCGTATGATTGTGGTGCATTTTGCTATACAGTTACCACCGACTTGACCTGTGATACTGAGCAAGAAGCTCCTGATGGGAAATGCGTGGTAATGTCATGTTAACCTTAAGAAGGGGGAGGAAGATAGTATCACAAGCACGTTTATTGGGGGTTTTTTTTGGTAGAAAACCTGTGTGTTGTATCCCATTATTTCTGATGCTTTAAAATTAATGTTACAGTCTTTAGAATCACAGGGCTGTGAATGTTCTGCTCGTGTTAATGATTGTCTTAATGAAAGGATGAGTTGATGTTTGTTGTGCATCTTGATCTGAAATCCAGGTCCAGCCTCAAATTTGATATTGTAGTCTAAAGAAGGATTTACAATCTACAGAGGATTGTAATTTTACTATCTAAATTCATTATTCATTTAGATGCAATCGTTGCTCTCATAGAACTGGTTTAAACAGTTGCCTAATTACTGTTAGTTGCAAGAGCTTACAGTTAAAATTTATTCCTGGAATAGTCCTGTTTTACTAAGCTTTATGATATTTAACACAGAAATACGAATCTCTGACAAATTCTTTGCCATCTTGCCTCAAGCATGTGGGTATTACCCATTCCCACCATATTGGTCTTTCAGTCAGTCCATTTCTTCCAATGCATAATGTACCAAATCCCTGTTAGTAAATAATCCCAAGATAGCACACTGCTGGAGGTCACTGGTAGGACAGTGTTAGTAGAGGCACAGTGCAAGCACCTACCTTGTGACTCACTGATGTTTAGGAAAGGTTGTTCTAAAAGCAAAGCTCTAATAAGAAAAATACATTAGAATATTTCCAGCCTCAGTAGTAAACTGTATATTTTCCTTTGTGTAGTATACGTGTCTTAAGTCATTCAGTAGTGGGCCCTTCAAACCAGTCCATCTTTTTGGATACTACATACATACTCTTACTTACAGTCTGTTCTGATGCAGTGATAGTGTGTTGTAACGGGTGCCAGTTTTGATTATTCGTTTCCAATCCCTTGACCCACATGACTTCTTGAAAGAAGTTTCGTTGCAAATTTTCAATATTTCTCCCATCCCTTTCAGTCACTTGAGAGATTTTAAAAAATAAGAATGAAATCTGGTTTTAAGTAGCAAAAATTATTAAGAAAAAAATTAATGTGATTACACAGACCTTTTTTTTTTTAATAAATCAGTTGTTCAGGACAAGCAGGGAAAAATAACTTGCCTGACCCTGCTGTGTGCTTTCTCTCTGTAATTTGTTAGCTATTGTTTATTTCATGAAGAATGATTTTCTTTTATTCAACATTTTTCTGGGTTAATCAAAGGGCCATATTAATATCACTGAGATCTCCATCAGCTCTTAGCAGCACGTTTGCCTGGTATAGATATAAATAGGGACCTAAATATCCAAATGTTGAAACCCTTCCTCAAGAATATAATGTAGATTTATTTGGTGATAGTGCCGTGTGTTTACCGAAGCATAGCAAAATGAGGAAAAACTGGAAACAAATAGAAATGGGAGTGGCTGTAGAGTTGCAAGAAAAGTTGAAAGTAAGAGCAAATCTAAGTGGATGCAAAAAGTCACAAGGAATTCTCAGATGTGTCATATTATACTTACGGAAGTGTGTTTTTTTAAGAGAGGTACTTGTAGGGCTTTACCCTAAAAACAGCTTTTTGCTCTGTTGGGGAAACTTGACAGCATTTGAATTGGAGATGCAAACGTTTTTGGGGAAGAGAGCCTCCGTGTCTGAGATCTCCTCACTTCCATATTTCACGTGGAGTAGCTGGTGATTCTTTACTCTTATGAGTAAAGAACTCAGAAATCAGAATTAGGAAACCCTTTTCTTTCTCAGTCTTCAGCAGAAGAGAGGTGAGTGTGCGAAACAGCTTTAAATTCTGGGATGTGATGATATCTTCCATTTCTGTGGCCTTTATTTCAAAACTGACTGAAGAACTGCTGCTACTGTGGTTAAGGATTCTGTCTGTGACCATGAAGTTCTTCAAGGAGACGCTTTTAGTTTGGTATACCCACAGCAAGGATTGTATCTTCTGTATTCTTTGCTTTACATGCCTGGGCAGATGGTGGTCCCTGAATTTCAGTGTTAGGTTTTGGGGAAAGCAGTATTTTATTAATTATTTTTTGTGGTCAGGAGACATGGGGACAGACTCCTTTCCTGTCTCCAAGTTTCAGGTCTCCCAGTTGGTATTCTGTCTATTTAATAGTTTGTTTCCTTGTGTAGGTAAAGCTTTGCCATATTG
Organism: Manacus vitellinus; assembly: GCF_001715985.3. Taxonomy (NCBI): domain Eukaryota; kingdom Metazoa; phylum Chordata; class Aves; order Passeriformes; family Pipridae; genus Manacus; species Manacus vitellinus. The sequence goes on from NW_021940813.1 coordinate 27,725,676, forward strand.
TGGTTAACTCTTCTGTTGGTTTTGCTTTCTATTCCCCAATACCTGTAAATACTTTAACCAGATCCCAGCATGAGGGAGTTCTTGATTGTAACCTCCTTATTTAATTTGCCTTGATTCATGCACGTCTCTTCAGCTTCTTGTTTTATGAAATAATTCTGAAGAAGAGAAAGCTGATTTTGCTTAGAAGACACTGCTCAGCTACCTTGCAAAGTCATTCTTGCAAATGCAGGTGGATTGGTTTGAATACCAAAAGGCAACGAAGCAGTGCTGAAGCCACACAAAGTAGGGTCAAGAACTGTTCTCAGGTTTTTCTGTATTGAATTAAAGATTGGCAGTCTTCTCGCAAGGTGAGGTGGGTGGTGTGTTTTGGCAGGATCCTGGAGACTGTTGCTAGTATTTTTTGTCAGCTTCTAGTTGTCAGAGAATATCCAAAGTAAAATAAGATTCTGTCCACCATGTTCATGACTTCATCTTTTTGAGCTGACTCAGATCAGCTGTTAGTTCAGGGCACGATGAGTCAGCTTCTTGGACAAGTGTTTGCACTCCACTTACATCAGTTTGGAAACCTAGAAGCTGTTGCTTTTTGAAGGAATTCATGAAATTGCTGATAATTCTTACAAATAGCAAAGCCCCTGACCCTGTGGCATGTAAGGTAAATGATTAGTGCAGTTTTCCAAGAAGAGCGAATGTATTTTACCATTCTGTGCTATTGAATGCAACTCCCATTTGAAGTAAAGAACTAAAATAATGATCTGTATTGAAAAGATACTCTTCCTGGTTTCTGAATCTGCCCGTTGTTTTCAGGAAACATTAGAGCACTAGTCTCTAATAGTGCCTTTTCAGCCACTATTTGCTCTGTTTTCCTGCTGAAATTGCGTGATTTGGTAAGCGGTTCCGATAATCTTCTTTATAGAACAATATGGGGGGAGAGGTAGGGGAAATGACTTTTCACTGTAATTTCTGGCTGATTTGAAATTTTAAGTATTGCCCCTCCATAATGATTCCTTTAACTTCTGTGTTGATTTTTAACCCAAGTTCTGCAAATGTTGTATTGGCTTGGGATAAGCTGTTTGTGCTTTGTGGCCATTTTGTATCAGTCTGTCTCCACTAAGTAGTAGTGTAATATTGTTGTTTTGATGTCAGAGGTACTTAAAATACCAACTTAAAACCATTTTAGGCCAAGAGTACAATTCAGATTTGAGTTTAATTTAAGGATCCTAAAGAATTAAAGCATTTTTATGTTGTCCCAAGAACTTAAAACTGTATTTTTCCTGGAAAACACAGAACCAGTGTGCTCTGTCTTTTTATCTTTCTCTGTATTTAGGAGGAAACTTGGAAATATATTGGATCAGATCAGAAGTTTGCCTCAGTAATAATAAACAAACATTCTGGGATACTTTGCCTTTATATACTGTAGTTTGTTACCTAGTTTCTGTAGTTTGTTACCTCAAAAAAAGTATGATGTCTTTTTATTCCATTTATCTATTCAACTAATATAGACTTTTAGCATCCTTGGTATCCAGTGTCAGAGAATCTACAAATAAACTATGCAATAGATGAAAAAATATTTCCATTTCTTTTGATTTCTCCAGTTACTAGTTTCATCTGATTCTTCCTAATCTTATTCTGAGTTGATGAAAACTAACAAAAAGACATGGAAAACTCAAGTAAAAACTCAAAACTTCAAGGTTAAACATAGAAGCCATATGTTGTGAAGATTTTACTTCAAAAAAGATTTTGCAGCTTTTAGAGGTTCAAAGACAATTTCAGAAAAACACTTGGGAACTTGACTATGCAATGTCAGTTAAAATTAAGTAATGTCATTCAAAAGCTGCTATGAACAGAAAATCTGTCTGTTTAAATACTGAATCTTTAGTCATCAGTGCTTTTGCTGGTAAAGTTATTGAGTTCTTAGAGGCTTCCTGCCTGTGTATGAGTAGAGAGATGGTCCTCCTTAGTATCTGACATCATCTAACATTTGCAAAGTGAACACCTTATCTCTCTTTTTCCCTGAAAAGCCTGGGCTGTGTCAATGCCTGCTCAGTGATAGCATTGGGTTGACCGTAAAGCACAACTACCTTGGGCATGTCTCCTAAAAAAACCCAGCTTCATCAATGAATGGCCTGGGTTGGAAGGGACCTTAAAGATCATCTAGTTCCAGGCCCCCAGCTATGGACAGGGACACCTTTCACTAGACCAGGTTGCTTGGAGCTCCATCCAGCCTGGCCTTCAACACATCCAGGGATGGGGCATCCACATCTTCTCTGGGCAGCCTGTTCCAGTGCCTCACTACTCTCACAGTAAAGAGTTTCTTCCTAATATCTGATCTAAATCTGTTCTTTGTCAGTTTGAAGCCACTCCCCCTTGTCCTGTCACTACCTGCCCTTGTAAATAGCTTCTCTCCTTCTTTCTTGTACTTTCCCAGGTAATGAAAGGCTGCAATAAGGCCACCCCTAAGCCTTCTCTTTTCCAGGCTGAGCAAACCCTAGAAAAGGCTGTCTTCATGGGAGAGGTGCTCCATCCCTCTAATCATCTTGGTGGCCCTCCTCTGGACTTGATCCAACAAGCCTGTGGACCCCAGAGCTGGATGCAGTGCCCAGGCGGGGTCTCACCAGAGTGAGTAGAGAGGCAGAATCACCTCCCTTGACCTGCTGGCCATGGTGCTTTTGATGCAGCCCAGGATATGATTGGCTTTCTGGAACGCAAGTGTGCTCTGCTGGCTCATGTCCAGCCTCTCATCCACCAGCACCCCCAAGTCTTTCAGGGCTGCTCTTGATCTGCTCATCCCCCAGCCTGTATTGCCCCAATCCAGGTGCAGCACCTTGCACTTGGTCTTGTTATACCTCGGGTGCCTTCTCATTGCGTTAGTCAGCGCCCTGGCCCACAGCGTGGGTTTGTTTCTCTGCCCTTCACTGTTGCCAAAGTGGTTAATCTGGGCAGTGAGCAATCAAACTGGTCAGCAGCAAAGGTCGGTGTATTGTGTGTATAGACACATACATGTGTGCACACACACAGGTATACACGCACATGTGTACAGCCAAACAAATACGTAAAATTGATCAAAAATATCTAGTCTCTTCTGAAGGATTTCATCAGTCTGCTGGGCTGAAGTCTGGGGAAGTTAAAGGTAGTATATGTGTCATGGTTTGAGATAGCCCCAAAATCCAATCCCCTAGCTCCATTCCCCCTCCCACATCTCAACCTAATGTGAGATGGGTTTTTCCAGACAAAACACACCAGACTCAAAGTGGGGAAAAGGGAATATATTACAATGACTGTACAAATAAATACCACATCACATTATACACACGATCACAACTATCTCTACCATGACATATAGTATTTACAGTGGATCAGATCTCTTCTCCCCTCCAAATAAAAGTCCAGGAGGGAAAGAAGGACAGATCCCTTCCAGTCCTTAAGCAGCAGCATCTTCCGAGGCAGCAGTCTGTCTGTCTTCTCCACATGCAGCAGCTGATAGCTGGCTTTCTGCCAGCACTCACGAGGGAGGTATTCAAGCCTCTCTCGGCCCCATCGCCTCCAACCGAGGGGTCTTCCGTGGGCTTCGTAACCCCAGACAAGGTCGTATCACCACGTCATATCACGAAGACACAGGGGGGTCTTCGTGACGGTCTGGTATCTCCAGGAGACTCAGCTCCTTGCAGGGCCTCTGTGCCCTGTCTCTCAGGCTGCCACCGTGGCAGCAGTGCAAGGGGGGGGAAGAGCCAAGGTCAACTCCCCCCGCATTCCTCTGGCCGTCCCGGTCCAGCTCCGGGACGCTCTGAGCTTCTCAGCTCCTCTCTCTCTCTGGTGCTGCATGTCTAAAACTCTTCTCCTTAGTAGGAGTCCATCTCCCTCTTTTCTCAGAGGGATCTCAAAGGAGTTTGGGGGGCTGGTACAGTCTTACCCCCAGAACTCTGTCTCTCAGGCTGCTGGTTCTCTTTCTCCCAGTTCTGTCTTCAAGGAGTCTTCTCTGCGGTGCTGCATGTTTCTGTTGCTTCTTGGTCTTATCTCTGGCTCTCTGCCACCGTTTCTCAGGTTCAGTGCCTGCTGCTGCTCTGCGCCCATGGAGAAAACATCTCCCGGCTTACTACAGGCACCTAGCCCAGCTTTATGCTGTTCCAGGTCCCCGCAGCCCCCAGCCAGGGGCTGGGAGGGCCCAGAGGGCCCAAGGGGCTCAGAGCCCCTTCCTCGTGGCTCTACAACATGGCCACCTCTCCTCAACAACCAAAACTACAACTCAACTACAACTCAAACTACAGCTCATCTCTTCCGGTGAGCTTGTGATATGTTTACATTTCTGCAGGAGCGCCCATTGGGCAGAACTTCAAAACTTCCAGGGGTTTCCACCCCTTGGGGTCTACCACTTAATTTAGCCTCTGGGGGAAAACAAGATTCAAACCACGACAATATGTCAGAGGTTTTCAAAAGCACAGTTCCTCTGAATTTGATGTTAATAAATTCAGAATGTTCACAGATTCCTTCCTTTGATCACCTCATGAAAATTTTCAAGTTGTTTATTTTTTAATAGTTTTACCAACACTTACCCACATTTCCTGACTTAAGTTTTTCTTTAGGTTTACAAGGATGCTTCCTTCAGTTGTTTCTAGGAAATCTTAGAAAGTCCTAAATCATTCAGCAGCAGCAGCAACTCTTCTTTTTGTTAGGGAGGAGGGATCATGGTTTAAATATGCTACCTGCTGACTTCTTGACCTGCACCTCAGCATGGGCTACTTGAGTAAGACAGGATTTGTAGGACTGGATTATTAGACTGGGTGCACAAACTAAAAACCTTCTGAACAAGTTCTGTTGGTTTATTAGGTAGAAAATGAAGATCCCAGTCTTCCTTGAGAACAGTTCTCTGTTCTCAAATACTATAGATAGCTAAACATAGGGACTTGAAGGAAAACTCCCTATGTATAAACTCCTCTCATTTATTGTTTCAGATACTCAAGTCCAAGAGAGAATTTCCTTTTGGTGATTTACAATCCATTTGCTATTTTGCTATTGAGAGTCCTAATTCCATGAGCTATGCTTCTTGTTCTGATTTTCCTTAATGGATTTTATTCTGGTTTCTAGGCATTTAGAAGCTGGCATAAAGACAGTGAATGTGCAAAGTGCTCTTTGAGTTTGAAGCCCCAAAAGCAAGCACAGAAAAGAAATTATGAAGCCAATCAAAGTTTGCTGAAACTTGCCAGTGTATTGTGACAGTAAGAGCAGATGTGTCAAAGAGGTGATATTTGAACTAAAAAGTGAATTGAGCTACATGGTTGCATATAGCAATGAAAATTTGTGACAAAAAGCCAGTCATCACTGAGGAACTCTGAAGGGGCTGAGGAGGTCATGACTTTACTGAGAAATACAGAAATGTTGAAACTGAAGGCCAGAGTTTTCAGTAAGCAGAAGAAAAATTTAACCAAGTTAAACCACTACTTGTGACAACCTCTAAATGGACTGGAGCTGCTACCGAGTGTTATTCCTAGAGGGGAATGAAACATTGACAGTTGGTCTCAAATTGAATCTGTCTTGCTGTTTTTCAAAGAACTAGCCATCTCAAATGCCATGTATAAAAGCAAAAGGGATATCTTGAAAAGAGATTGCTCAGAGCTGGTGCAGACTGTGCAGTGATACTGGTTTCTGGACCATCTGCTCATGCTTCCTCAGTCTGGGACAACTAAAACAATCATGTGCCCTGGATTTCCAAATAAGTTGTGAAAAGATATAAACTCTTCTGTTTTGTACCACTCTCATATAGATGGTTACCTGCTGTACAACTGCTTTATGTCATTGTGACATTTAGCTAGCAAAAGAAATTGATATTTCTTAGTTGTTACTTGTGTGTAAAGTATTTAGTCCATGATTGTAAACCAGACTGATTGGAAATAAAGACCATTTTGAGTTGCAAAAATAGTCAGTTTGGAAACGGGATTAGTTTAGGAAAGAGTTCCTGCATCTCTTTCTAGGGGAGTGCTTGAAATGAAGGTCAGAGTATCATTTCTTTGCTGTCAAGCTCAAATTAAAGTGCACACAGAACACAGTTTTAGAATAGTCATCTGCACAGGAGGAGTTGGTTCTGAGGGACTTGGGGTTTTCCCACGCTTTGTGTGAGTTGTATGATATTTCACCTTTCTAGCAAATGCTATGGATGTTCACATCTTAGAAAAATGCTACATCTAAATTTCTTGTGCTAATTGTTTTGTGTCTAATATTTGATTTGCCTAAGATTTTAAAATTTGTTCTTTCCTAATTTATACTCTTAGGTTTACTCACAGAAGATGGAGGTGGTGTTGGGTGTTTTTGACAACAGCTATTGTTGCGTGTCCTTCAGCTAATTTCTTTTATCTTGCTTTAAAATATCATCAAAGATTGAACTTCAGAATAGAACTTGCTGGTTGACCCTGTAACATAAGGTGCTTGTAGTTGGGAGTACTTATCATATGGGCATACGTGGCCTAAGATGGGGAGCTGTTTGATTGTAATGTTCTTTAAAACCCTTATCCTAATGGAAAAGGTGAGGTAGCTTACCCCTTGGTTTGTTGGGGGAAAAGAAAATGAGCAACTCTGGTCAGCTCATTGTGACTGTATCTACATTTGCCCTGCAGTTAGTTATAACCATGACCCTGAAAGTTGGTTTCTATTAGCTATTTCTTAATGGCTAATATTAGGATCCCATCCATTTCTCTTTTCTGGCCTGTCTGCTTTGGCTTTGTCTGATGCTTTTGTAAGTCAGTTCATCTTGCTGAACTTGCAGGAAACTAACTAACCAGTAATTTTATGTCATATTTCTGGGGTTTTTAGTGAGCTGAATTGCATGTGGCACCGATGTGAACATAGGGGTCATGTGAACTTGGAAGCAGTGTAGTGGTTGGGATGAAGGCATAAAGCCTGTTAGGCCAGCAAAGGTTGAAAAGCAGAACCGTCCCTTTTGGTGACAGTCAGCCATCAAGTTGACTCAACCATCTTAAGAAACTTCACCCTGAGAGTTTATTTCCCACTTAGAATAAAATTCAGTTGCTTTGCAGTGTAGTGTTAGCTCTGAATTTTCTAAAATCACAGGCATTTAAGCATATAGTATCTTTAAAAAAGCTTTTGAACTTTTTTTGTGTGAGTTCATCTGCTGGATTCTGAACTTTTCAATATGTGGTAGAAAACAGTTTTATACCCTGTAGCAGCAGTTCTTTTCCAGAAGACTCAGCCAAGAATGGGACTCTCTTGTGCTGAGAAATGTGTAAACATGTAGGTTAGTTCTTTCCTCAAAGAGCTTGCAGACTAGTGCCAAGTAGAGTGGTGAGTTTGATGTGGGAGCTGGAATGTAGATGTAAGAAACTCAAACAAGCCACAAAATACCCACTTGATGGAAACAACTTTTAAGCCCTGCTGAGCTGGGATGGGTTGAATCTACAGTTCAAGCAAAAGATTCTGATACTCATCATCTGTGGCGTGAGACACCCATATTTCTGTTAGTAACACCTTCAAGAATAAGACTTGTGGGGTGTGAATATGTTAATTAAATCAAGTTTTTTTGCATTAGGGGACAGTGACAGCATGTCTACTCTGGTCAGAAGTGCAGAGTAGCTGTTACAACATGTTATACTTTCATGCAGCTTTCAGTTACCTAAAATTAGATTATCTGAATGAAAATTAGATTATCTGAATGAAACATTACTTGTGCCATGTATTTAGACACAACTTTGGGAGGGTTGTTTGTTGAGTCACACTGCAGCCTTGTTTTGTCTTTGGAAATAATTCATATACTTTCTTGTAGTGCAGAGCTATGAAGTGTATATTCTGCCAGATTCAAATTGGCTACTTGAAGAGGCAGTGAAAATACCTCTGCACTATATATACTTGGCAAAGAGACTGCTGAAGAGTATGGCAGAAACAACTCAAGTTTGGGCAGGACTAGCACTGATCTAGAATTAAAAAGCCCATGAGGATCCATGTTCACTTCTAACAGGGTCATTGAGATCTGCATTCTGTATTCCTAACCATTTTTCCCCACAACACCTGTGGTTTTGGTCTGGGTTAGTCCCTTATCCATGTTATCCCAGCTGCCCAGGATAATGGAAAGCCAGTCTTACAATCACACCAACCTGAATTTAGAGTATTTTAAAGAAATAACTTTCCTGCATGAGACTGTATGGGCTACAGATGAGATTAAAACAAATACTAACATCAACATTCACATCTGTGTTCCTTGCTCTGTAACTCTTCTATACATGCAGACATGTTTAGAGAATGCATAAAATGTACACTTAATATTTCATTCCATTACCTGATCTGCTGGCTTTGATTAACAGTCTTTATTAAGAGGATTAAGTGATTGTGGATTGGGAAGTATAATGCCAGGCCTGTGAAGCAGCATGCAAAGGGATGTTACATACTTTTGGCTATATTGAGTATTTCTAGCCTCTGCTGATGTACAAAGCATCAAAGCTCTTCTTTTTTAACTCCGGTTTTGAAAAGGATTTTCCAATAAAAATTTGAATTTTAATTAACCCTATTTGGTAGAATGATAAGATTTTGTCATTTGTAAGTGGTCTAGAAAGAGGTACAGGACCAAATTATGCTAATTTTGAATGCAGGAGTTCTTAACTTGACCTTTTTTTTTTTTTCTTGAAAGGTTGTTTCTCTTGCACTGAAAACCTGAAATCTATTCCTAGAAATATTTTTGTCTTTCTAGGCTTTTGTGGAGTTTCAGAATTTGTTAGGATTTTTTTTTCATTGCTGAAGATTTCTTTGTGTTCAAAGGTCCAGAATATGAGCATTTAAAAAGCTTTTCTGTGGGCAGAGGGTTGCTGTATACCTTGTCTTTCAGGCTCTAGAAATAACGTAAAAACTAGTAACTGGTGGTTCACTTTCACTGAGTCTCTATACATTTGTGCTCTTCAATTTGTGAAAACAGAGAAAACTGTTCTGAAACAAGTTAGATACTATAAGAAAGAGCTACAAGGAAAATGAATTCTTGTCTGAAATTTGCCTGCTTGTGATGGGTGTTTGAAGTCCCATCTTGATTTCCAGTCACCCACACACTCTCAACCCCCTACTTCAAGGGTTCTTTACAAAGCATTTCTCTTACTTATCCCTTCATCATGATTCCTGTAGAGGGAGTATCATATCTTCCTTACATTTTTTATTTCATGACACAGTGAGCATATTTAAAATCTTGCTTAAATTTTCCTTTGATTGAATGTATTCTGTGCAAGATATCTCTCATGCTCATTTGTTCCTTAGATTTCAGCAAGGCAGCTGTAGAGGTTACCTTCATTTTCAAGGAAAAATTCGCACTGTAAGTGCAAGTCTTTAGCAATGAGGTGTCTTTGTAGTCTCTAGAAACCTTGACTCATCATTCAGTTCCTGGAACTACAAAGGGAGAAATTAGTTTCCCAGGTTTTCATATCAGCATTAAGAAAATAAACCATGACCCTCAAGACTTGAGCCAGAGGCATCTAGTAATCACTGAAGCACCGTATTCCTAACTTGTATGTTTGGAATTTAAGTGGACTGGCTTAAGTGGACTAAATCAAAAATCGCATCTGCCAAGGAAATGGTATATCATTATCAGATGTTTTAAGTAGGCATTACAGCCTAGTTTCTCTAGTTTTTCAGGCTCTAGGAAGACGACTTCTGAGCAGTTGATTTGTCATGTTTTTGGCACGCTGACCTAAAGTAGCTTTGTTTGTCCCATTTCTGATTTTAACCAAACTAGGCACATACCCATGATTCTTACTTGGATTGGCCTTCACTAGTTGTGTTGTTCAGCTCTAATGGCTTTTAGACTAGAGATATTTCTTCCTCTGTGTCCTCAATAAAAATTAAACGTGTTTCAAGATTTCAGAAAAGCTTGCCCTTATGAAGGCAGTTCTTCAGTTTATCAGGCATTAGTTAGTTCAGTTTAATTTAAGCAGGAGGTTGCCTGTTTAGGGGTCAGAGTTAACTACCTATCAAATCCTATCTTCTTGGTGATTGGAGTTGTGATTCAGAGTGTGCATTTCATACAGTCTTTGGCCTTTTTCAGAGTAAGAGTTTATTTTTGTATGAGGTCTTTTTGATAGACATAGAATCATAGAACAGCCCAGATTGGAAGTGACCTCAAAAGACTAATCCAACTTTTCATGAGTAAGGAAGCCTAGATGAGATTATCTAACACCCTGTCCAATTGCAACTTGAAAATCTCCAGTGATGAGGATTCTACCATGTCCCTGTGTTCCAGTGATTGATTGTTCTCACTCCAAAAAATATTTTTCTTATGTCAAGAAGAAACCTGGTGCAGCTTGTATCCATTGCCTCTCATCCTCTCCGTGTGGCTCCTTATGAAGACAGAGCCTCTCTCCTTTTTGTAGCCACTTTGTCATCCTTTATTAAGAGAGAGAAAGGGTAGTTAGTAGTATAAATTGTGGTGTCTCTTATGAGCTCGTACACTGATATCTGTAGTATCTAAAAACAGATGACATCTTCGTTAATGGATGGGGTTTTTTTGAACTTGCACTTTTCTTCAAGAATTTCTTAGCCAGAAGTGATAGATGTCAAAGTTGACTTCAGCTGTGGAAAAATACAAATTTTCAATAGGAAAGAAATCATCAAGCCATTTCTAGTATATACTGTCCTCTACAGGAAAAAAGTCAATTTTGTATTTTATGTGGTCATCTAGCTCATCTCCTCTCATTTTTCTCAGTGCTTCCTAAGAGTTCTGTGGTATCTATTACATATAATCGAAACCACTAAAAGTTAATTTCAGAAGGCCCAATGTCTTGGAAATAGGTCTCTGAGTAAGAAAGGCAGGTACCTAGAGAGAAAATACAGTAATCTGAGGAGGGATTGCTTTGTTGTGGTTGTTGGTGTAGAGTTCATCTCCTTGACATGTGATTAATCTTCATAATTATATACATGTGTGTCGATTATGTATCAAGCTACAGCAACTATAAGAATAGAACCACGTGCATCACAGTCTTCTTGTGTTTGCAGAGGTCCCGAAACATAAAACAGAATCTTGTCTTTTCAAGATAGTTGTACTTGCTTTGACTATAATCTGTGGTTACCAAAGCGAGAGATTTAATAGCAGGCCTCTTACAGGTCACTCTGTAATAGTGACCTGTTATTACATCATTAATCAATATTTTAAAATAAGTGTTAAAACAGCTATAGTAAATGTGAGTCACTTGGATGCAGGGAACAGTTGGCCACAGTCCAAAATTTTCTATCCAGGAGTTCTGTTCCAGCCAACTAATAGCTTATCTGGGGACACTGCTGTGTTCCGCTCGTGGTCCAGGGATAAGTGTCTTGCATAAAGGAAAATTGCAGTTTGGCTGGTTGTGTTTATTTATTTATTATTAAGCAATACAAACAAACAAAAAGCCCCGAAGAATCACATCACAAACCTAACTATAGATCTTCCTAGGTCATTTAAACAGCTGGCTTTTTGTTGACTGTAAGATAGCCTTTGGTGTTTTTGCTTTTGTGTGTTGTATTGCATTGGAGCAGCAAGTCTTAGGACATTTTATAAGCAGCTGTAAATCCATTGGTGGAATTAATCCAGTCTGTAATACCAGGAGGAGTTTGCCTGCATCACACCATGTATATGGTATCAAATAGGAAATAAAAGAATGTTTATGACTTGGGCAATGTTTTGCATGAATGTTAGCAGTTGTGTTTAAGAACCTTTTATTACTCCTTTTTTTTATGGAAGATGTGTGGTGAACAGGAAGAATCTAATTATTTGTATTGAAAACTGAACATTGTAAGGAGTTTTTTGTGTTGAGGGAGAATACAATAAAATGTACATGTGTGGTTTTTGATACATAGAAGGAACTACAGTATGCATTGCTACAAAACTGAGGAACTAGTTTTTATGCACTTTTGCATTTCTAGATTGTCTGTGAAACTCAGATACTTCAGTGAACCCCTTTGAAAAAAATGTAATATTTTTGATTATCTGTAAATGACCTGAAATGCTGAACATTTAATTGATCAAGCATTGTTCTTCCTATGCAGAAGCTTCAGGATGAGGCGGGGTGGATGGCGGAAACGGGCTGCCGAAGGCGATGGATGGGGAATATGGGTATGTTCAAAACAAAGTGTGGATGGGGAATATGGGTATGTTCAAAGCAAAGTGTCTTTTTTTTTAAAGAGGTAAATGGCACTGTGGTTAAAAGGCTTTTACAATTTTTTTATGTGCTAAAGGGATGCCGTAAATGAAATGCTTTTGCTTTGCTTGAAAATGCATAATTAAGTTCAAAAGAAATTTTTGAGTTACGAAGTTTTGAAGTCTTTGTTAACAATAATCCACTAAATTGCATTATTAATAAGTGCAGACCCTTGAATAACTTTAAATCTCCATTTAAAAAATACACTAAGTAATTTTAAAACTATTTATGGTTGTCTCCACCACATTCTGTAGTTGGACAGACAATAACTGAGGCACCTAATTTACATAAATTACTACTGTCTCATGTATATTTAAGAACTGAAAATACACGGAACTACATTGTTTCTCTAGGCAATGAGCCCCAATTTAGCATCCAAACTTGCATTATCTCCTTATTTCTTCTTTCTTGTTATTTCATAAGAATTTTTAATATAGATAGAATCTTTTTCTATAGGAAAAAGATAAAAGAAGTATGAAATAAATCCTACCACGTTGCTAACAAGATGCAGTTATCTAGATAAGAGTTTATGGTGGAGGATTTGCTGCGTTTCATTTGGAAAATGAATGTCTTGCGAGTCAACCAAATTCAATATGAAGGAATGTATGTAAACATTAGGAAATAAGTCTAGCCTCATGGGTTGTGTTTTAACTTAAAAACTAGGGTGGGTACATGTCGGCAAAGGTTAAGAAATTGGAGGATCAGTTCCGGTCAGATTCAGTCATACAGCAGCAGAGGGATGGAAATGCATCAAGTATCTTCAGTGGAGTCGCCATCTACGTCAATGGCTTGACAGGTGAACTTTCTTTTTTTTTTGAGGATCTGTTTTGTGTTGTTCTAATGTTTATCATCCTAATAGGAGTGAAGAACTGTAAAATACATAAGTTTGCACCTAAGCAAATATGCAACAATTACTGTATATGTTTTGTATATTCCTTTGTTTTTCATTATTAAGGTTTTCAATATAAAATTACATTCTGAATATAAATATTGCTTTACTAAATCATTTACGTGAGAGATGACTACTAGAAATAGGAGTAGATTTTTCCATGTTCCATGATCTTATTATTTGAAATGAAACCTTTTTACTTCCTCCATATTCCTACATATATTAAATTTTTAATTTTCAAAAATATTGATGGTTGGGTTGTATGCCTTAAATCTACTTTTGGGTGGGTACATCAGGGTTTTCCTTCTCAGAGTGGCATAGTGCTTGGGACAGAGAACCCACTAATAGTGGAAGGAGGAACAAGAGAAGAGGTAAGACATATATGCATTATCTGTGATGGACTGGTAGGGCATGTTAGCTGGAATAAGGTTTTTAATCTACCCTACTTAAGTTCATGCTTCTCCTGGGTTCTGTAAAGCAGCTTAATAACCTTTTTGAAACTCCCCAGAAGCCTTTTTCAAGGATCTATGCCAGGAATGCTGTGACTGTTATGTAACTGATGTGTACAGCTTCTATGATATGGATTAATGCTGGTTTAAGCACAGGGCTCAAACGGACTGAAATAGGTTAAGGTGGATATGTTAAACTACTAATACATCTGAATCTGTTATTTAGTACAGGCAGTTTCTTTGGTGAAAATCTGGCATTTGTGTATTCTTCAAGGTAGTAGTGCCTAAATAGAGCTCTACAAGACATTTGTCCAAAAGGCTGGAGTAGGAAAGATAACACTTGGAGAAAATGTGTGCTACTTTTACTTATAAGGTAGAGGTATAATGAAATGTTAGACATATTTTGAGAATTGACAATATACTACTGGAAAAAATTGTAACTGTACACTTTAAAAAAATTTTCTTCCCTCCTGTATTGATCAATTTTTTTTTTAGTGCCTTATGCTAGATTCACTATTCAAGCATTGTTTGTACTGACTCAAACCTTTTGGGGCCAGTGTGACACCACTGCAAATGTTTTCAAAGCTGAAACTTCTTGCCTTCCCCCTGCCCCCCCCAGCCTCTGCTTGCAGAAGTACCCTTTTTAACACTATTCAGGAGATTAGAAGAGTTGTTAGTTTTTAAGATATTCACTGTTCCCAAAAACAATTCATGAATAACCTGGTGAGGAAAGAGTGAGTTAACTGCTTCAGTAAAGCAGAAATTTTATAGTAAAATTTGCTAAACCCTTTTTATAGTATTTATTTTCTATTACTTCTGGATATAAACTAGTTTCTCATACTCTGGTGAAAAGATATGTGAGTTAATCTAATTTGGTGTTATGTAGATGTTATGTTATGATTAAATTTACTTATTTTTTCCTGCCCTCCACCATAACATATTGTGGGAAGGTCCAGGACAATCCTCTATAGCAAGTAGAATGTTTACGTTTTGAATCAGTCTTTTAAAAAACACAGTTTTCTACATTTCTTAAAAAATGTTTTTCTGATTTGTTCTTTGAAGAACTTGTAAGGTTTTTCAGGAGAAAAACAGTGGTTTTCACTCTTTCTGATTGTGGCATCGTATTTATGAATTAAAGTTGATTTTCTTATTGTATTTGCTGACACAAAACAGGAATATTTCTGGGTTTAATTTTATAGATCCCTCAGCTGATGAATTAAGACGGCTAATGATGTTACATGGAGGCCAATACCATGTGTACTATTCCAGATCAAAAACAACTCACATCATTGCCACCAATCTTCCAAATGCCAAAATAAAAGAACTGAAAGGAGAAAAAGTAGTTCGACCAGAGTGGATCATGGAAAGGTGAGTTTAAGTCTGTTGCATTTGGAGATTTCTCCTTTTGGGCGGGAAAAAAAAATCTGAAAAAAAAAGCATTACAGAAGATTGCCTTTTGAGATTATGGGTTAGTTTAAAATTAATCTGTCTTTGTAACAGCTGTAAAAGTATCACTGTTACATTGAAGATTTGCTTCTTGGGGATTGTTCCATGAGAAACTTCGCTAAGAACAGTGAAAAAGTCTCAAGCGTATCAGGAAACTGAACATTATCCTAGTGATTCCATTTAGTATCCACCCAGCTGACCAGCTGTCATCTCAGAGTTAAATAAGCATTAGGTGATTGGTTTTTAACTTCTTGCTTTGTGCATTGCATAAGTTTCATTTCATCTGTAAATAAAGAAGGATGTCAATTGAAAAGCATTTTCATAAAATTGTAACTAATGCATGTCAACATTTATTATGTTGTAACTTTGTAACAAAACAAAATAAAAAATAATACCCCACATTTTATTTACAAAGAATTTATGTTCTTTGGTTCCTCCTCTGGAATATATAGGATCAATTAAAGTTGTCCTTAGATCCTTGAAAAGATGGTAGGCAAGCTCAGAGCAGGTAATCTGGTTTGTATCTGTCTGCTTCCATCTGAGGAACCTGTGGGAAATAGAACGGGCAGGAATATGTTCTGGAAATTATTCTGTCAGTGTCACGCTATTCTTGAGTAACCTCTTTCCTAGATGACCAGCAGAAACACGCAAGGAACTGTTCTGCATATGTACTTGGGAAATCCTATTTGCAGTTCCTGTTTTCAGTTTGCTCATTTTCGGTCCTTAGAATTCAATTGTTTCATATCATGTATCTTTAAGGTAATTTTTTTAAACTTCAGTCAGAAATTACAAGTTTTTGTTTCAAAGAGATTTTAGATGGATTTTTAAACAGTTTTAGGGCCTCACCCCTGAGTTTAAGGACTTGAAAAATTGATTGTAGTTGTGGTTTTATTGGAAAGATTTGACTGTTGTCATTGGTGTCATTAGAGCTTGTTATGATTTTAACCAAGTTGGAAAAATCAGTTTGTATACATTCCGTAGAGACTTGCTAGAACTTAATATATGAAATCTAAAATTTTCTTTAATGATGTCTTGTGTTCAGTTCTGCATCACTTGGTTCTGGAAGGTGGTGCTTCCAGAGTAAGTCAGAAGAACAGAGTATAAACAGATAAAGGGTGTTGGGCACAAGGAAACAAGGAATTCACTGTCTCAGTAGAACAGGGTTCATATCAGAATCTGGAATAGAAGCTAATTTCACAATCACCACCTCTCTTTTCTTTTTTGTCTTCAAGAATGTTAAAGAATGCTCAGTAGTTAAAAACTACATCTCTGTATATGGCAGACAAAATTATGTTCCCCTTTAGATCAGTTGGTGGAAATCTGTGTTGTAGGTATAGAGGTTCCAAGTTTCACAGAATGGTTTGGGTTGGAAGGGACCTTAAACATCATCTAGTGCCAACCCCCCTGCCATGGGCAGGGACACCTTCCACTAGACCAGAAGTGTCTTACTCGAAGCTCCATTCAACCTGACCTTGAGCACTTCCAGGGATGGGGCATTCACAGCTTCTCTGGGCAACCTGTTTGTGTCTCACCATCCTCACAGTGAAGAATTTCTTTCTAATACCTAATCGAAACCTACCCTCTTTCAGTTTAAAGCCATTCCCCCTTGTCCTGTCACTATATGCCCTTGTAAAAAGCCCCTCTCTGGCTCTCTTGTAAGCAATATGGTGAGTTTGGGCTTTTTTAGTTTGGTTAAGAATCAACCCTAAAATGTTATTGTCACAAATTGCTGGTAAAAGCAGTGTCATTAGATATTCAGTCTTGTCATCCAAGGTTGCAAAATGAAAAGTTTTGTTTGTCTGTGGAGCTTTGATTTTTTTTCTTATGTGCACAGATTATGATTTAGTCCTTAATTACATAATCACATATTATCTTTTTTCTCTATGGTACCTGCCACATTCTCTGAACAGAAAAGCCTGAGTTCAGGTTGCAAACTGCTAATACAGTGACTTGGGTTTTGCTTCTCGACTCTGTAACCCTGTTCCTTACTTACTGCATGTGACTCGAATGCTTTGCTTATAATGGAATGAATTATTCCTGTCTTTTACTGGTGCTTATCACTATAGCATCTGTCTGCTTTCCTAAGATTAATGAACTTACCACAACACTTTATTACAATGGCTTTTGTTTTCATTTTTTATTTGAGAACCACCAAGACATTAATGTAAAACACCAAAAATGTTAATAATTTGGAATACACTGTGGGAACTATTTAAAATAAGATTATTCAGAATTGCTTATCCAAGCATGGTAAGGCATATGTTGAAGTTTATTGCTGCATTAAAAGCTTTGCTTATTATGAACTGTGGTCTGAGGTCAGACTCTAATAAACCTGATGTTAAATGCAAGTAGCTCTAGAATTTTGGTTTTATTAGCATCATATTTTGATTTTCAAATTGAGTGAATATTTTTTGTAAAGAACTGTGTTAATCTAACAAAAATGTGAAGAAAATAGTTTAAAATAATTTAAAAAAATATTAGTCTGGTATGACACTTGAATAAATAAAAGCTATCAGTCTTAGAAAAGTACAGCTTTTGGAAGAGATGCCACTTTACTTTGGCACAGTAATTTTTGTGGGGAAATAGTAAACTGAAGGGGAAGGAAATGGCTTTTATAGCTATATCAGAAGCAAATGGAGCAAACCTGCTCTTGAATAGTGGGGCAACCTCATGACAAAGGATATGGAATAAGCAGAGGTATTCAATACTGCCTTTTCTTCAGTGTTTAGTGGCAAGGTCTATTTTCACACCTTGAAGGCCTGTATGTCTAGTGGCAGAGTTTGGAGAAGAGAAGTGCTACCAAAGGTATACGAAGCATAAATTACAGTTCACTTAAGGAAACACTCTACTGTACCAGATAAAATGCACCCAAGGGAGCTGAAGAAGTTGACTGATACCAGTGCTATACCACTCTGGCATTTTTGAAAATTCGTGGCAATCAGATGAGGTTTTCCAGAAGACCAGATAAAAGGCAAATGTCACACTGTCTTCAGAAAGCAAAGGAGGCTTACAGGGAATCTAGGGAAGTTCAGTGTGATCAGCTTCATCACAGCCACTGAAGAATGGAAGATACCTTTCTGAAAGCTCTGTCTAGGGTAGCAAGTCATGCCCAACCACCCAGGTTGTCTTCTGTGGGTGAGGTGACTGAACAATGGGAGAGCAGTAGATTTGCTTTGACTACACTAGGGCTGTTGGCACAATTCCCTCTTGCATTAAGACAAATTGGGGAGATAACCAGTTGGATAGTGGGCTGCTAGCTGAGTGATGAACTGGCTTGACTGCCTCACTTAGACAGTAGTGGTAAACAGTTCAGAATCAAATTAGCAAATGCTTACAAGGGGCATTTCTGAAGGGTTGGTACCGAGGGCAGATGCAGTTTAATGTCTTCATTAAAACATGGATATTGGTGATGCAGTGAAAAGTACCTTTAGCAAGTTTGTGCATGATTTGGAAAAGAACAGTTGGTTATACTGGATAGCAGGGCTGCCCTTCAGAGAGTATCAACAAACTGGAGGAATGGGATGGCAGAAACTTGATGAAATTCAACAAAGTAAAATACGGAATCCTGAACACGAGACAGAATTTATTTCATGCAACCAGATAGGCTAGGGACTCACACCCTTGTAGAGAAGGACTTGAGAATCCAGGGGGACTACAAGGTGACCACGGAGCAGCAGTTGTGCCCCTGTGGAGATAGACACTAACAGCATATGGGGTTGCATTAGCAAGACCGTTGCCAGCAGGTCAAGGGAAGTGATTCTTCCAATCTGTTCAACACTTCTGAAGTTACATCTGGAGTTCTGTATCTGATTTTGCGCTTCACAGTAGGAGAAAGATATTCACAAGCTGCAGTGACTTCAGAGGAGTACCACTAATATGAATAGAGGCCTGAAAAATGATACATATCGAGAGACTGAGGAAGCTGGTTCTGTTATGCTTGGAGAGAAGACTAGGAGGAGGTCTGATTGTTGTCTTTTGTTACCTGTATGGAGGTTATGGAGAGCATGGAGCCAGATCTTCAAGATGCACAGCAAAAGGACAAGAGGCAATAGTCACAAG
The DNA here is from genome assembly GCF_001715985.3 of Manacus vitellinus. NCBI lineage: Eukaryota > Metazoa > Chordata > Aves > Passeriformes > Pipridae > Manacus > Manacus vitellinus. The sequence goes on from NW_021940813.1 coordinate 27,744,662, forward strand.
TTGCAGTGAAGAAAATTTTGACTGAATATGAGGAAAAGATTTTTCACAGTAACAGAGAGTAAGCAGTGGAACAGGTGCCTAGAGAGGTTGTGGAATTTCTGCCCTTGGAGATACTCAGCATTTGGGTGGACTCAGCCCTGACCAACCTGATCTGACTTTAAAGAAAACCCTACTTTGATCACTGTTTGGACTAGAGACCCCCAGAAGTCCTTTTCAACCTAATTTTTTCAGTGATTATGAGTTCTGTGATCCAGGGAATGTGAAACGAGGAAAGATACTGAATGACGCATCTAAAATAGGATTCCTATTGCTGTATCTTAATTACAGTTTGGTAAAAAACAACTGTGGATTCATCTAGTAATGCAGCTATTCCAGAGGCTAAAATCTTGAGGTCATGAACCAGTTCTTAAATAAATGTGGGCTTTTTAATCATCTTGAAATTGCAGCAATTATTTTGAAATATTATGTGATAGGAGAAAATGTCTAATCGGGCATTGTAAAAGCTTAGTTGCTGCATCACTACTTTCTGTACAAGAAAGCTTTTGAAATCTACCTGTGTATTTTTAACTCTGTTTGGCAATGTTAAATGTAAATTATATTCCTTTATGAATGTTATATATGTATGTATCAAACAATATTTAATTGGTATGTTTTTGAGGCTGTTCTTACTATCCTATTTCCATAGAAACCTTACCAGGTCTCTTTGTATATGCGTAACTAGTTTTAATTTATCTAATTGGGAAATGTGATCTCCCACTATATTCTTCTCTAATTGCAGCAAGAAAGCTCCCAAGGGCTTTTGTTCTACTGTTCAGCTCCCCTGGCAGTAGTACAGATCTGAGCTAGTTAAAAAGCACATCTCCAAGAGAAAGCATTCAGGTACTGAAGAACAGAAGAACAGTATCTGCTACTGAGCTTAATTCTCTTAAAATGTTTGAATCCAGTTGTATCTTCAAAACTAAATACTGCTATTAATCTGCTTTGATATGGGAGAGGTTCCTCTGCTCTAAGAAGTTTCAGCATCTCTGACCCAGTGTTCAGTGTGAAGAGTTGTATACAAAGAAGTGAAGTGTAGGCTGGGAAGGCTGTTATCTCTACTGCCAGCAACAATACTATTGTGTATTTTTGAGATGATGTCCCTTCTAAGTGTGTGACTTCCCTAAGGAATTTAGCAGTTACTTAAATATAATTGCAGTTTCAGTGGAAGAAGAAAAAGAAGAGGGAGATACATTGCAACACAACTGGAATGATTGCTGTAGATATTTATGGAAAGTGTGTTTAGAAATTATTTTTCTGTCTAGCTTGTATTAGTGTTTTTTCTCACAAGAAGGGGTAATTAGCCCTGTGGAATGGAAAAAGTAGTTCTTTTTTAATAGTGAACCCCATCCTATCTGACTTCCTTCAAATTCTACCCAAATTTGGTTAGAACATGTGCATTTGTGTTGTTCCAAGCTAAAGAGCTCAATCAGCATTGTTCAGGTGGAATAACCTGGACCACTCATCCTGGCTTTTTTGACTGTTTATTTTGGGGTTTAAATTAAATATTTAAGGTTTTTGTGTGCTTTGTATGTGTCAGTTGGAAAGAGAAATGGATGTAGACAAGAGAACAACATTACTGTGCAAATATCTTTTGTAGTACCAGTCACCACATCACAAATTACTTTTCAGTTCAATCCAGTTAGAGGTGGGAAAGGGGTTGTGGAAGGAACTGCAAGTATGGCTGAACAGCAAAAGGTAGTGACCAAAGTAATAGTTTGTTGCACATGAGGGTTTTGGGTTTTTTTTTAGCATAGAAGGTTGGGTTTTTTAAAAAATTTCTTACGCAGTAACCTGTTCCTTTTTTTTTTTGTTTCAGCATTAAAGCTGGGCGTCTCCTCTCGCACATTCCCTATCAGCTTTACACCAAGCAGTCAAGTGTTCAAAAAGGTCTCAACTTTAACAGCATATGCAAACCTGAAGATGCCATGCCAGGTCCAAGCAATATAGCTAAAGATCTCAACAGGGTGTAAGTGTTTTAGATCCTGCAATGCAGATGCTCATCATTCACCCATGATGGGTTTGCATTTATAACTATATAGCATTTTTAAAGTTCATTTCAGCTTTATGAGGGAAGCTCTGAGGCACTGAAATTTAAAAGTAAGGTATAGCTATATAAATAGTTGAGGGCAGAACTACAGTTACCTTGACTTCAAGCCTTGTCTCTAGTCTTTGGACCACAGTTTGCGTGATAATATCACCTAGGTGTCCTAGGATATAATATATCTGTATGGAGGCAACAGGCATACATTAAAGGATTATGTCTAGTGACACTGAAAAGTAGGTTTTTATTTCAAAAGTAAAAAGCTGGTATCATTTGACTACTTTTGCTAAAGGTGCCTAGGAACGATTATAAATGTACACTAGTTGTTAAGCTCTTTCTTTAGTGTCCTTAAAAAAAAATAAGTCACAGCATACATTACGTATGCTAACAGCAAGGTTTAAGTCACGCTTGAGAGAGAAGATGGATTAAAAAATGAAATTACAATATAAAAAAAAGTGTCCTAAAGGCCTAAGACCTTGAGAAAGAAACTAGAACAGAAAGCACCAGTGAAACTTTTTAACTGGCAGAGGAGTTGGAATTTGGAAAGAAACATTCCGCTTGAACTCTTCTCTGGATTTCTTTTTCTTTTTGTAAGAAGGTTCCTACATCTTTTTCAGAAGTACATGTTTGTTCTTTAGAGGCAAGAATCATAACATTATAGAATGTTTTAGGTTGGAAAAGATACCTGGATGTCATCTGGTTCAACGCTACTGCTCAAACTGGGCCAAGGATACTGTACAAGATACTGTATTTTCTGATTTGTACTGAGTTCTTCCACAGTCAGCTGATTTATTTAAAATCCAGTTATGCATAATGCTGAGGAGACTCTAATACATGAGTGGGATTTGTTTACATTTAGGAAAAATAAAATCAGTCCCACAAAATAAATATCCTAAGCAGTATTTCATACCAGTATTTTAAACCATGAGTGGTACAATCACCATCACCTCTTATTATTGCATTGTTAAAGCTTTTTTCTATGAGAAGAATATTGATTTTTGAAATTATCAATTTAGTTTGAAAAACATGAGTTTAAAATCCTGCCCTATCCACTGATGCTGAGTATATGCCACTGAATATACTATTTTCAACCATGCAACTCCTCAAAAATAATATGTTTAATATTATTTATGTTTCTGATAATCTTAACCAAATTGTTGTCACAAGTAATTTGCTTTCAGGTTTAATTGCTAACTATTTCCCACCTCTTTTTGTGTATTTAAATTGCTAGCTTTGGGAGTTGGGAGTGATAGTTGGGTTTGTTGGTTTTTTTCAGCAGATCAAGAGTTTGTACAACTCTTGAAAGCTTTGGTTTTAATACCCAGAGTTAATTTTTTGAGTGAAAGCTTTGTCTTTACACTGTCAGAGTAAATGTAAATTTTCAGTGCACTTGTGGCAGAATACTTTGGTTTATATGCTTAAAAGTTGAAAAGTAGTTTGTTTTTTATCAAAAGCTAAGAACATATTTGATTTTTAGAGCTTGAACAGATTTTTTTCATTGAGGAAAAAAAAATAAAAAATGCCTTAGTCTTAGGTGGTATCTCTGTACGAGTCATTCACTTAAGAGCTGGACTCAGTGATCCTTGTAGATACCTTCTAACTGAGAATATTCTGTGATTCTGTGAAAATAATTCTCTAAAAAACAGTTTTTTGTGTATACCTGTCTTCTTGTTTGTTTTTAACTAGATAAGGAAAATCACAGGTTTTGATAAAAATATAACTCCTTCTGATGGTTTGCATATTCCTGCAGCATTCATGCTGTGCGTGGTAGTACAGTTCTGTTAACAAATAAATAATTATTGCAGTCCAGTTGGAGACCTCTTGCCAAATTAGAGGCCTTGGCAGCAGCTTTTCTAGTGTGAGCATGGTCACTCTCATGTAAACTCCTGGTAGTGCTGTTAGTAATAGATGTAATCTGCAAAATCTTTGGTATGGCTATACAATATTTTGTGCCATTGAGAGGATGTTGCTCAGAGTTTGAGATAGTTGTCTTGGGAATGTAAAAAACACTTGAGTATATACTGATAACGATTAGGAATATAAATACTTAGTACTTGAAATGACTTGTAAATGTGCCTTTATTTATAAAAGATACAGTATTTAATCATTGTATCTGTTTCAGAAATCATATTAAAAAGTGCGAAGTGGAAAATGAGATCACACCCAATGGAATAAGTAGCTGGAATGAAGAAGAGGAAGAAGAAAGTGACGATTTTGGATTTACAGAACTGGAGGAGATTCTTCCCATACGGAAACAAAATGGGATTCAGTCTCATAAAGACAGCACTGCCATTTTTAACGGACACACACACACTTCTACCAGTGCCTTAAAGACACAGGATTGCTTGGTGCCCTCCGGCAACGGTGTTGCAAGCAGGTTCTCTCCAGGCCCTGTGCAGGAGGAGGGGAAGACTGAAAAAGGCATGGTTGACTTTAGAGACTGCACAATGCAGCAGTTGCAGCAAAGCAACAAAAATACAGACTTTTCGTGGAGTCCACACAGGACTATGAGTAACTCATCCTCATCTTCATTTTTGCACAGTAATACTAAAATAAATGGTGCTCACCACTCCACTGTTCAGGGGCCTTCAAGCACAAAAAGCACTTCTGTACCTGCTCCTAGCAAGGCAGCTTCCTTACCTGTGTCCAAACCTTCAGATTGTAGTTTTATTTCTGATTTTTATTCACGTTCAAGACTGCATCATATATCAACGTGGAAGTGTGAATTGACAGAGTTTGTCAACAACCTGCAGAGAAAAAACAGCGGTGTCTTTCCAGGAAGGGAAAAATTAAAAAAATGGAAAGCAGGCAGGTCTGCACTTAAAACTGACACAGGTAGATACTTGTTTAAGGAGGTTTATGTTGAGAAGATGCCTTGTATCTTTGTACATTAAATGTCTAAATGAGACTACATAGGTTAGTATTCAATATTCATATTACAGTCAGACTATCTGGAAAAACTTGCTGACTTGGATGCAGTGAAAACTAACTGATCCAACTGCTTTCGGCTTTGTTTGGGTTTTTTTAACTTAAAATGTGACTTAATGTGATACTCTGGTCTATATTGAATTCCTTCTCATAGAAATACTATTCCTGCCGTTACCAAGATATGTGGATTGATCAAGGGGAAAAAATACTAATATATATCTATCTATATCTAAACATACACGAGTCTGTAGTTGCTGTGTGAAAATCTGTAGGGAAAAAACAGAAGAAAAAATATTATTGTTCAGCATGAAAATTTAAAAGATGAGTAACATTTGGAAGTGAGTTAAAATTAAAAATTTTTTGATAGTAAGTTTTATATAGCTCTGTGTCTGCTTAAATGGGTAGTGGTGTCATATGAGACTTCTGAACCTGCCTTGAAGAGAAATGTTTTATGTTATTGCATCAAGGGCCAAAGTGAAAAAACTTGTGTAATTCATGAGAGGCAAAGTGTTACAAACATAGATAAAGTATTTTGCATCTTTAGCATCCCTTGTTTACAGTCTTACTCAATTAAAAGGTTAGCTGTCTACCATTAAAGAGATTCCAACTCTTGTACTGTAAAAATATTTGCTTGTAATCGTACGAATATATACTTGATGGTAAATTGCCACATCTAAAAGAATTGTTAGATAATAAATTAACTGATTCTGTGTTTGTGCTGACACCCCAGTTCTCAAGCATGTTACCTTATAAACTACCTAGATACATATTTTTAATCAAAAATATGGTATTAGGTAATATATTTTTATTTTCTCTTTGATTTGGCCTAGATGATTCAAATAGTTAATACCTGTATTTCAGTTGACAAGTAGCAGCTTCTTAACCTGATTACTTGATTTGTAAATACACCCATTATCGGATAGTCCTTATTTTTCAAGAAATGAATTGAAATTGTAAATTACTTAAAACAGGAAAACATTTTTCTGATTACTCAGTAATTAACTCACATGTTAAGCAGAACAGTCACTTGATGTATTGAAGTCTTTTTCACTGTTGCACTTTATGCATTGTTCAGATTAAGATTTTTTTGTTAGATATTGCCTTCTCTAATAAGTCAGCAACATAGACATGCAGACTTGCAACTTCTAGGAAATATTTGTAGTGCTTCAGGTGTGTAAGGTTTTCAACCTGGAGGTATCTTGCTCATCTTTGCTGAATGTTTGTGTGAGTATAGATACAACACCAAATGCATGGGAGGTTTTAAACTTATTTTGGTGTGTTTCATGAAGAATAACAGTAGCTCTTAGTGCAACTAAACTTCATCTTTTCAAAAATTCTTTTGATTGATGAACAAAAAGGAGTAAAATTCTCTGTTCCAGATTCAGTGTTAACATGGCAAAATTAAGATCCAGTGCCCACAACATGCGTTAACCTCCTTGGATTGGGGGAACTTGTTAGGTAGAAGGTGTTAATTATGACAAAATAAAATAGAAACTCTTAAGTTTAATGCATTGTTTAGGTTGTTTGTAAACTGTTTATGTTTACCTTTCTCAGAGTAAATACCTTCTTGGTGAGAGGAAACAAAAACACTTATGATTTAGAGGTGATAAAAACTTGTAATAGTCCTTGATGACTACTGTGAGTAGTAACAAAGTGTATAAATTAGGGTTCAAGCTTTCTATTGGTATATCTTCATACTAGGTAATGTGTCTGTTGCGAGCTCAGCCAAGCCACAGAGCTGTATAATGCACGTGGATATGGATTGCTTCTTTGTGTCTGTGGCTATCCGAAATAGACCAGATCTCAAAGGTCAGTACTTAATTCTGTGTGTTACAGTTTACTCAGTTGAGCCTTTAAAAAACCAAACTTGTACACTTACAAAATTAGCTTTGCATATTAATAATTTTTCTTACGTCTTCGATAGTCAGACTATGCAACTTTCATATCTGCTTATTGTTTCTGTCCTGTTTACTTTCTCACAATCCAAAAGCCAAGTGGAGGGAGAATTGGAATTCTCCTTGCTATCTCCTTTCAGTATCTAAAGTAAGAAGAGAGAAGTAAAATCTGTAGTAACTATTCTCTGTGATATTGCAGGTATCTTATTGAGTCTTATATTTACTGTATTAGAAATCAGAGATCAAATTTGAGTTGTACCAAAAATGGGGTTTGGTCACTCTCTTTTTTAAAAAAAAAAAAAAAGTCCTAATAATTTTCCTGAAGGGGTTTAGGAAGCTTTGTTTAACTAGGAAAGTGGAAAGGTAAAGGCTGAGAATTAATTGTCTGTTTGCCTGATGCATATTTTTCAAGGAAAATTTGCTTCTCCTTCTCTTTCCTGTCTTACATGTAAAGTGTTATAAGACCTGAAGCTGAACAATTCAGAAGGCGTTTAGAAGCCTGAATTGTATGATCATCCTTAGGACATAGGAGAGTTAGTGGAGCACCTTAGCAAGTTTTGGTGGGTTTGTTTATTACAAATGTACCATTCAGAAATGGAGATCCTAATTGTTCGGTGCAAACACTGAATTTCAGTGATGCACAAGTCTGAAGACCTGGTGCAGTGGTGACCATCTCACACCCAACTATCATAGACCTTGGGAAAAAGAGTAAGCTGTACATATGATTCCTCTGCACTCTTCTGTCCAAAGGCAGGAAAAAGATACTCTTGCTACATTTGGAACTTTAAAACCTTATTTCCTGCCAAGTTTCAAATTCCATTACTGGAATATGAAGAACGTAGGACTTTTCTGCAAATACTTTTTCTGTTCCACAGAAGTCTGCCAGAACTTTCAGTGCGTAAATTAGCTTCCATTAAAAACACCATGGAGGTGTTGATACTACAGAAAAGTCAAAAGTTTTCTAAAGATTTGATTTTGTACAGTTAAACAAGTGGAACAGAGTGTTTTGGTATTCTTCTGGTTTACTTAGCTAATAAACATGTTGAAGTTTTTAAAATCAGTACGATGTTTGCTGTGTCTAACTAATGAATCATTAGGTCGTTGGTGAAGTTTCACAGCTTCCATTTATACTTGTTACTAGAGGCAAACTCTTACGGCTGTATTTTCACTCCTGGAAAACTTTTCTTTTTTAGACATGACTGCAATTAAGACATCAGATTCGTTGTCACAATTCCAAGTCACTTTCATACCTGTTTCTTCTTTAATGCTGTAGGAGCATATAAGCTTGAAAGAAACTATAAAAATAAATTAAAAGGCTTTATGATCTTATCCTAGTTGTGCTGTTATTAAAATGTAAGCTATTATGGATGTTGACTTTTAAGTATATGCATTTTTTTCCATAGGAAAGCCAGTAGCTGTCACTAGCAACAGAGGTGCAGGAAAAGCACCACTGCGCCCTGGTGCAAACCCCCAGCTTGAACAGCAATATTACCAGAATAAGCTATTGAATGGCAAAGCAGGTACAGATAAGTCTGTCTGTCTGTATGTTTTTAACTGCTGTTATAAAAGACTTTTTCCTTAAAAACTATTAATAAAGTGCACCGTGGATACATTTGTTTCTTTCGTGTGGGGGATTTCAGAAAAGAAATATCTTTGGACAACGTGGTGCACTGTGGCCTCAGGAATAGCACAGCACCATGACTTCTTGTTAGTTAGCTTTGCTCAGTATGGGTAAATTATTTTAGGATAATTTTAGGTTTTACTCACTTCCATTGAGGTTAAGATGAATGTTAAGTAGTTATTTAAAATAAGAAATAAATACAGATTGTCCAGGATCACTTTTTTTCTCAGAAAGTTAGTTATAGAGAAGAATGTACGAAATAAATTTTAAAAGTCTACTACAGTTTTTTTACTGTGAAATTAGAAACAACAGCATATGGACAGTGAGAAATTGATTGAAGTTGGCTTTTGAGTTGCATGTGTAGAATATCTGTGTACAATGAGTTAATTTGGGTGGTCCTTAGAGCATTTTAGGTTTTTTGAAAGTCTGTGCAACTTCCATGAGTTCTGTTTGTTCGGTACTTTGTTTCCTGAAAACCAGGGCATCTGCTGTAGTTTGAGAATTCCGTACTTGCCTGCAGTAATTTAGAAATTTGTTACTTTTTGTGTCCTCAAGTAGTAATGTACTAATGTAAACAAACCATAGTTTTATTAACAAGTTTTATTATTATACTGCCTGAACTGTATTTAGTATGAGAAAGTATATTGCTAAACATTGGCAACTTCAGTGGCCAGCAACATTCTGTTTAATCATCTTGAAGCTTAGTTTTTAACACGAGGTTGGTAGAAGTGTGTATACAAGGGGCAGCTGCTATTTAATTTCAGTTAAGATTTGGATGCTGAGTTTCTCCTTTGTCTATGCAGTTTTTACCAACTTTGTGGTAACAAATATTGTTGTTATAAAGTTTACACCTCAGTAAGTTATTTTGGTGATACAGGAGGGGGGAAAAGGCAGGTTGTTCTTCCATGGTTGTTCATGAAACATTAGTATTTTGGAAATTTCCAGGTTTGATTTGGGGTTTTTTTAAGACATTTGGAAGCAACATATTACTGGAAGTGATGCCATTTGCTTTGTGTTTTTGCTGTAGTTTAACAACACTTCAAAACTGAGGTAGAATACATGTGTGTGGAACCCACTGACCTTTAAGTTTTTAAGGACTTTTCGGTATGCACCAGGCAGAAATAGCTGTGGTTTTTATAGAGTTGGATTTTCTGTAGTATAGCTTGTGTATGAAGTATTCATTGGTGGTTCAGTTTTATACAGTGACTACCTAACTTTTATTAGGATCTTACACTGGATAAGGGTGTGACTTAATACAATCAAGTATTGTATTAAGTTTGGAGAGTGAGGTGGTGAAATTACAGAAGTTTAGCTGATATTAGGATGTTCTTTGTGATTCACAAATTCAATAGTATCTCTTCTACTGTATGTGTTGCTTAAGGTTACACAGATTTCAACCTCACTCTGTAACAAGCTCAGTTTCTTACTGTGGCAGCTTTTTCTGAATATCCACACATTCATTTCTTTAACTTCAGCATCCAGTCTCACTGGCTTGCACACAGGCAGGCAGCTAGCTCTTTCTTTCTTGATACTTAGGCTGATTGTGCGGCCTGTTGTTTTGGTGAAAGGATTTTTTCCTAACTCTCTTTTTATAATCTCTATTTCATTAGCTGCAGTCCATAATATTTTTTAGTCTCTTTATTAATTTTTATCTCCATGTGCAATGGTTTTATCAACAGAAAAACCCCAACCTGTTGTTTCTGCTTGCATTCTCATAAGTACATGGCTTGTCTTCCTTTTGGGGCAAAGAAATTACAGTTAGTTGTGGTCTTAGATGAAAAGGTGGAATTGCTGATTAGGCTTCTCAAACACCACAGACACTTCACAGCATATGTTTAATTGTGCCATGCCAGAGGGATACACAGTCCAGTAGGCACATGTATTGCATGGAAAAATGCTTTTTCTAAAATATCAAAAATACAAATGCTAAATTAGGCCATTAAACATACACAATGGGAACATGTTATAAAATGAAATGAAAAGGTAGTTGGGAGCAACTTAGAACATGAGCACATTTTTACATCCATGCCTCAACATGGAACCCACTGGTTTTTGGTGCTTCATATTTTCCAGGTATTCTCTGATTTTGCCTTCTCCAGGTCTTGCTTATTTGAAAAAAGGTTCTAAATTAAAAACCAAGTAAAAAGGCAGAAACAAAGCACCTCACCCCTCAAAAAATACACAACCAAAAGAAACCAAACAAAAAACCCCAAATCCTTATGAATCACTTTTGACCAAATACTGAATTCTGCTGCTTCAGCTACTTTTTTTTTTTTTGATTTGTAAATTACTTCTTTAGTGATACTGATACTTCGGCTTTGATCTACGTTGCAACACAAATATCTAGTGCCAATAGAATCTTGACTCTTTTATGAAGTACTTTCTTTTTCTTGTATTAATTCATCAAAAAATGCATAACTTTTAAATTTAAAAACTTGCTGTCATTCTCACCCTAAGTCACCAAACTGGAGATAGGCTTTCGGGGTAGTAGAAGTTACTTCTCTACTTACGTGCCATCTTTAACATTCATGTTCTAAAGAAAAAAAGATTAACATATGTTGATCAGGATTCATAGTTTGGGGTCTCTTTTCCATGGCCAGGATGCCCAAGATGTGAATGTTTTCTAGGCTTCCTTTCCCTCAACCCTAGTATCTCCCTTTTCATTCTAAAGAGCAGCAGATTTAAACCATCATATTAGTCACAGATTTATTCTCAGCGATTTCTTTTTCACAGACTTGGGTCCTGGCCTCTGATTTCTCCATCCGTTGCTCCACATTCACCATGTGCCTGTCTAGTTTCCCAGCTTTTGATGAGAGGTTCTCTACCTTGCCTTCTATTGAGGACAATGTGTTCTGCATTGCCCTGAATTTCACATGAAGTGACTCCATCAGCTCATGGGGGGATCTGCTCTGCTGCGATGTGGAAAAAGTCGACGAACCCAGTGAAGATAGACAAGATGACAGCAACATCTCAGGCCAGGGCACAGGAAGGCATGGACTAAAGAAGTTGTTCTTGTCATTCTTATCTTTATTTGGGGCATAATTTTGCTCTAATTTTCAGTTGCAGACATCTTAGGTAACTTGTTGAGCTCATCATACATTAAAATATTTAAGACATAAAAAGGTGCAGAAATTTAGCAGAAATTCTGAATAAAAGCAGTTTTCCACGTGAATCAGGCTCTACCCCAGCTATCTCCACTCACTCATTACACCACTTTCTCTGGTTTAATAGCTACTCATATGTGCACGTAGCACCATGTTTCCTTTCAGTCAGCTTTCAGTGTGTGAGTTGTTAGTCCTGTGGAATACAGTTAGGCATGGTGGCACTCTGAAGAAAAGTCCCCATTTACTATATTACAAGGGTGTGTGGTATTAAATGGACTACAGTAATGAAAAAGAACTGCATAGTGGATTTCATTTTAAATAAATAGAAGTATTTTTTTCTGTATGATACCTCGTTGTTTTGATTCTAATGGGAGTTTGGGAGAGCATAATAGTCTTTGCATCTATTAATTTTTTTCAAACCGATCTGTATTTAAAGTATAACAAGTATATCGAGGTTTACGTACTGTGAAAACCCAGATAGAAATAAATGGAAAATCCTTTACTTGTTCCCATTATTCAGTGTCATGGAATTCTGTCTAGTACCTAGTATGTAGTGGGCCTGGAGATTCTTTAAAATTTGTATAAGAACAGGCAGTAAAACTTTACAGTATTAGGGTCAGTGTGTCTCATTTTAAGTCTGGGGTTGCAGTATTTATAATTGTGTCATTTCGATCTGAGATAAATTTATGGTGATATTTGAAAGAAGTTGATATATCCTAATGAGAGAATTATTAGTAAGTAAAAGCAGAAGTTCTTTTAATTAATATCCCCATAAGAGTGTTAAAGGAAATATAAGTTTTTAGCCAGTGTTTTTGTATTTAACCTAGTTAGCATTCTGGTTATTTCACTTCTTAAAAATCACTTTTGGTATTTAGACTGTTAGAAAAATAATTTTAAGTATGATAAAAAGTGGATTTTTATTTTGTGTGCAATTTCAGTGTTCTGGTGATAGGTGTGCTTTTTGTAAAAAGGAACATAACTAAGTGTCTTCTTGTTTAGCCAAGCAGTTGGTAAATTTTTTAGTGTCTTGTATTTGTTTACAGGTTATGGTTGTAGCAGTTAGTCACAGGTGTTTGATTATTTTTATAGTCACTAAAGCTAATCATTCTTACTTTACAGTATGGTGTATGTAGTCACCAACAAGCTGCTCTCTAGTAATTTGGGGGAAAATAGAAATGGAATTTTGTATTGATATTCTTTTTAGTAGTATGTTCAGACCTATCCGCAGAGAGACATTACGGGGGAAGGGGGTCTTGTTTTTTTTCTGGTCCATGATATGAATCAATGTAGAATTGAGAACCTCTTCATAAATAGATAACAGTATAGAAATTGTATAAAATAAAATGCATAATTTTTATTTTATTTACATTCATTCTGTTGAATTCTTGGGAAAAATAACCTAAAGATAAATTTTATTTTCCCAGCAGAAATTAAAGTACCTGATAAATTGGACTCATCAGTCTGGGAGCATCCGGATTCTGCACATTTAAATGGAGCTGACTTCGATCTCACTGTTCTGTCCATGGCTGAAATAGCTTCCTGTAGTTATGAAGCCAGGTAGGTAAAAGTTACCCAGTAGTTTGCATAAGATGTCCAAAAATAGCAGTTGTTAGTTTCTTTAAATTTATCTAGAGAGGAAGTTTTATGTGTTCGATGTTGTAGTTACATAGGTTGTTAGAATTTAACAGAAGGTCTTCCCTATGGATGATGCTTCTTTTTAGATGCTGCTCAATAGCTCTCAACCTACATGTTACTTGAAATAAAGCCCATTAAAGAAAACCTTATGCTGTTGATTTCATAATGTTATCTTCATGTCTTTATATCAAAATTGCATTATTTTATAGAATTAATGACACATACGGAAGGTTTTACTTAAAATAAGACAGAAATTGTGACTATTAAACTTAAAAGCATTCCTTGCAGAGACTATGCTGAGCATGTCCAATAACATAACTTATAAATCTTTAGAGTATGAAACAACTTTTATAAGTATAAGCACAGTGTTAGAAAATACTGTCTTTTTCTCTGATGGAAATAATACTCCAGAAATTATTTCTTCATTGGAACCTTTCTTGAGCTTACTAGGATAGGCAGGCTTCTATTTGTATCTCAGAAAGTTAAAGTTTATTTATTAACAGGAGCCTAATTATGTAAGCTTGCACCTTGGAATATAAGATCCAGCTATCTTAGTCACTATAGTATGTGTGTGGTTTTAATTTGAGGCAGAAGATAGCAAGGAGTGCTTTTTGGAGTCTTTGTCCTCAGCATTTGCCTTAAGGCAGGTTGTTCATGCTCCATGGCTGAATATTACACAGCTGATTCAAATACTCTGTTTGCAGTTATTTTATTACCTATTAAATTGCTAGCAGTTAGACTGAGTTCCATTTCCCATCTTTTGGGGAAAAGACAAATAATTAATTTGAAAATACTCCCTATTAATTTGTGGAAAAGTTTTCACTGTGTTTACTTGACTTTTTTTTATTATTTAATTTCAGACAAGTTGGCATAAAGAATGGAATGTTTTTTGGCCAAGCAAAAAAGCTGTGTCCAAATCTTCAAGCGGTTTCATATGATTTTGATGCATACAAAGAAGTTGCACGGACAGTATATGAAATATTAGCAAGGTAACTTGCTGTTTGTTTATGTGATCTTTCATGGTAGGATTATCAAGCGTATTTTCTTTGCCATTGCTGAATGCTGTTGTTCAGTTTATATTTTCATCTCCGTGTTACTCTTCAGCTTCAGTAAACCTATTCCTATTTGAGGTCTTCCTTTGTAGTAATTTTTATTTTGAGCACCATGCTTCTGAGTGTTCTTTTATCTTTATGTCAAATCCTGTAAACAATCAACATCTGACTTCCAAAAGAGTTAAATTTTTTACTGATTACACCATGTGAAGCAGATCCCCTGCTTTGTTGTGAGATCCTTTAAAGAGGTGTTTTTTGAGTAACTTAAGAACGGGTTCTTGGAGTAACATCTATTAGAAACTATTTTCTGGTTTAAAATGCACTTGAACCAAAACTAAAAATTTGTTATTGTCAATGAAAAATAAATATTCAACTCCTCTAGCTGTTCCTTTAAACTCATGATGCATGTCGAAATTAGTCCTACATTAATAATATTACTGTAATTTACTGGTTTAGCATTTTTAATGTCTAAGTAATGTGTGATACAAAATAAGCAGGGAAATGCCACCACAAAGGGAAGACTTTATTTGCTACATATTTGTTTTAACAGATGGTGAGCTGTTGCTGGTGTTTCACCTCCTTTACTTTGTGTTGATAGCTATACTCATAACATCGAAGCAGTCAGTTGTGATGAAGCACTAGTAGATATCACTGAAATCCTTACAGAGACCAGATTGACTCCTGATGAATTTGCAAATGCTATCCGCACTGAAATCAGAGACCAAACTAAATGCACAGCTTCTGTTGGGATGGGTAAGTAACTTCATTTCTGTTTACAAGCAGTGACTGCTTTTGTTAATGTATCAAAGCTGTTTAAGTTTGCTAGAACTCTTAAGTGTTTTTGGAAGATGTTGCCATTTACATTAAATTAGTGTGAATAAAAATGCAAGAAGATCTTCATAAGTGGAAAGTTTTAAGCAAAAATGTATAAAATTGCTATCATGTCTCCTTTGTTATCTAAACAGTATGCTAAAATTCCATCTGTATGATATTCTTGCATTTATTTTTATGAAATGCGACTGTATTTTTCCAGCAAATAGAAAAATGAGCACAGATTGTGCTCCTAATGGACATAGCAGCAAGAGTTCATAAGGTGACGTGATTTCACGTAATTATTAGAAGGTACTGAAAGCAAGGATCTGTGTGATTTGTAGTAGGTATTGTATATGAAATCACACATCTGAAAAGACTTCCGTGATTTGTTTTCACTTGGCTCCTTCCTTTCTCTTTTGTTTTTCTAATTTGTCCCTAATTAATACTAGAATTGAGTATCTGTAAATACCTGTACTGAGTACATGTAAGTGTATGAAATCCACTTGTGGAAAGTCATGACTGTAAGCAGAATTCTTCCTTTACTGACTTTGCAATTGCAGCTACCACTATAGTTTCACTGCTGAATAACACATACTGCTAGCTCATACTTTGAAAGTAGACACTGCAAATATATAGATGAATATATTTCATTGAATTCTTTGTTAAAGTTAGAGAATTTGACTATACTTTCTGCTTTTTTTCTTGAGTATTGGACTGCAGCATTCTACTAGAAAATCAACAGAAGTTACCACAGATGTGGTTTATTTTGTTTTTACAGGTTCCAATATTCTGCTGGCCAGAATGGCAACTCGTAAAGCAAAACCAGATGGACATTATCACTTAAAACCTGAAGAAGTGGATGATTTTATCAGAGGACAACTTGTTACCAGCCTTCCAGGTACTCCTGACTTTTAGAGGACATTTTGCCTCCTGATATTAAACCAGTTTCAGCTACAAATCTGCTTTCTGGATCAAACAAGTTTAGATGCTATTGCACATTTATGATCCAAAATGTTATAAACAGTAAAGATGTACAGAATACAACTGTATGAACACAGGCTTTTTTGTGTATTTTTATTGTTCCAGGAACATAAAGTTGTAACATAAAGTGTTTCCTGACCTGTAGCTCTGTGTTGTTACTCAGTACACATATGCAGTGTAATGGGACACAGGAATGGTGCACAAAGTGCTGAGTAAGCACTCATTTATACTTTTTTAGTGATCAGCTGATCTCAACCTGCATGTATACAAACATATATTTAGTATTAAATGTTCAAAGTAGTATTTTTACCTATTTAGGAAAAAAAGAAAGAAGGTCAGTAAAAAATAGGCAGCAGTAGACAATGAAATGAAAGAGTGGTAGGAACAACATCTATAGACAGATGCAGGTTTACCAGAAATTCTCTTCATGTAACCCTTTCCATGGCCTAACACAATTTACAGCACAGTATCATTTCTTCTCTTTGGCATAACGTACAGAAGGTATTTCTTCTTCAGAATGATACTTATATAGTACTGGGCTTTGGAATGTTTTAAAGCTTTCAGAATTCACTCGTATGTTCATAGTAAAAACTTTTTAGTGTTTGTGTCAATAATGCCACCTAGACAGAGAAACAGATTATCAAAGATAGAATCTGATTACCTGAGATTTCTAATTTTTGCTGACTTTGGTAGTGTGAACACATAGGACTAATATTTTCTGGAAGTAACAGGCCACCTCTCCAAAACCCAGAAATGTACTTCAGTTTATCACACTTACATATGTGCTGTTGCCATGGATACCTACAATTTCCAGTGCTTGGTAATTCAAAGCACAAGTAATACAGGTATGCTATCACTTCTACTTGAAATATTATTTTTCTACCCAGGAAGCAGTGGAACAGTGGTCAAAATATCTGTTGGCTTTCTTTTAGATTAAATCAGTTGTACATGATGGAAAACATATTACATGTTGGACACTCTCTTTGGACTGAGTGTTGTGAGGATTCAGAGCTATATAACCTGTAACAGGCAGTACCTTGTCAAGACAGTTTGCAAGTAGGAGTTGTTCACATTTTACCCAGAAATAAAGAGACTTGCTGCAGTATGACATCCAAAACTAAAATATGAAACAGATTAAAGAAATAAATATGAAGACAGCAAAAGTTTCCATTCAAACCATGTTTTATGGAGCAGAATTTATTTTATATGGTATATATTTATTTGTTAATCTGACACAACCTAGTGTAGATTTAAAAAGAAAAATTTTATTTTTTTCAAAACTTAACTAGCTCTGAATTGCATAGGGTTAACGGAACTAACTGCTTTGTTGTTAGGAGTTGGCAGGACAATGGAATCTAAACTGGCTTCTTTGGGAATTAAAACCTGTGGAGATCTGCAGTGTGCTTCAATGTCAAAACTACAAAAAGAATTTGGTCCAAAAACAGGGCAAATGCTCTACAGATTTTGTCGTGGTTTGGATGATCGACCTGTTCGTACAGAAAAAGAAAGAAAATCTGTTTCAGCAGAAATCAACTATGGAATAAGGTTTACACAGGTAAATTCTAAATTGCTTCTTTTCTGCAGTGACTTCTTTCAGCTGTAGAAGAGTCTTCTCATATTCTGATTATTTTCACTTACACTTTGATCTGTTAGAGCACCATCTTAGCCACGAAATAGAAATGAGGAAAATGAAGAAGTAGGAGACCAAACGATAAAATGGGAGGAGAGACTGCAAAAGTATTGGACTGAAAAGAAGCTTGCACAAAATTAGCTGGCTATTCTGCATTCGTTATACAAGTCTGGTACAGAAAAAGAGAACTGCAGTAGGTTTGTCAGCACCTAGCATTCTCTTTCATTTAAATGCTGATTATTTGAAGATGCCAGTGGCTGAAACAATCACCAGCTGCTCCAGTACAGCATTTTTATTAGACTTCTTACAAATATTGTCGGGGTGGGGGGTGTGTTGTTGACAAAATTGTGTTTAAAAAGTAACTCAGCTTTTTGTTGAGAACTTAAGTATTTATAGGAATTATAGAAAAAAGTCAACAGGTTTGGAGAGACTTCATGATGTTGTGTAGTCCAACCTTTTGCTCAAAGCAAGGGAAGCTATGAAATCGGAGCAGTTGCTCAGGACTTTATCCAGTCTGGCGTCGGAAATCTCCGAGAATGAAGACTGAACAACTTCCCTGAGCAACATGTTCCACTGCTTGACTTTCCTCGTGGAGAAAAAGATTTTCCTTATAAGCCCTACACTCTTCATCTTCTAGGTTTGTGCTGAAAGTTAGACTTGGAATTCTGTGTTGGGGTTTCTAAATACAATTTTTAAAAACTTATTTCCGAAAGGACTTACTGTACATATATTTCAGCATTAGGATAGGAATCTACCATCTCACCTAACTTCAGCGACCTACAATGTAAACAAAACACTTGAAGTTAAATAAGACCATTGCCAGTGAATCAGCTTGCTCTCTTCAATTTACACAGTCTGGATTGTATTAACCCTTAATGATTTACCTTTAATATTTGAAAACTATTAATTACCTAAACCTGTTGTTTTTTCTCTTCAGCCTAAGGAAGCAGAAGCTTTCCTTCTCAGCCTCTCCGAAGAAATCCAACGTAGGCTTGAAGCTGCTGGTATGAAGGGTAAACGATTGACCCTTAAAATTATGGTCAGAAAGGCTGGAGCACCAGTGGAGCCTGCAAAATATGGAGGTCATGGAATCTGTGATAATATTGCCAGGTAACTACTAGGCATGAACACACTTCTGCATGATTTTTAGCACCAAAATTTAGAGGAAGAAAGGACAGAAATTTCAAAGTTCTTGATACCTCTGTCTGTGTATCAAACTTGCAGTGAAATAAGTAGTAGTATCAAAAGTCCTTTTTGTTTGGGTTGTGCATATGTGGTGTTTTGATCATCAGTAATACATATGTACATATATATTGTTGGTGTACCTTTCCACAGATATTGAGTATAGTATTGAGCTGGAGGTTTTCTTGTAGTGGCTTGTAGAAGACATATTTACATCCTACACTACAGCACACACACAACAGTATTTTTATTTCTTACAGTGACCAGCCAAGTTGAAAGGTTCTGCTGCTGCATACTGCTTTCTCTCCCTGAACTGTGTGACGTTGGGTACTTTCCCCAGAGAGGCTTTCTGCTCTTCCTTGATAGGTTGTTGGTCACATGCTGGTTGTGACAGTTGGAGTCAGTTCTCAGAGAAAATTGCACTTTGTACTTGTCAAGAAGGATGTCTGACAGTTTGGTAGTTGTCCAACTCTAGACATGGGTGCTGGGACAGTATTTGCAGAATGATTTGCTGCAGAAGACTGAGAGGCCACTTAGGATTCTGAAGATTGGAGCTGGCATCAGACACCTTGAACTGCAGTCATCTGTCTTAGTACAAACCAGTTTGTTAGTGTTGAATCTTGTCTTTCTTCTTGTTTTACCAGTAAGTCTGCAGAGAAGTTTTTGGTCCTAGAAAAGACAAGACTCAAAGTGGAGCTTAGGAAGTTGAATCTCAAAATCTCAAGGTCAAGGACTGTGCCCCTTATTTCAGCTGTTGAAGCAGGCAACCTGTTCATGTCTCTTGACCTCCACACTTAGATCTTTTCACATAGTTGTAGGTTCCTTATCAGAAGTGCCTTTGTTTTTCCTGTGGATCCTTATCCATGTAATAAAGTCTCTCCTACTTTGTCTCCCCGTAGCACTGTTGATCTCGTTGAGATGCTCCCTGTAATGGCTGCCCACCTGTGGGGATATGGGATAACCCAGTTATTCTGCCTGGGTAGTCAGTTGATAGGTTACTGTCAAAGGAGTAGGAGCTTCAGCTTCCACAAGCAGTGCTGTTACTCTTACCCATTTTTTATTTCTGATTGATCTTTGTTTTTTATTGATAAACTGGATGATGTTATGGTTATGCTATTTGATGGTATAGGTATTGTATTCCTGTCTTTGTTAGAGCATTTCTGTTCAGTCCAGTGAAAAGCTTTTTAGCAACAGCAGAGTAAACGAGAGGTTGGTTCCAAGCAAATGGATTACAATCTCAGAGTGGTGTTCCCTCAAGTGTCTGGGTTTTCTCTTTGGTTTAAAATTTGCTTTGTAGCTATAGCTCATGATCCGTTTCTTGCTCCTTCACCTCACAGGTGAATGAGTTGCTATGTTTTCTTACCCTACAGGTCAAGATTCCCTAGAATAATAGTCATAGTACTACAAAGGATTCAGACTTGCAGACACACTTAAAGTGAAAAAAAAATCAGCTTCTGAGACATTAATGGTATTTTTACTGCATCTTTGAAATCAAGTCCTGATAGTACAGCATAGACCTTTTTAAAATATTCTTCTGGAATGTTGTGTGCCTTTAGATTCACACTGATATTGATCCCCTTTTTCTTAAAAATATTATCATCTAAGGCTTAGGGAGATCTTCATCTTGCTCACATTAGGAAGCATTTTCATTTTCATATTGGCAGAACTAGACCTTTCTGGAGATTACTTGCTTTTCATTGTGGTTTCTAACAGATTAAAAAATAGAGTAACACCATCAGAACGGCACCCTGTCAAAACACTTCCTTATATCCATAAAGCTCACCCCATCAGAGTTAAAACTGCATGGGTTACCTCAGTGAAAAGTTTTACGTCACTCACATATATTTGATTAGCCACTTGAAATTCTGTCCTTACCTGTCTCAAATGTTAGGCCATTAGAGAATCCAGAACAACCAAGCGCTGCTGCTGCCCTGCTAAGCTCTCAGGTGGCAATTTGTAAAACTCAACAACTAGGTCATTTTGAGACACTTAACGTACCATTAATCTGAGTTCTTTATTGTTTGTAATCCACATGCACGTACCTTTATCTGCGTCTCCCTCTGAGTTCCTTCTGAAACTCTTGCTGTAGATGTTTGAAGATTGACAACTGAAATAATACTGAACAAACTCAAGCTTGAGTGAAGGATAGAAATTCATGAGTGCATTTCTGTGTGAAAGGTTTTTTTCTGGCTTCACTAGGTAGCATGTATATAAATATATACTTTATTTGACAATTTAATGTGTGGACTGCACACTGAGAATGTTCAATTAGTAAGTAACTTACTTTTTTTTCTGTAGACCATATGCTTACTTTTAATTACTGTCAGAAAGGAACCATAGAAGAAAAAAACAGTGTTCAGTTTCTGTATGCCAAGATATTATGATCTGTCTATCTTGGAGGTCCTCTCTGGAATAAGTACAGAATTGTTCTTGTCTTCAAGATTGTGAAACAGTTTCTTTTTTAACCATGTTTGTTTATTCTTTTTAGGACTGTGACTCTAGACCATGCAACAGACAGTGCAAAAGTAATTGGGAAAGAAACTCTAAATATGTTTCACACAATGAAACTGAACATTTCAGATATGCGAGGGGTGAGTTAATGGGAAAACTGAAATTTATTCTCTTTATGAGCCTTCTTTGTTGTCTGTCATAAATTTTCAGTTCCCCAGGGTAGATGATAACCAAACTTAAGCAGAAGTGTAGATAATACAAAGCTTATGTAGGCTACACAATCATGCTATGTTTGCTATATTTGCCTTTGAAAAACATAGTTAAAAAGCCATAGACGTAAAAAAAAAAAATTTTACTGGGGTATGAATTGATCCACAACTTGAAACAGCCTCCTAAGGTAGCAAAGTTAGACTGTATCTTCTGCAGTTCTATTAGCACATGTAAATTTTGTTTTGCCATAGAATTTTCTGTAAACTTTTGCAGAGCTTTTAGTTAAGTAACTAATATAAATACTGCTTGTAATGCCAATCAGAGATAGAGATTAGAGGAGATTTTGTTCTAGACTGCAGGTCTTAGAGCAAGAAAAGTTACCAGCCTGTAGTTTGGCCTTTGTTTGCAGGTGATTTGCTGGTTCTTTTAATTCATAATTTATTTTAGAACAGTCTTGCTCATCTCAGTGGGTTTGTCATAGCAATGTGAACACATGATAAGACTGTTTTGGCATCAGCTATTTGTTAAAATGGAGCACAGAGTATTTATTGGTCATCTGTATATAGAAGTAGGGTTTTGACTCACAGTGTTGCCTTACGAAGTCAGCCCACTGGCTTGGAGGTGAGGAAATATTTATTTTCCTGTCCCTGTCTTTTTCTAGTTTCTTGTCTGTCTCCTTTGCTGTCTTTGCTGACTTCTTATGTCATTCTATTTCACCTGATTTCTTTAGCCCTTGTTTTAAGAGGATTCTAATTTAGAGTTACTGTCCCCTGGATGTTGGACATGTTGTTCTGCAAAACAATGTACTACTTCTGACCAGGTGGCCCTGTTGAGTACTGGAGGGGCCATTCAGTTCTAGATTATAAAAAAAAGTTCAGAACCATTCAGGATCCCTTAGTGGTTGTCCTTTCAGCTGACTTCAGACACCCCCAATGTATATGTCTGTGCAGGAGCTAGTCCCCTTAAGCTTTATACATGAGGTGAACCATGCTTCAGTGTCTTTTTTCTGTCTTTCTAGAAAAGATTCTGAGCTGATACCATTAGTTGTTTGTGCCCACACTCGGGCAGATAAATGCATTCAGTTGTGCAATGGACTTCACATAACACTTGAACTCAGGCTCTTGTCCTAAAAGGCAGAAAAAAACCCAAGGCAAAGCTGTTCAACACATCAAATACAATATTCCAAAGGCTTTGTTTAAGTTCTAGAACTCAAACCTTGAAATATTCCAAAGCAAAAACAAAAAGCACAAAGAAAAACTTTTTACAGTGATGAGGTCATTTCCCATTATTGCAACTAAGAAACTGTTAATAAAAAAATTACTGCTGTGTAATTATAGAAGAAGACCTGGTAGAAATATACACTAGCTCCTTCGTGCTTTCTGAGTCCTATATACAATTTTTTCTAAGTACCCAGTTTTTTTCTTAAAAATTATGGAGGATTTGCAATAAGCTCACACAATGTACCAGTGCATTCTTAGTTGGACCCTGTTTTTGACCCCCTATTCATTTGGTATTTAGAAGTTACATGAAAAATTAGGTTGTCTTGAAAAACACTACTTCCACCAAGGTACTTTAATCCATTGAGACTTTCTGAAAACCATGTCTAGAAGTGAAGCAATATTATTTTTTTCATTTATAGACTTAAGTGATGGATATAATATACATTGTCCTTGGGGAAAACATTGCTTTCTTGTGTGGGTAGCCAGATTTAATACTAATCACTTCCTGGTCACTAATTCTATATCTCTTAGTGTGTAAGAAATTTCATAATAAACACATTGTTTCATGATCCTGTTGACAGCACTTTGTCTATATCAGAGAAGATGGTATTATCATTTTAATTTCTTAGTTGTTGGATTGTGCTGGATGATCCTGGGATTTGTTTGGGTTGTTTTTAGTGGCCGTTTGTGTGTATTTCAGCATACTTTTATTTGTCCTCTCCCCCACACACAACAAGCAGCCAATTCCAAAGAAGGCAGTGCTATTGTGATAGAATTACAGATTTTTTTATTCACTTTATTTTTTTTATTTTAAGCTTCTTCAAATGAGTGTATTTATGTTTTGGATTTAGGTTGGAATTCAGGTACAACAGTTAGTTCCCATCAGTAAAACCACTTCGGCTCACTCAGCAGTACAATCTGGACATTTACCTGGTGGATCACATTCAGTTATTGATCTTTTTCATGTTCAGAAAGCAAAAAAACACTCAGAAGAAGAACATAAGGAAGGTCAGTAAGCTTTGTACTTGGCGTGTGTGATAATGATCAGTTCTGAAGGATCCCAACATAGATTATCCTTTGGAATACTTATTCAGTATTTTACCAGTATAAATTATTTAACATAAACTTTCTGAGAGTGGATTACGCTGCTGCAAATGAAAATGCTACTAATAAATATTTGTATAAGGTTATTCCAAACTTTTTTTAATTAATTGTAACAAAGGATATTTTGAAATAGGAAGTGTTATAATTATGCTATATATTGTGTAAACTCTTTAGCAAGTAACACTGGAAACTAACTTCACTGTGTCTTGAATCTTCAGAGTATTTTTAACTATTAGATGATCATTCGGTATTTTGTTTTCATATATACAGTATTTGTGGCTGCTATGGACCTCGAAATATCTTCTAATTCAAGAACCTGCACTTTTCTTCCATCTCGTGGTACCCATCTCACACCTGGTCTCAATTCTAATGCCAACAACACCGAGTCTGCTGTCAAATGGAATGGCATGCATTCTCCCATCAGCGTAAAATCCAGGCTTAATTTGAGTATTGAAGTTCCATCTGCTTCCCAGGTAAAACCTGAGAATATTAATCATCTGCAGTGTATTTTAATAACTTGGGATTGTCTATGTTACTTGGATAGACTGAAAAGGAGCTCTTTTTAAATAAAAAGAGTTCTAGTATAGTATGATGCACAGTAAGTAACTGTTATTGATGCAAAACTACTTTGCCTTAATAAAATAAATAATGTTGAAGTTAAGATGCACATTTAACATTTGTACAGGATATACTGTTTATATGAGAGGAAGACAATCTTTATTTAAGTAAAATATTTCTAAGGGTTTGGGGGATTTTTTTTTGGTACATTTTAGCAAATGGAGAGCCTTTTATTTCCACATGTTATTCAAGTAGACATCTGTTAGAAGGGTCTGCTGTGAGCCAGCTGCACTGAATTTTATAGGTATTTTAGGTATAAGCAGATTTACTTGCTCTTCTGTAAAAGTCTGTCATTTTAATTTCTGTAATTTAAATCTGTGAAAGCATTTGTTGATGTTCTTATAACAGCTTTTCCACATATTTATACATTTTTGAGAAGCAAATTACGCTTCCGGCAGAAAACTTGTTGCTATAATGCAATAACCAAACCAGCTCAGGATCTAAAAGTAATTTGACTGAACAATGTGAAGCTCTGTTCACTCAGACTGCTACAGAGGGAATATGTATAAACAAGTGCAAAGTGCACTGACTGTGTAGTAGAGGTCCTAAAACCTTGGTGGCCTTATGGCACGGTGTGCTCACCTTTCCTTTTGCTTTTAACCATACTATAATACAGAATATAGTATGAAATTTGGTACAGGGAAGGAGTGATGAAGGTTAGTACCACCCTGCTTTTTGTGTACTGTGTGCTAGGAAAGCAACAGCAAGGTATTTTACACCCAGGATTCCCAGAAAATATTTGTAGAGTTTTATATATGTAGCAAATTTGGAACGAGTGAACACAAACAGAACGTAGAAGAGTAACTGAAGTGATTAACAATACCACAGTTTTCATCAAAATCTCTCAGTTAGCATAAGGCAAGTAGATTTTCCTAGGTATTTGTGGTTCTTCTCTGTAAATCCAGAATCTGGTCTTAAGTTCCAAATCTTCTTCCTAAAGGCAAAATATAACGTGTTCTAACACTGCTATGGAGTTTTATTCAGCAGAACTTACAGGCAAACACTGGTGTTTAATGTTTTTACTCAAATATTACTTGTGAGAAAAATTATGCTGTGCATCTGCTTGTCAGTTGTGTTCATAGTCACTGGTGCAGCTGTCATTGTACACAGCAACTTCTGGACACTGAGGGATCTTCTCAGTTGTTTAGAGTCAATAATTGATACTAAGTAAAAGCTTATTTCATTATCAAAATCTCTGACAAGAGTCTGACAGTATGCAAACCTACATAATACCATTAAAGTAAATCATTAATATGTACCCTAGAACTGTATAAAGAAAGAGTTTCATTGCTTTGTACCAAACACCACTTCAGTATTCATATCAGCATGGTGCCTGTATAATTTGAACTCAGAATTTGGGTTTCCTTATCTCTAGGTAACTGTGGAGGAAACGCTGTCTGTGATTTGTGATGAGAAGACTGAACGTTGTGAAAAGATAAAACTGAGCATTCATATTTACTGAGCTGCTTAGTCTTAAATGATATTTTGCTGCTGCGGAGTGTAATTGTCAGGTTCCTAATTGTGTTTGCATACACTGGTTAAAGTGTAAGGGATTTTGGAAAAATTCAGGAACTGTATAACTAATTTTTTCACTAAAATAATTTTGTTATGTATTCCTTGGAAAACTCTAAAAGCTTTTCTACATTTGTAGATAGATAAGTCTGTGCTAGAAGCTCTGCCGCCTGATCTCCGAGAACAAGTAGAGCAAATATGCACCATTCAACAAGGAGAGAGTTATGGAGATAGCAAAAAAGAGCCAATAAATGGATGTAGCACTGCACTTCTGTCACAACCAGTTGGAACAGTGCTTTTACAAATACCAGAGCTCCAAGAACCAAATACCAGTATGGGAATCAATGTCATAGCTTTGCCAGCTCTCTCACAGGTACGATGTTTGCATTGTGTCAGTAAACAACAACTTCTCATCTATAAGGAAGTTAACAGGCTTTCTTGAAACAGCATTAACTAGAACCTGTAACATCCCAAAATTGTTTATGGTCCTTTAATTAAAAGTCTGCCAAATGTTACCTTATCTGTCACAAACATGGTATGACAATATTTATTAAAGATTTATAGTCATCAGTACGCCTGTGGGTTTGCTGTTGTTTAATGTAAAGCCTCGTCATTTATGGCTTGCTTTGCAATGAGCCTTTTTTTCTGCATTGCAGCTGAGTTACACTGCACCATAGGTCTGAAGCAGTCCTAAATCTGCTTAGCTAGTCACAGGAGACTCACTCTGTTTAGGTGTATGTTCTGATGAGGTAAAGCCAACTTCTACTAGTTTCTTCTGCAGATGTGGTAGTTTGTATCACATTCCTGGGAGAAGGGCAGTCATGGCTAAAGATCATGCTTATCTCCATAGTTTTTAAATGGACTCATATATAGCATGTCCAGGATGAGAGAAGTGCAAAGTTGTTTGTCAAAACAGGGACCTGATGGGGCAGCAGGTAACAGTAATGATGCTTCTAATGTTATTCCACCCTTCAATCCAAGATGGTGCTGAACAAATGTAGTGTAAAAATTAAAAAAAATCTTTTAAAAAATGAAAGATTGGGTTACCCAGAGATACAATATCTTGCATATGCATAATTTAGAACAGAGCAGTATTTTTATTTTTGTTTGTTGTGTCATTGCTGTTCTCAAATGAAGTGATATCACCTAATCACATTTATGGAGAGATATTTGTTGTTGTTTCTAAGGCAATAATGGTGCTTAGCTGACAAAGAATCCAGAGAAAATCACTAAATAATTAATGCATTAATTGCTATTAATTGCTATTAAGAAGATGTGTAGTCTGTTCTATAACTAAAAGTTCCTCACCTTGATTCAAGTTCGTTGGTTCAGAAACAGTTGTGTCAGTTTTTATTCCTGAACTGCAAAGTTTGGTTTTCCCTATGGATTAGTGTGTAAATAGTATCTGAGTTTTCCATACCCCAGCTGTTTTAAATTAGGTAGTTACATCTATTTCTAAACAGGAGTTTGTCTTGGATTTGTGTGTTAAATTATACTGTGCTTTAAAGTACACCCCTCCACACTTGTCATACCACTCAGTACAGTTTTTTGGGGTAAATTGTAACTGCATATGGCTTTCTATAGAAATTCCTTTTAGTTTGTGCTTGTGCTTTATCTATCTGTTAATTAGGTAGTCAGAAATTGATTGTTGGGTTTTTATAACAGCTTTACTTTTTGAAGTTTTCTTAGAAACATTAATTTATACACTCAAATATACTGGCTTTTCTGTCTCTATCTCCCAGTGCATTTTGTGATTGTGATCCAAGAATGCAGCTTAGCAGAGCAGCCTTTTTGTTTGAAGATATAGTTCAAGAAGAATTGGCTACTTCCTATTTATTTGTCAGGGATATCCATACTATCTATTTTAGAGTGTTTTATGCTTGTACTTCAGATTTTCCTTATTGACAAAAAGAGGAGTAAGATTTACAATTTTCATTTTCTGAGTTAGGTACAAGTTTACTACCTAGAATAGTATGGTCTAATAGCTTCCCTTAGCCGTGGTGGAAAAAAAATGCTACACCCAGTTCATTAATGTGGGAGGATTTTTTTTCTGTGTTAAAATCAAACATGAACTTAATTCAAAAATACCATCTTACTCTAAATATAGTTTGACACATATTTTTCTGTTAAAGTCTTTGTGGGAGTGTATATTCTGTGATTGCACACAAACATTTAGAATTACTTTCTGGCAAATGATGCAGTAAAATAAGTAGTATTAGGTTTCAGGTATAGAAATATAGCCAGCCACTCCAAATGGAGTACTTTAGCTACATCAACTGAGCAGATGTAAATTATGCCCTGCCATCTTTTTGTAGCTTAATTAGATTTGTTTTTCAACCTTTCATTCCTTTTGTGTGAACTGTGTTTTTATCACCAGGTGCAAAGTTAATGGCTGATAGTAATTTATTCATTAAAAAATGTGTGGGAAATGTCTCTTGTTGGGTAAGGTTCTCCTGTAAAAGGAATCCAGATAGGTTGTATTTGTTTCATCAGTTGCTGGAGTAATCTTAAAATTTAGAACAGCTGTATTTCTCTGTAGCAGCTGACTTCTGTAGAAGCATAGGATGCAAAAAATAAAGATTACAGATGCTTAGAAATTAATGAGATTTGTAGTAGTGGCATTAATTAGTGGTGGCAGATTTTCATCTCATCCTCACATTGTCTTAACGTGGTATAGATTCTTCCTAAGGAAATTTATATAAGCACATCAAAAATACTGGTAGCTGTATGCTGAGGTAATACATGAATTTATAAAACAAGGCTCTCCATAATCTGAATATCATACAGGTATGTGAAAGCTATGTTAGGACATTCTGTCTGTACAGTAAATTATCTGAAAGTCCAATTATTAGTATAGAACTCATATGAACTTGACTGGTGGCTCTTCTAAGTGAATTTTTATATGTCACGCTCTGAGAGGGCAGTGATAGGGGGAATACAAGTGCATCCAGTTCCCTGTAGTGAATTATTTCTGCATGAATTGGTAAGTGATGTACACAAAAAACAGTGCCAATTCAGACCAAATTCTTGAGTCTCAAATGCTTAAACAGTGAACACTAACCTTTTTAGAACAGCTTTATTAAATAAAATTTATATTTAAAAAAACAACTTACACCTCTGGATGTAATAGGCTGCATTCCACTACAGTGCTTTGTTCTGCACAATGTATGTGCACAATGTTCTGCACAAGATCAGAATTGTTCCCATTTCCTTCTTTAATTAGCACGTATTTTGTGTGGTGAAAGATTTGTGTTGGCACATGGAGTTCTAAAAATGGGAAAGAAAGGTTGTGCTGCATTGATGAATTTTAACTTGTGCTATAGGAGCACGTTCATGTTTATGATCTATATAATTTAGACATCATGTATGTCAATAGCATACTGTACCTTCCTGTCATAGCATACATATTTTGGGTTTTAAAAAATCAAATCTCTATTGAAAATAGGAGGAAAATTTTAATTCATGTGCATATGTACATGTAAGGACTACAGTATCTCAGATAATGATAGAAATTGTATTGTGCCCTTAGAATAGTAATTGTAGTTTTGGCTAATTTTTTGTTGTTTGTGCACATCTCTGAATTTTACTAGTGAAATGAAGGGCACTCTCCCACTGGCAGATTTAATTCTCTAAATGATAGGTTTGGTTTTTTTAAATTAGATTTTTCTGATTATGAGCTGAAAACACTGTCCAATAACAATGGGAAACTCCAAGACTAGCCTGTCACTAATTTCCTCCTTCAGACACGCAGTGATGAAAGATAACTGATAATACAATAAATTTTGTTTTCTCCATATGAGTGTGTCTGGCAATTGGCAACAAACTATTTCCTGCCTAGAATTCAAGTCCCTGGGACAATTGCAAGGGACTGTGGTTTTATTAGTCAAACAAGGGATAGACAACTGTAGGAGAAAGAAATTAAACCTTCTTTGTGCTAGTTAAAGACATAGCTGGACTTGGCTTTTTCTGTCCTTAAAGAAGTGAGACTATTTCCAAGAATATTTTGAATTGTGTAGCAGTTTCCTGGAAACAGAAGTATCAAAAGAAGAGGAGGAACAAAAGTCTCATTGTCACAGTGTTTGTGTTTTGAAATTTGAATGTTCTTTGAGTTAGGCTTAAACATGCTGTAATACAGTATCCGTAGGTAAGATGGTTAGAGTATTAGAGGCCCATAAGAGTAATTTTATGAAATAATTAAAGTAGAGTAATATTAGATGGAAAAAATGGTTGCTTTTACAAAGTAAAACATACAAAGAAAGTGTACAACGTGTTTTACAGTGTTTCAGTTATATCTCGTTTACTTTTCCTTGGCATAAAATGTAAATACCTTTCTCATGTGAGTGACCTAGAGAGAAGCAAACAGTGCTACTCACTATTAAAATAATCAAATGAATCTTTTGTTCCTGTTCAGGTGGACCCCGAGGTTTTTGCTGCACTACCTGCTGAATTGCAAGCAGAGCTGAAAGATGCCTATGATCAAAGGCAAAAGCAATCTGAGCAGCAACCTGCTAACACTTTTGGTGAGAATATATAGTTGTACAGCAGTCTTGTGTGGGAGTTGGTTACTATTCAAATAGTTACACAACCCTAAAAAATAAACTGGAAAATAGAACTAAAGAAAGCTTCTGTGAAGATGCTGTGTTCAATTGAATTTCTGTATTTATTTTTGACAGACTGTCAGTTACAACCAGCTGTGGTCTCAGTTTGCAAACAGATGCCCAGCTTTACTCAAATGGGTAATTAATTCAATTCATGGGGACCGTGGCACTACTTAGCCACAGCCATATGTTTGCAGAATAGAATCTAAACTTGATATGTCTTGTGATTTAAAGTATTGCATCTTCAGTACCTACGTTAGTTAAACTGTGTTCAGAGAGCGTTCTCATGGTTCTCTGGAACCGAAAACACTGGTATGGGTTTTGGACAGTGAGAGACAGGCTACATCACACCATGTGTCTGATAGTCAGGTTTACTCTGAGCTGATCATCCAGGTCTCCTTTTTCTAATCAGGAGAAAGAAATAAGATTAATGCCCTGTGAACTTGCTTTCTCATAAAATAGGTTGAAATGTCATTGGGTTCATTGCCAGTTAAATACTGCATTATTATAATAACACCTTGATTTCATAGCCAGTGAACTAGTACAGATATGTGAGTATGATGGAATGAGAGCAGTTTCCTTCATGAACTCTCATAAAAGCACTGGGGAGGGAGCTCTGCACTGCTGGCTTTGCTGATAACCACTGGTGGGACAGTGCTCTGAGTGAGGTGAGGCAACTTGTCCAATAGGCTTCAGATTTCAACAGCTGCTTATATTGAAGTACTGCAGTGCTCCATATTGAAAGGCTTACAAATAGCTGAGTATCCTCTGAGTACAGTAATGTCTAGCAGTGCTTTTCAAATACTTAAAACATTGCCAGGATTTGGAATGGCATGTGAATGTTAAGGTTGCTTTATCTAGGTTGTTTTCTCCCAAGTGATCCTTAGATTTTTGTGGAAAATACAGAGTTCCCCTTTCAATGGAAAAGTGTTAAATTTTAAATGTGTCAACCACTGACTATTCCTGTGTTTTTCAGTGTCAAAAAATCCTTTCTTAAACCTGAAGCATACAACTGTGAAAAATAAGAAAAAAATACGGAAAAAAAATCCAGTCAGTCCTGTAAAAAAGATTCAGAGTCCTCTGAAAAACAAACATGTTGGTAGCCCTGGAAAAAACATGCCAGCTACATCTGGAAGCCCACAGAAGCTAATAGATGGTTTCTTGAAACAAGAAGGAACTGCTGCTCAGGTACTTTCCGCACTAACAGTGAAGCTATGTGTGCTTCTTTAGACTTAGTTCATGTTCACAAATGCAGCTGGTGTCCTTTACTGGATTCCTTACTAGACAATTATCTGTGTATATATACATGGTTTTACCATATTTGTCAGAGCATTATCAACTTTTATGTTTGGAACAGCCAGAAGCAGTTCCATCAACTTCAGATTCTTCAGGCCCCTCAGCTCTGCAGACTCACCAGCAGCCAGGTTCGTTTAGGCCTCAAGCACCAAACCTTGCTGGAGCTGTGGAATTCAATGATGTGAAGGCGTTGCTGAAGGAATGGATCACAACTATTTCAGGTGCGGGGTGTCATGCTAGTGGTAATCTTGCATACAACACAAGGAAAACTACTTTTAGTAGACTAGTTGTACTTTCTTTCTTTTTTTTCCCGGTAATCTTGAAATCTTACTGCCTTGGAAGTCCTGGAGGAACTTGTTTCTTTCTATCAGTTGTTACTCTGTGGTCTTGCCAGCTCCTGTGTCTTGCTTAACATCATGAAAATTTGCATGCTCCCTCTTTAACCCATGTGTCTTATGCCTTGATATTACTTGTGTTGGAGGTTTTCCTTTTTTTTCACGTGTATTACAACCACTGGGATGAAACCTCTTGAAAGGAAATTCCTCTTCTATGAAAATGTAATTTTAGAGGCAAAGGAATGCAGGGTTATTTTTTTTCTCAAAATAAATGCTGGAAAGAACTCTAGGAAAAAAGGGAAGTGCCAAAGTGTAACACTGCTGCTACATTGTGATTTGAATTTTAACATTATGTGAAACAAATAACTCCTTTATATCTTGGGAAATCTGACCTTCCTACCCTGGACATTATAATTCTAAAAGTTTCAAAACAACCACTCCATTCTAAATCCCAGTCTCTTTTCCCTTTGGTTAGTGCTAGCTTGGCTGTCACTTGTTCTGACTGAAGAAAAAAATGTCTACAAGACAGATAATTCAGTACCTTGCAGTCCTGTGATGTGCACAACTTCTGATGTTGGGGGGTCATGTGGGAATACAGCAATTGTTAGGTTGGCCCCTGAGGCCCTGACAGTGCAGAATTTCTTTCTGTCGTATTCCCGTTATTCTATGATTATATTTTGAGTATACTTAGATAAAAGATCTCATTTTTTTTAATGATTTTGTATTACAGATCCTATGGAAGAAGACATTCTACAGGTTGTGAAGTATTGTACTGATCTAATAGAAGAAAAAGATTTGGAAAAGTTAGATCTGGTTGTTAAATACATGAAAAGGTAACTTCATTGCTAGTACTTGTGACATTTTAGACTGTTTTTTTAATATTTATACACTAGATGCTTCACTGTGAGGCCCATTGGACATTCCACTGATGAGTGTAAATATTTTAAGCTTAAATTTTATTTAAAAACTGGGGTAGCACTTAGTAGTATTTCTTAGAGTCACAGAGTGGTTTGAGTTGGAAGGGGCCTTAGAGATTATCTAGTTCCAACCACCTGCCATCGACAAGGACGCCTTCCACTAAACCAGGTTGTTCAAAGCCCCATCCAGTCTGGCCTTCAACACTTCAAGGGATGGGGCATCCATAACTTCTCTCTGGGCAAGTCTTTTGTTTCTAGACAAAGGATGTAGTTTTCATCAGCATTGTCCCTTTTTTTCATCCTGTTTTCATTAATTTTTCATGGCACTTTAGACCTGACTTCATTCTCTTTCTGTATCCAGATCCTGTCTCACCTCCAACTTATTGAATTGATTCCTGTTATGTAGTTATTATGCTGTTATTACTCTTCCCATGAGTCAGGAGGCCCAAATTGTGTTTATGACTTGCTTACTAACTGGTGCTTAACTGTGGAGCTCAGCTTTCTGTGTTTTAGATCTGAAAAATATGTATTTCACAGAATAATCAATACCTAAAAGATTACAGCAGTGTAGAAACTTCACCAGGCTTTTGTATTACGGGGAAGTCTTTAGGCCCTAGAAAATGCAAAACACACAGTGCAATGAACTGTTTTATGAATGTTGTATAGTAAATTCTTTATAAAACTCTTCAGAAAGCATCATGTCCCATTCCTGGTCCCTGTATATGGGCTCTGTACCGATGGCAGTGTGTCTCTGCAAGGCCCTGTAATAAGTGTAGGAGAAGGAATCAGGAGCTGGATGATGTGCACTTGTCCATATGATACCAAGGTTACGTCCTCTAAAGCTCTAAATGTAGGAACCTCTGCTCTCCTGCAATGTAGTGATCTAGAAGGAGATTTTGAGAGTGCAGAGCTACTTTGTTTTCCTTGGGCATTTCCTTAATGTGCTTCTAGTGGCAGCTGAGTCATAGAGGTAACTCTTAGCTCTCCATGGGCCTCCATGATTTGGTTCTGTTCTTAGCAGTAAACACTGTGTTAGTGCCCCCAAAACCTGTTATTTAATTGTGTCCATCGCTCTTGGCATTTGTTGGAAAAAGAGAAATAGCATTTCTGTCTTGGAATGAGGAAGGAAAGATGAGGGTCCAGAAGCCTGTAATTTCTGATCTCCAGTATGAAGTTGTGGAAGGTCACCTGATCACAGGCTCACAGCACTGCCACATGTGAGTGTTTACAACCTGCTGTGACACTGCCCACACCAGAAATTTCACCAATGGGTGGCAGAGGAGTCTGTGGCATTATGTAAGACTTGGTGTATTTAAATAGGGAGGGCTTTACCAGAATTGAATGAAAATGCCATTCGTGGTGAACTGCTATGACCTTGTGAAGACCAAAGCTGATTGTAAAAAAGACTGGTTCTGTAATGGTAATTTTCACTCTCTTCTTCCTTCAGGTTAATGCAGTCATCTGTGGAATCAGTTTGGAATATGGCATTTGACTTCATTCTTGACAATGTTCAGGTAGTTTTACAACAAACTTATGGAAGCACATTAAAAGTTATCTGAACTTGTAGTAAAGAGCTTGATGAGAGCCTGGAGCTCTCTGCTAGCTGTGCCATAAGTGCTTGTGAGGTATTTGCAAAGTGCATGATAGTAATGCCCTGAGTTTTTATAATTTCAAATTTCTTTTTAAACAAGAAAGTGTTTTGTACATTTCTTTTCAGAAAGTGCCAAATTTGTCAGTATTGCATGTAAATAATTGTGTTAAAATTCTTTTATTGTAGTATAGAATCTATTTACAAAATGTTTGTTTATAAAGTTTTATGGATTTTTACAGTGAAGTGTTTACAGTTGTTTAATAAAGAACTGTATGTATATTTTTGTACTGATTCTATTTTGTGATGCTTCAGTTTGAATATAGTGAATTCCTTTTATTGAAGCTGCAGCTTTGATTAATTTCACAAAGTTCTGCACAGAGGTACTGCCTTGACATGTGGAGGAGGCTGCTGTACGTGCACCTGGCCACGTTTTGTTTCTTCTACACTGACTTTATTACAGATTTTAAGCTGAGGGAAGAATATTAGTTCATTTTCAGTTTCATCCTTCAAAGACTCAAAGCAGAGTGGCCCAGCCACTCCCAAAGCACACAGTGTCTGCTGAAGCCTCTGGACACATGTGCTTCTGGGGGAGAACAAGGCACCCAAAAGCAGCACTGTGAAGGAGTGAGGGAATAGCTGACCTGGAGCATTGTTTAAGCTGCATCTGTCCCCTGCCTTGCTCCTGCTCAAGACAGAGTCACTTATAGAACACCGCAGTTCTTCCCAGCCAGTGTTTCTTTTCTGCAGCATTGCAAAATAGGTTGTAGTGAGTAGCAGAAGTGAAATAAATTGCCCCAGCTCTTGTGTCCCTGGTAGGGGATGTGTTTGCATCTCTGCAGGTTGTGTTTTGGGCAGGTCTGCTTTTGCCAGATGTGCACCAACCTCGTACAGTTGTATTTGGCCCAACAGCAAGGCTGTTCAGGTGCCCAGAAAGAGTGAAGACCACTTGAAGAAAACCTGGGTGGTAGGAAAAATCTCTTCATTTTCTGAAGAAATGACAGAGCTGTGGAGAAGTATCCAACATAGTCCTCAAGGTGTGGGGGACCACCTGGGTGTAGAATTGAGAGCTGGAATGCAAACTGGAGCAGGAGCAGGATTTGCACCACTGGCTTAGTTGGAAGCATCTCCCCTAGCACAGGGCAGGAGCTGCTGCACTCAGATTAGCTGCAGTTGACAGTGCATCTGGAGCAGAGGCCACTGCAGTCACATCACTGGCTGCAGCACAGGTTACAGGAGTGACAGCAGCTTTTAGCTTCAGGTTGTGCCTGTGGCTTCCCTGGTAACACGGGGAGAGGTACCAACCTGGCAGCCTTTTACAGCCAAGTGATGGATGAGGGAAGAGCAGAATGTCATTTCCCTTGACTTCAGTAAGGCTTTTTGTAAGATCTCCTGTAACATCCTCGTGGACAAGCTGATGAAGTACAGGCAGGAGAGAGAGTGAGAAGT
The DNA here is from genome assembly GCF_001715985.3 of Manacus vitellinus. NCBI lineage: Eukaryota > Metazoa > Chordata > Aves > Passeriformes > Pipridae > Manacus > Manacus vitellinus. The sequence goes on from NW_021940813.1 coordinate 27,780,881, forward strand.
GGATTGAAAACTGCCTGGGCAGGCAGGCCCCGGAATGGTGGTCAGGGCACAAAGTCTATTAGAGGCCAGGCCCAAGTGGTGCCCACAGTCAGCACTAGGTCAGTCTTATTCATCTTTGTCAGTGACCTGGATGGTGGGGCAGGGCACCCTCAGCACGTTTGCTGATGACACAAGGTGGGCCGATATGACAGAGCAGGGGGTGCTGCTTCTGGAGACCAACAGGCTGCTGGAACCCTGTGAAGTTCAGCAAAGAGAAGTGCCAGGTTCTGCTCCCAGGGAGGAGCCACCCCCAGCACTGGGGGCCAGGTGCTGGAGAACAGCTCAGCATGTAAGGCCCTGGGGTTATCTGGGATGGCAAGAGTCCCTTGCACCAAAGGCAGCTGAGAGCCTCCGAGGATGCAGGGGAAACAACATCTCCAGGAAGCCAAGGGAAGATTGTTCCACTCTGCTCAGCACTGGCACGACACACCTGCAGTGCTGTGTCCAGTGCTGCTTCCTCAGTACAAGAGACTTGGACATACAAAGCAATCCCAACACAGGCCACAAAGGTGCCTAAGGGAGTGGAGCTTCTTCCATAATACCAGGAGAGGCTGAGAGCTGGGACTGTTCAGCCTTGGGAAGGCTGGGGGGATCTGATCCATGTATATAAACACTTGCATCGATTTGCAGATACATGTCTACATTATCTAAATCAAGTTATCTAAGTTTCCATTAGTTTCTAGTTTAGGTCTTTCCGAGTCCCATCTTTAAAAGACAGTTACGTAATGCTAAGTCAGGATAGTTGTAGTTATACTTTCTTTCTTTGTGATCCCTGTTCCAAGCCCTTAAATACAACAAGTCATCTGCTTCCTTAAGTCTTTTAGTGAAGGTATTTTACATATTTTATTAAGTTCCCCAGCAGGAAGCCACCAAAGCAGCACAGTCTTTTTCCCTGAGTTTTTACCTGTGGGAACAACACCCTTCCACCTTTGAGGAAACAATCAGGAATACATCGAGACCACAGTGTTTGACATCTATGTTTTTAAGAACTTTATTAGTGTAGTTTTCATGATTGCATAGTTTGCAAATGTTAACAATTAAATAAATGCAGTCTTCTCCCTCTGATAATTCTGTTCACCCAGCGACGGGAATTTGCACCACACACCAACCATATTGAAAACAACCTTTTCAATGGCAAGTTTGAAGTCTAACAAAAAAAAAAATTCTGGTAAATTAAATTCCATTTGCAAAGGAGGTGAGTTATTAAATGTTCCTTTGTAATGGAGTCCACACAATCCCAATTATAACATTCAGATTTTTCCAACAAAAAAAAGTAATCTAAGTGACAGAAGAAATCTGATCAAACTGCTTGTTGCAAGTTAAACTCTTGTGAACATCTTAAATGCTAAAAATCTCGGCTGTGTGAAAGATCCTTCTTGATTTTGTTTCAGTTTGTGCTTTTGAAGAGCGCTGGTTTTGCTCCTGTCACCATGAGCTGTAAGATACCCACAGACAGCCTGCATAAGAATACATCAAGCTGTCATCCAGCAGGACGGTAGAGGGGAAGGTAAGGTAGGAAAATGCTGGGATTCCAGGCTGACTCCTGGTCATGACAAACATCATCCAGTTCGGAGCTGGTTCAGTCCCACGGTGTCAGATGCCCCAGCAGCTCTGATGCAGCATCCCAAGGCGCAGCTCCCTGGCAGGCAGCTGTTCACAGGTACTGACACCGTCTGAGCAGCAGCTGGAGAAGAGATGCCAGCCCTGAACTCCTCCGGGAGTTGTGCCGTGCCAAACACCTGGAACGCTGACATCAGCACCCTGCACACGCTGCAGGGGGAAGTGCAGCCAGAGGAAGAGACGCCTTTGCTGGAATGCGCCTCCACCATTTTGCCAAGCAGAGAGAGGCAAGAGGGCCCCTCCTGGCCTTTCCACATCTGCCACAGCCCATGGAGTGAAACTGTGATTACTGAAGCAAACTGTAAAACAAATGGGCTACACTCTGTCCATCTCCTTTATTTGTGGCTCTGCATTATAATGATTACAGGTTGACTTCCATGAACTGTACAAGCAGTAAAAGGTGGGCAGCTATGCTTTACAACATTGTTTCACACAAAGCAAATACAGAGATATCCAACTGCCTAATTTTCTATTTAAAAAAATTTCTATAGGCACAAAGCAGAATGTTGGAAAAGAAAGTCAAGGGAAGAGGTATGCATAAATAAAGAAGTACTTCTTACATCAAAAATGTCCCGAGAATCACAAAGTCTGCAGAAGCTTGGTTAATCAAATACTGCAGTACTGCTCTCATCAGTAGAAAAGTGAAAGAGCTTTAGTTCTGTAATAAAAATTCAATTTATTTTATTTTGGAGAGAGGGAGGGACAAAGGGTGGAAGGAAGGTGTGAGAGAAGGAAGGGCAAACTTTAAAACAGCAGCCAGTATTAGGAAGGGCAGTAGGAGAGGTGAACAGGCACATTGGAACCATGGGAACATGTAAATTGACCACTGTCAAACCAGTGTAAATTTCTTGGTTTCTCATGGAAAACATTTTACCCACATATTTTCCTCCCAAACATATATCCAACACTGTCTTTAATATACGACTTTGTTGGTAACTTTTTTAGAACAGGAAGAGTGCATTTATTCCTGCCTCCCCGTTGCTGTAAAAAGTTATCTAGATGATTTCAAACACTTTCTTCAGTTCTACTATAAGCTGCCAGTCAGACTTCTGCATCTCATCCCTGAACCAGTCCTTCAGAGCATCGATGGACTGACGACTGATCTGTAACACACAAGACAATCTCATCAGAAACGCACATATGCAAGTGTATTAAAGGCAGTTTTAGTACATTGGAAACAATCTGAAGAAAGGGCATCAGTCTGCACAGCAGGCCAGCTCGTTCTGATCCCAGGTTTGCCACTGATCAGCTGTATGACCATCCCATTCATTTCCCTTCATTTCCCTTCTCATCACATCCCTTATGTGGTCTGTCTCTGCAGATGGACAGACAACTGGACCCTTATGCAGTAAGGCAAGAACTGGAGAGGTCTCCTGCTTCTACCAGGGCCCACAGGACCAGCACCCCCTCCCTGTCCCTATCCCAGGCCCTACTCACCCCTCATCTGTGGGCACATGCCCCCAGCATGTGTGTGGCAGAGGGTGTCTTAAAACATGGTGACTAAAGCAGTTGGGAGTGGGGAGAGCTGTGGCTTTGCATCCAACAGCAAAAGACTGAGCAAGTGATCATCTCCTCATCCAAGTCCAGTGTTCCAGAATTAGGGCAGCTATTTATTGCACGATTCCCAACACCAGCTGTGATGCTCTGGGGGACTGCTGAGCACCAGCTACGGACAATGGTTTGTGAACAGCGAGTGTAGCATTTTACCCTCTTGGGTGCTGGGAGCTACAAGGTATTTCAGCTGCAGCCCATCACTCCTTCAGGCCTCTCCAGGGACACCACCACAGACCTCAAACTAAGGCTACAGGGAACTCGGCTGAACCATGCCACACACATACTGCGTTCCAAGTGTCTGTCAGTCTCCAAGAGGAAGCTCCTTGCATGTTTTTTAGGCTTCATGCAACAGTTCCACTTCAAGCAAGCTGCCACTGTCCTAAGCCCTCTCCAAAAACAGAGATTGCTCTTACCTTACTGACGAGGATATCTGTTGCTTCAAAATGTCGTCCATACATTTTAGGTGATTCCCCAGGAATAGGTTCTATTTTCACACACACTTCTTGGCCTTTCTTTGCAACATCCACTGGTTTATGGTTTATTTCAATGCTTGTAACTATTCCAATTTCAACGAACTGTAATGCAATGAAGCAGCTGTAAGACACATCCACAAACCCCCTGTGCACAAATCCCTTCCCTAAACTCCCGTTCATACACACAGACTTGCTGCAGGAAGCACAGCACTGGTGGAGCTGCCGCCTCAGCGTGGGCAAAGCAAAACATGGCACAGCAAGTGCTTCGTACCGAAAAGGGCTGCAACATCAACCACCCATAGCTCATCTGGGATATCAACTGGTTATCTCAAGGTGGTGGGAGTTGTCATTCCTGGTAGCTAAGTAGGGGGGAAGTCAACTGTGCTCGTTACTCGAGCACAGCACTGGCAGTGGGGAAGGAGGACGGCTCTCAGGCAGGGACCTTCCAGCCACACTTCCTCTATCCAGCTGCAGGGCTCAACTCTGCTGGCAGAGAGCAACTAGGTCCTTGATCCCCAGAAGAGAGATCTGATCTTCAGGTCTGAACCTCATCTCCTACCAGAAATCTGCACACTGGGGAAAGGCGTGCAAACATTCCACGGTGCCTCATCTCAGGAATTACCAGGTGGATCAACATCCCCTGGGAAGAGGTGCTTACTTACATTTTTGCTGGGTACACACATGGGAGTCCCCTGCTTCACCTGGCCGGCCTCCACAACAACACCCATCACTATTGGGTCACGAGAGTTGAAAATGAACTGAGGGAGGATTTTCAACTTGCATGGAAACACTGCTATATGCCTGGAAGATGACAAGAAAAGGCACTTGGAAGGAGAGACTGGAACAGCGTATGTAGCATTAACAGCTCTGCCTTCTCCCACAATTCTTGGGCATTTATCCTAAGAGTGTCACTTGGGGAAAAAAATCAAGCAGGAAAAAAAAAATCTCTTTTCCAAACTTGCTAATTCCAGTCAATAGCTGATCTTCAAGAACTACAGGGAACAATAATCAAGCATGGCTGGCATGGATTTTACTTTAACAGGCTTGGGCGCTCAACTTAGACCACGACTGAAGGAGTAGGAATTTTACAGTATAATAACAACTGCAGAAGAGCACAGGAATAGAAATACTGCTGCCTTAACCCATCACAAGGACTCAAAAAATTAAGATTTTTGTTTGTAAAGTGAACAAATACATTTAAATGCTGAAGTATACAAACTCAAATTGGGATCAATATGAAATGAAATACATTTTAATTTATTTTGACTGTCTTAGTTTACTGAGGATCACCCAATGACACACGATTCCAAAAATTTATTTTGGGTCCCTATAAATCCTTAAATGATTGCATATTCATGTTACTGCAGTCAGAATGAAGCCCTCTACACTGGAATTGCATAAATATAAAACAATAGAATCCAAATCCCTTCAGTTTTATTTTCTTAGTCTGCAAGGCTAACCCATCTGTCAGCCAAGTATAGAAAGCAAACCTTAATAAAAACACTCCATGTTACGTAACAGTTCTAGCTGAATCTTGTACCTGCTGCACAGCTTTCACAGCTCTCACCCTACCATGCCTAACCCAGATGTAAACAGTTAGTCTGGAGCGCTGAATTCTTGAAAATTTATAGTTCTACTCTCCCCTTCCTTCCCATCACTAAGTAATAACAAGGAAACAAGAGGTAAAATGCAGTTTCATGTATACTAAAATAAGCAACACACTTACTTGGGAAGCATCCAGAATATGATTGCTCATACTTACTTGAATTCCTCTTGTTTCTGTTTTTTGTAGTCTTGCCTATACTTTGTGAAGGCATCAAATAAATGATAAATTATTTCAGCACTAAAGATACGCACTCCTAAACTATCAGCCATTTCCTGTGCATCACGTTCGATCCTCACGTCGAATGCCAGAATGACGGCATACCTGTGGGGAAGAGCGAGTCCAGCAGGTTACCAGACAGAGCACAGAACCAGAGCTAAGGAGGGCACTGAGCCTTCCTGCAGCACCACCGCACATTTATCAACAGAGTAAAGCAAAGTTACTTACTGTGGGTCATGCTCCAACATAACTGATGCCTTCATAACATCTTTTTTATGGACAGGACCTATATTAATTCCTGAATACTGTTGAAGAAAGCCACATAAATCCAGTCACTAAACTTGCCAAGTCAAAAGGAAACAGTGACTAAAACACAGAACCAACAACATCAGATACAGCACAGAAGTACTTACTGGCACTTCTGACGTTTTAAGAAATTCAAGTAATGCCTCTAAAGAGCCTAAAGTAGAAGCCTGGACATAAACACCTTTCTCTTCTAATTTGATTGCATTCAGTGTTTGCTTCAGTTCATGTATTAGTTCATCCTTTAGAAGAAAAAAAAAATAAAAGAGAGAAAAAGGAAATTTTAAGTTCTCTTGCTATTTATGCCTCAGGATACAAAATCTTCCTGTTCATGAGCTGGTGAAAGTATGTAACAGCCATACTGATAGGTCCCAACTCAGACTTGCAGTAAGTCATACAGAGCCCTGTGAGACACTGTGATTGTTTCTGGCATTAGAAAAGCCTGAGCTGAACTAGACCTGAGGATTTTGCAAGAAGGTGATCATAGAAGACAGAGCAAATGCCCATCTTGGGAGTCTGCAGAATGCACATCGCTCTCCCCTGTCTGCTGGCAGGGCTGAGCAAACACTCCATGTGTGCTGATGCCTGTGGCTGCCTGAGGATCAATAGGAAAAGCTGACTCCTAAAGCCATGAGCTGGAAAGGACCCTGAACTCTCTTTAGGCCTGGGTACAAAACACGATGCAAGAGCAGCAAGGCCATTTTGCTGCTTTCAGAGGAGTCAAAATCACATTTTTCAGAGCCCATGCCTTTTAAACCCAAGCACTTCCATCTCTTCCTCTGGCAGATAAATGGGTGTTGCCATTTACTTGAGGCCACCACGGATCTACTCCTAGCAGTACACTTTATATACATTCTTGGATGTACCCAGCAACTAGGTCTGTGTTTGGACATCCAAAAAGTTTAACGTCCCTTTAGAGGCACAAATAAGTAGACAGAAGACTAAAGTAAAACTACGGTTAAAAGTAAAAGAAACCTTGTGTGTTAGTAATTTCAAAATAATTTTCTGCCTTTGGAGAACAGTAGCATCTCACCACAATTTTGGTTTTAGGATAGCTACATCCTCTCCACAACTTTTTAAGTCAGAAAAGAAATTACACGAGTCTTAAATCAGCTTTGCAATTATGACAGTTTAAAGAACTCTACTAGCAGATACGTACCTAATATAATGTAATTGAATATATGCATAAATTACTACAAATACAAAATCAGTAATTAACAGTCAAACTATGCCATGATACTTGTTTTCACATCTCATTCTACCTGCAGACACCCCCCAGCAAAATATCAGGGAAAAAGCTAATGGTCAAGACACTACATCTCATCACTAAAGCTTCACATGGGCACAAGGCTACAGCACGTTACAGCAGTTTTTAAAGGAACCAAAAAAGCCAGTTACTTGTGTACTGAGCTCTCAATATTTGAATGAGTTTCGTCACCAGAGAACTCAAGTTACCCTCAGTGTGTTGTACTTCAGCATTAGCCACCTCACCTTGAGGACTGGGACTTCATCCTCTTTATAAGCTACAAGCAGTGGCAAACCAGCCAACGTTTTTTCCAAATCTTTCCCAAGAATCTTCACACCTTGAGCAGCAACAACCTCTTTGTGCTTCTCATATTGGTTCTGAAAAAGAGATTATACACACTAGCAAAGAGTTCAAGTCAATGGAGCACAGCAACACAACGCAGTGCTGAGCAGCTGAAGAAACTGCAACCCACAAGCACAGCCGAGAGCAGGACACTGAAGTCCAGCACCTCCCATCTTTCATCAGTGACTGTCTCTGCTTTGCATTTGCATGTTCCTGTCTGCACGCTCCTCTCCCTTCAGATACTCCTGCACCACTGCTAAGAGGGGCAGGGCACAGGGAAATCCTCTAAAAACAGAGAACGGGGCCAAAGATAAACACAGGCTAGAAAAGTGCAAGCAGCAATAGGCAGCTACTCGCTAATAAACCCATAGTAAAGTGAGGGGAAGATGCCAACACCTCAACAAAAGCACTAAAGCTCAGCTGATACACAGCCCAAGTTCTTGTGCAGGAAGAGCTGTCTCGCTCTCCCACTAAAGGCCTCTTGTCCAGCATAGTTCCATGCTCAGTTTCCCAGGTGCTCCTCCCCATCCAGGGGAACCTTGAAGATCTCTCCACACTCAGGGCATGGCCCCAAGGCACGACAAAACCAGTTATTTCTGAAGATCTTTAAATCGATGTTGGAAGTATTTTCTGGTTTGTTTCTTCATTTCTTTTGTTTACATGTCCAATCCTTTTCTTATAACTGCAAGGCAGCTTCCTTCCTCAGGAAGCACTTTGTTCCTGCAAGCCTCTATTCTTTAGCCCTCCACCCCAAAATGTGGGTCTTATTTCAAGGATGACAATTCTGCATTAACAAGTTGAATCAAAATGCATTCTCACTGTCTGCTTCAAAAAAACCCAACAGCTACCCTGGATCTACTTGCCCAGCTCTAGTTCCCAAATCCAGTGTTCATCATGATGCTGATACCCTGTGCTCCATCTCCCACCAAAGGACAGAAAATCATCTGAAGATGTTGTTGATGGGAACCTGTTACGTTACGTTGCTATTCAGTCCCCCAAAAAACCCTGGAGTCCCTAGGAGTTTCACACACCAGTTTATCTTCTGCTTTCAAATAAAAGGAAGCAAATGGGTGGAAACGCTTTCAATTCATTCCTCATGGTAGAAGAACATTCACCAGCTTCCAACCAAGCAGAGAACAAAACCTAAGCACAAACATCCATTTCCCTTTTGTCCCTCTGTAGCCATTACCAAGGTATTACTGTAAAGCTGCGCTCCAGAGCAGGAAGCCTTAGATTTGCCAAGGCAACTGTCCCAGCCCACAGCCGATAAGCCGGCCAAGCGGAAAGAAGGGCTTGTCTTTCTACTTAAAGCAGGTCAAGAGGATCTTGCTTGGATTCCACCTCAGCACCAATACTGCATCCTTCAGCACCTCTGAGGCAACAACAATCTCCCAGCAGAAGGAGAACACCAACATCAACCCAGGGCCCTGCAATTATCAGTATTACTTACAAGAGTATCTACCTTTGCAGGATGGAACTAGCTTAAACACCAAGGACTCCAGCAGTCTGCAGGGACACTAGTTTTACACCTCTGAACCAAACCTTTAAGGCCTATCCTATTACATTCACCTAGGTTATCTGTATGGAGTTTTTTGCCTTAAACAAAATCTGTCCAGATACTTTTAAGCAGGAAAAATCAGAGCAGCTCTTTTAATCATGTTTGAATTGTATGCATGAATCTTAATATATTTATCAATTTATTTATGGCCTTTTGTTTCTGTGTCACCTCCTTATTTCAGTGTCTCTCCTCAGGCTATTAAGACTAAGGCAGCAAAACTTCCAACAACTCTTAAAAATGCCAAGAGGCTACAGATTCTGCAGAAGTCCTGGTCACTGCCACTCACCAACCAACCCCAGAAACTCACTTGTTCGCTTCTCTCAAACCTAAGTGTATATTATTTTTGTTACTAAAAAAAACATTTTCACTAATGATGTAACTTGAACTCAGAAGTCACTGTACCAGTACACTCCAGTTTCCATTTAAGATGGGTATCTCCCTCTCACATGCAGCCACATGCTCAAATCCCTTATTAAAGCATGCACATCCTAATTCTCACTGCAAGATAATTCCTTGATCCTTTTCTTTGCCACTATCATAACAACACACACACCCCCCAATAGGTACATACAAGTACATTCACAGAAAAACACCAGATGTGTGCTGTCTTTCCCTTGAAGTCACCTTTAGATACTGCTAATATAGCTGAACTCTACTACATTCTCATTTTTCATAAAGCTTGATTTATTTTTTCCTGGTTTTAAATGCCAGTACACTAAAACCAGCTGCCATACCTTAACTCGTAGCTCCTTCATAGGAGGAGGTAGCAGAAGACCTCTAATCTGAGTCACTATAGGACCTTCTACTCCAGGAACAATAATGGTGTCTCCTTCTTTCAGGCGTCCATTAATCAGAATAACATCTATGGTAGTGCCCATGCCTGGCAGAGCTTTAACCTGAATGAAAGGGGAAAAAAGTTACTCCCTATTTAAGGACTTCAAACATACAATTTTTTACCAGAAAGAAAGAGGCAGGGAAGAGAGAAATTTCTGTATGAATTTCAAGGAAGAGCTGCTGAATTACCTCCATGACTTGAGCTCTCAGCTCCTGACACTCAGCCAGCCTCTTAGTCAGCATAGTTTGCGTGAGCTCCACAAGAAGAGCTATCAGGCTTCCCATGCCATCCCCTGTGTGAGCAGAGGTAGGTACAAGAGAAACAAAAGTGCGGGGATCCTTATTCTCATAAAACAAGGCAGCGTTCAAGCCCTGGAATCAGGATTAACAGTTACACAGGGAAAAACATATACGTACCAGTATTAACAGAAACATTCAACCCCAGGCAAGTACCACTGCATTTTTTAAAGGCCAATGTACAAAACCAACACTGTTACTGACAGTATGCTATGGAACATGAATCCTCAATCCACACTTGGAAGCAGTGTGGGATAACTCTACAAAGCTAATTAGCCCATCTAGCTTCTACACAGCACTGTATGTCATCAACAAAAGAAGTTCCGAGAACTGATGTGATTCATACCCTGCCAGCATCCAAGGGAAAAAGAGGCAGATGAGATTCTCTTGGGCTATTCCCAAAAAGAAAAAGAACAGGGACATAAAACTTCATCTGCTATTCATGACTCCATTGACCATGCACAGCAATTAGCTACTTTTCTCCAAACTAACACTTTTAAGGATGAAGCAGTTAAAACGGATTAATGTAACAACAGTGGAGTTTGTTTTATGAGAGGTAAACACCAATGTGTCAGAGGAGATGCAACAGTTTTCTTTTCATATTCTAAGTTGTTTTGTGGAAGAGGGAAAAAACAAAACAAAATAAAAAACATGCACAACACACAAACCACACCACCCACCCACCCCATTTACTATCACTTTTGTTAAGCAAAGAACCTTGAATATTCCAACCTACCTGTTTTGCAAATTCTACTATGATAGCTTTTGCACGTTCTTCGAATTCATCTTTCGTATTTTTCTTCTGCTTCTTTAAGGTGACAGCTACATCTGTGTCTGGACTTTTTTTCCAGTCATATAACCTATCAATCTTGAAAATACAGCAGTAGGTCATCTTATGCAGCTTACTAAAGGGCATCTTTATGCTTATGCCACATTATCGGTGAGAAATACTTTACCAACCAACTTAGCCAGCCATCTATCTGCTCCAGAAATCAAATTAAATCTTTTTTATTTGTTTTAGCTGCTATATTTAGCTCTGTTTGTGTATTTACCCAAAGTCAGACATCATTTTAGAATAGCAATACTACTTCAGGTTTTAAAAATTCAAGCTATAATAATCTAGGTTCATATGGAAAAGGTTTATATGCATTAATTACATCAAGTTTTATCTTAAACATTCAGAAGAAAGAGAGCCATGTATAGCTTCACAAAACACCCAAAACAACTCCAAAATCAAGAGGTGTTGGGTTTTTTCCCCCCCAAAAAGAGACTGTACTAGTTTTACATAGAACTTTTAAAACTTATTATTGAATTTGGACCATTTCCTGTGTTGCTACAGAAAAGGGACCACAGTGAGTTGTTCAAAAGACATGACTGTGTACTTAAGAAACACTCCCCTAAATAAGTTTCCAAAGCAGGACCGACTTAGTCCAAGAAACTATTACATTTGTACAAAATCAAAATTACATCTTAAGAAAACAGATTATAACCTAGTCAAATAAATACAATTATAACTTGAAATGCAAGAACTTTCAGCTGTTTAATCTCAGGTTCACTGTAGGCCTGTGACAGCGGTGAAACGTATTTGGGTCTTCATGTCTAACTGAGACTGAACTCTACTATTCTGCCCTAAGGCCTTAACACCTCTCCATCCAGTAGGTTGTTTGGGTTCTTTTAAAAAAGTAGCTGTTTTCAGCAATGAGATAATGGCCTCCTCAACCACCTTCAATCTTAATACTCCTTTCATTTTTTGAAGTATACTGCAATTTTTACACTGCACATGAATAGTTCTGACGGTTCTCTGTCAGCATGTCAGATGGCTTCCAAAGTCATTGGACATGAGTAATTTCCACATCTATAATTCATCTACATGTTCATATGAATTATATGTAATTCATCAAGTCATCACAAACAGGCAGCATAATTTCTCATGCACAGGATTTCTAAAAACAGGGCTGAAAGTAATTAGCTACTTTACCATTTAATATTGCAAAGCCCAAAACACTTTGCACCAGTGATCAATATTACTGCTCCAAGGGCTTAAAGTCAGCTTGTCTTCAAGTCAGACTAACAAGTATCAGTGGCTAAATTGAAGTGTGACTTTTCAACTTGAAGCTTGTGTGTGAATTTTATCAGAAAATGTACAAAAATCCATATAAGGGAAAAGAAAAAAACACAACTAGAGTACAACTTCCAGAAGTGTGAATCATATACAGAAGTTACATAAGGTAAACAAAATTCATCAGTAAGGATTCCAAGAAGAACTGACTGTTCTGCAAAGCTCCTGTAAAGCCGTTGTGGTATCAAGGACACAAAAATTACAAACACAGGATCCTAGAACCACCACTTCAGACTTGACACAAAAAATTCCAGTTCAAGGAAGAAAACAGACAATTGTCAAATGCCAAATACACTTTTAGCATAGAGAAAGTGTATATACACTATTAGAATAAAAAGCTATCCTACCTTGTTGAGCGCTACTATAAAGGGGCATTTCTTTGATTTCAACAGATTTAGTGATTCAATTGTCTGTGGCTCCAAACCATGCATGATGTCAACTACAAGTATAGCAATATCACAAAGTGAGCTTCCTCTATTTCTTAGATTGCTGTGGCATTAAAAGACAAGAAAAAAACCAGTAATGTAGCAACAGAATTTTAATAAAAACACCAAGTACAATGTCAAACTTGCACTGACAAACAAAAAGCTAAAGCTGATCAAGTAGTTATTTCCCCTCAAAAATGGAAACTATATAAAAAAAGTGTTCAAATGACACTTTGCAAATTTAATAGAATTTATTAAAGTATGTGTAAGCAAAAATAAGAAACTATTACTCTTCCAATAGTTCTTGTATTATTATATATTTTTATCATGTAAGACATGTTCTGATCATTTTCTGAGCGAGAATTAGGACAGTTAAAGTGAAATACAGGAGTGCAAAATCTGAACAAGACCTTTTTTTTTTTTTTACAATGCTACATAAGCACTATGTATACAATGTTATATTTTTTAAACAATATAAACAGACTATCATATCTTTGGTGCCAAACAAAACCTGGCTAGAAGATGGAAGAACTGTAAGTGGTAAGATGCCAAGGTACTGATCTGGACATTACCAAGTGTCCCACAACATGGCATTTCAGTGCTTGCAGAAGTTTATACTTAACTCCTAATCTTTCTGTTTGGAGATTTTGTCCCAGTGAGTTCAGTTATGCATGCCACGTTTTAACCTTAAAGCTGATTCAGTGGCTTGCCTGCATGCCACTGGTGTTCCCAGACAGTATCTGATGTCTGCTAAGACTCAGATGATTTGTGCAATTAGTAACTCCCGGTCTTACCAACTCAGTTACCTTAACATTGACACTATGAACCGGAGATTAGGACAGAAGTTTTAATTTTTCATAGCAGAGTACTTAGGTCACCTGAAATCCTCACCTTTCCTTCTCCAGCTAGCTTCCTGCTTCTGTCTTTCCTCTTAGTACACTAACTATTTATTTACATGCTTTTTCAGATATTCATGGCTCAACTGGCACAAAGACAGAAAATTAATCAGCTATAAAAGGCCAGCAATGAACTAGATATAAAAAGCACCTGCAAATGAAGCAAATCCACTTATTCCTTCTCTTTATAGTTTGGTTTTGTTCGGCTTTTTACTAACACAATGAATTAGGCAAAAACCTCGCACTTTGTTAAAAATATGTTTTAGTTGTCACTTCTGATAAGTACAACATTGTGAGAAAACATTACCTGAAAGACTCATGTCCTGGAGTGTCAATTATCAGCATGCCTGGAATTTTTATGTTCTCTCTGTCAAACTAACATTTCAAAATATTAGTTCTCTTATAGAGATTGCACAAGAATTAAAACAAACAAAATAAGAGCTGGCAACATTACTGATAGCCTGCACTTCAAAAATCCAGACACATATATTAAGAAAGGCCAGCACTCTTCATAAACCAAATCAGCCAAAGCTCATTTCAATATTAAAGTAGCACATTCCCCTAGGTATCAAGTGGCCATAAGCTAAAACCTGTAAGACAAGGCAGCCTACAGGGTAGTGAGATTTATCAGCCTTGTCTTGATTATTTTCTCCTCTCCCCTCACTTTACATATTTAATACACTGAAAAAATCTTGGAAAAAGCCATCACTACTAAGGCTTTTCAGTCAGCTGCTGCCACAAAGCAAAATAGGATATAGTATCCAAAACAAGCAATACAGAACAGTTGCTATTTCTGTAACACAAAAATGAATCACCCAGGTACTGGCCCAATTCCAGTACATACAGCAAATGGTAAGCTTAACAGAAAATATACTCAGTAGATTTCAAAAAGTCTCAATTTAAAATCAAAATAATGACAAATAAGCAGTCTATGGACATATATGCACTGTCCAGAACAAAGTAACCAGTATTTGCATATTTTTCTGCAGAAAGGACAATGCATTAATTGAAACCAAATGTATCAACTAAAATGAAAAATGAGACAGCCTCCTCTTTGGTGGGGGAAGGATAAGAATTTAAAAAATAAAAAAAAAAAATTAGAGATGGGGGATAAGGACATCTGTCCATGTCAGGAAATCTCACACGACCTTAATTAGTTTACATTTCATATTTAAGAAACAGTTGTTGAAGTGCTGCAACTTACATTTTTCACCATCTTGGTTTGCTCATTAATAGCTTCAAGGGGAACATTAGTTGCACCAATCTGCTGAGTGATACCACCAGCCTCACTGTCCTGCACGTGAGTGTGGCGAAGCTAAAGACAAAAAATAGACCAGAAATACTTACATGTAAGAGACTGAAGTTCTCTGAGCACATTTTAATTATTTCTGTCTTCAACCAAAAAAACACATGCATAAACACGACACACAGCAGTGCCTTCACACTCCACACCTTACCTTATCTAAAATTTTGGTCTTGCCCGTGTCTACGTGCCCCAGGACACAGATAACTGGCGCTCTGAGCTTTTCAGTGTTCATATTTTTGCTGTTTTCAGCTCGGCGCTTCTATATAAAAGATACAAAAATTGGTAAGCATAAACCAGAAGCCACACCTCACCTCTTGACTTGATTACATACATACAAACACGTTGCTAACTGCAGGACTTACATTTTCAAGGCAATTCAAGGTCTGCCATCCCTCTTTTGGCAAATCAAAAATTTTCAACTAACAGATAAGTTCTTGTTTGGTTGGTTTTGGTTACAGTCTAGCAGCCTAAGTTATTATATCCACTAACATGTAGCTTTGTTGATGGTGCATTCTGAAGAAGTATCTCGGGTGAAGAAACCAAGAACATCAGCAGCCACAAAAGTGTTGAACAGTTTAAACACACCTTTTAAAACTTGGAAATATCTACTTGTAATGATAGAAGCCTCTTTCTCCAGGAGGGAGAGAGGTGGAGAGGAACAACACTGAAGTTGTCATTTTTGTGGTCAAGTTGCCTAAAAGCAAATACTTCATCTTCAGATGAAACCAGGTGTTTTTTTCTTAATTAACACAATTTCTGAACCTGCCTAAACATTAGTCCTGACATGGCCATCATTTTGACAAATTTGACAAAAAGGCTTTTCAATTAACTGAAAATTAAGTTGTTTCTTATACAACACAAGAGTCCGACTGTATCTCAATACCTCAATTCTCCGTTTAGCTTTGTCATAAGCACGCTCTTCCTTAGTGCGGTCATCGTCAGAGTCGTACTCAGAATCAGAGCTGATTTCCTTGCTGGTCTTTTTTTCCATAGATTGTTTTCCAATAGCTTGGGAGTCTGCCTCTCTCTCATCTGAAGTCTTTTCATCCTCATCTTCACTGCCTTCACTGTCTTCAGATTCTTCACTCTCTTCTTCCTCTTCCTCCTCCTCATCTTCTTCCTCCTCTTCCTCATCCACTTCATTTTGTTCTTTGACTTCAATGTGAACAGGTTTGCTCTCTGTCAAAAAAAAATTGAAGTAAAAATTCTCTATTAAATTCATAGCTGTGGGGGAGATGGTAACAAGAAGTAAAAAGAGAGACTACTCCAGAAGAGTGAGGACAGAGTAGGTACTACACTAAGTGCTTGTCAAGATAATTTTTCAACTTGCAGTGTAAAAGTGTTTCATGTTTAGAGCTGCTGACTTGTGTTTAGAATCCAGGCAAGCAGAGCGAGTTTGGGCTGGGGGAAAGAATGATATCAGCACATTTATACTTGACTTTACTTGCAGATACTCAGACAAAATGACATCCTTTAAAGCTGTATGCACTTCATAAAGGAATGAATGCACCAACACCTTTAAAAAGAAAGCCAAAATACTCCAGATTCATTCCTATATGGGTTCTGCATGCTACTGATCAGGAACACACATTTAAGCAGACGTAACAATTAGAACAAATGATCTCTCCTACACCTATAAAAGAATCTCATCTTAACATTTTCTTAGACTGTTCAGAGAAGATTAATATTTTTCAGGGGAATTCTTCAGTAAACAAAGAAAAAGAACTATCAAAAAGTAATTTTCTTTCTTTGAAATCGTCCCATCTACAATTAGTTCAGAAACCATAAGAGGCAAGCTAACACTTGGAACACACAAGGAACACTTTAAAGCCATGCATTCTCCTCCTTACAGTGCTGTTAGGAGGCTCACTGCTCTTAGAGATTATGTTTCCTTACTATGCTAAAAGTCCATCAGCTTAGTAATACACTAAATCTAATTCCCAGGAAAGCTCTTCTTCTGGATCCCATTGGCAGAGCCTTCAAATCCAAGCAGCAAGAAGTGCTATGTCCTCCCAGGACAGTGGCGCCAGACTAAAACAGTCTGAGCAGCCCTCAGAACTCAAAGCAGGACAGTCCAGCACCACAGGAACACACTTGTGTTGGAATGAAATCCATACTGTTGTACATATCTGCATATAAAGTATCACACTTGATAGCACAGGTGTCAGAAGTACAGGCCTGAGCAAATAAAAGTACTTGATGAATAAATAGTCTTTGAGCATAGGAACCCATGAAGACACATTATGGAAGCACTAGGAGCAGTAACTGACTCCTGCTCAGTACGGCTCACAGCAATACACATTTCTCCAACCGGAAGAAAATATCTGAGAAGTTATTCCTGACTCTTGTGCAGCTCTAAGTTCGCCATAAAAATTGCTGTTGAGTGCAGACAGAATATGGCTTTTGGCATATATACACAGGAATATGGATGTTCTGGTAATTCTTTCCTTTTTTTCCCCCTCATCTGCCTCTGAAAGAAGCATATCACAGAATCACAGAACACTTTGGGTTGGAAAGGATCTTAAAGACCATCTTCTTCCAACCCCACTTCCATGGGCAGGGACACTAGACCAGGTTGCTCAGAGTTCCATCCAGCCCACCCTTGAGCACTTCTACAGATGGAGCACCCACAGCTTTTCTGGGCAACCCATTCCAGTGTCTCATCACCCTCACAGTAAAGAATTTATTCCTAATATGTAAACTAAACCTATTCTCAGTTTGAATCCATTCCCCCTTGTCCTGTCACTACATACTCTTGTAAATAGTCTCTCTCCATCTTTCTTGCAGGCTCCCTTCAGGTACTAAAGGCCACAATTAGGTCACCCCAAAGCCTTCTCTTTTCCAGGCTGAACAATCCCAATTCTCTCAGTCTTTCCTTGTAGGAGAGAACTTACTATATTGCATGCCCACTAACCTTCACACCGTTTTGTCCCTCACTTCCTTTAGAAGTTGTCTCAAAGGTACATCTCCTAGATGTTGCTAGATTTGTGTAGTGAAACTCCTATGGCTTTGGAACAATTACTAGAGAAGTACAACACCAGGTAAAAGTTTCCCTGAACTCCCAGATGTGTTTTAAGCACATATTAAGAGAAGAGGATTTTCAGTCCCATAAGAAAAGAACAAAAAATTCCAACTGATTTATTTTAGGTGGTAACTCTACACCCATGAATATTTCCAAAGGGTCGTCTCAAGCAGTATTTGTGCAGCTTCTGAAAGCTCTGCCTTTGAGAAGAGGGTCTTATATCTATTTATAATCACTTACCTCACAATTTATCTACTGAAGCGGAGGAAAAATCTAAATAAAATAGTTTTGTACAGAAACAGGAAACTCAGCCCAAAGAAACCTCTTAGCCAGAAAAAGCACACATTTGGTATTTACATGCCCACCTTTCTCTCCATCTTCATCACTAACCATAGCTTCCCAGTCATCCAAGCCTGCATCTTCAGTTTCATCCTCTTCCTCCTTTTCTTCTGAAACTGAGAAATCCAACGTTAAAGGAAAAGAAACAGTCAGTCCAGCAACATACAACGTTTTTAGATGCCCCTTCTTCTGACATACTGACACATGCAACTTCCAAGTTACTTGTTATCATAATTCTATCAAATATCTCCACATTCCATAAGGACTTAAGAAATAATCTCCAATTCTCTCCACAAATATTGTATAGTCCTAGCAGCTTTGCCTAGCAAAACATTTTTGTGGAAGACACAGCAAATCTACTCATCTAGTTCCTGTCTGCATATCGTGCCAGTGCCTGCCACAAAAACCTCTACCACAACCACGATCCCTGAAAGGAGCTGCCCAATTAACAGTCAGCCATGTGTAAGAAAGTGAAAGAGAAACACAAATACAAGTTGGGTTGCAGTATAATTTTAACTAGTGGGAAAATACAAATTGTCTATAAAAAGGACTCCAGGTGCCTCAATATAATTATACCATGGATTTCAGAAGCACTTAATTTATTAATTCAACAGGAATTCAGTCAGATACATGAAGAGACTGCAGCTCTTAATAAAAGACAAGTGGAAAAATGCAAACTTGCAACCCTCTCCAAAACAGGCATTATACAATATATATTTGTTGCAGCTCATGTTGAGTTATGAAATTTCAGCTCTCTGAAATGAAGAGTAGGTTCCACACTGCTAGAATATTAACTAGGAACTAACATTCTGCCAGTGAGACCTTTTCTTAAGGCAATGGAATGGCAATCATGAGATAAGCCAGAATTAGAGCACACATTCAGCTTTGTTTTCAAAACCTGCATTTTGTCAGTATTTGTCTAACTTAAGAATAAGGGTAAAAATTGAAACAGTCTCCTTGCTGAGGAAGAAGTCTAGTACAAAACAAGTACTGTGCATAGGCAGAAATGAAGGTAACAATCACTTGCTAGGCTGGTAACTCACTTCCACAAGCTCACCCATATCCACCGTATTCAGCACTCGTGAAAGCAAAACATCTGGCATAAAGAATACAATCACTGCGAATATTGCACTATCAACACCAGAAGCAGCATATTTCCTCCCTATCTCCACCTAACTGCTGACAAATGGCCTTGTAAAAAGCAAATGAATAGTCAGGGAAGTGAATCATAAGGCATGAATGTGCTTATTTGAGCTACTTGCCTAAGCGAATTTAACACTGGAGCTCACCCAGAATAAGTAAGGGACCTTTACACTTTCATTTTGAAGCTTCACACCTCTTTGTTCCATAAAATTCCATCAGTTCCTCCCTTAAGAAAAAAAAAAAAAGGCAACTACCTCAAGAAAGAATGGCCCCTCAGCCCCATCCAATGAGGTACGACAACTTTCATGCAGCACTGACACACAGACTGAAGTGTTTGAAGCTTATTAGCATGTACTACCAACCTGGCTCTACTGGAAGAGGAGTGTCTTCTTTCACTAGTGTTTCCAGTTCTACAGCATCTTCAGCTGGGGAAGTTACCTCCACGCTTTCTGAAATTGCAAGACAGGAAATTGGTTGCTACATTCTTCCAAAGTGCAAACCAACTGAGACATACAGCTCCACACCAGCTTATTTGGAAAACATTTGGCTTTCTAAGCAGTTGAACAGATTTATGAGATAGGTCAGTTATTGGCTAAGAGGATTACTATTGCTTTTGACCTTAAAAGCCTCCTCATTTTCTTTAAAAGACAAGAGAAAATGAAGTAATACTAATGAACTAGCCATACTTTCTCTTCTGTTTCATTAAAAATAAAAAGTCACCAACACAATTCAGATAAGCACCATTTCAACTCTTTACACATACTGCTTAATTGCTAAGTAGTCACATAACTCATGTCAAATTAAAAAAAAAAGCTAAAGAAGAAGTAAATCTGAATTCTTTAAATTAAGGATTAGTCTTGAAAAGAGCCACAGTAATACCCCCAGAGGAAAGCCATGAACCACAAAAGTAAAAAACTGACACATTCAACCTACTCTAACTAGTGCAATAAATCGTAAGGTTTCAAAAATGCAAGCTCTTTGAACTACTCTGAATGACTTGCACCCAGGAACTGAAATTTGTTTTTATATACAAGAAAACAAGTGAACAAACTGTCTCCACCACAAAGAACAGAACTAAAATGAGGATCAATCCCCTTTCATCCTGGGACATCAACTTAGACTTAATTCTAAGTCATTATTACTTACACTACTTTGTATTTGACCTACATATGCACATAAAGTATTTGTGTGCATGTGTACAACGTCACATTTGTACAAGGCCTTTACATCCTGTACATCTCCAACATTTAGAAAATCTTAAGACAATACCCAGGTTAGGGAAAAAAATAACAGTCAAGTAGACTGTAAAACAAAGGATTAAGTGAGCAGCCTTCAAAATAACTTTAGGATCCTAAGGCATCAGCACTTGGATGTGAGGGTAGAGGTGTCAAAAGAACCTCAGAGGCACCCTGATGTGCAATTAGTTTAGCATTAACTGATTTCTTACATAAAAGCTTCCAGAAATATGATTAATTTATTAAGAATCCATGCAAACCACACCTTCTTTATTTTCTGGCTGCTGCTGCTTCTTTCTCTTTTTGTCTTCATATATTGGCCTCTTCTTTGGCACAGAGTCTTTGGATGGCACTTCAACACCTGCAAAAAGAAAAATCCAGGTAACTAATAAACAAACTTTGGTTTAAATAAGAACATGTTTTCCAAAGTTGGAAGATGGAGGAAGGAAGAGTGGAAAGTAGGATCGATCATATTTTATCTTCTTTAAAAGTCTGGATTCAAAAGCTGCAAAACTCAATCGAAGTATCATTCATCATATACTACTGAATGCTCTCAAAAAGAAGTTGGATAACTGGGGGAAGGGGATGACGAACAAAAAATAAGCAATAAATCCAATCGGATTTGAAGATTGCAGGATTGAAGTTATCACAGACCTGCACAGGATTTCATGAACACGTATCTCAGTCTAACAATTTAAAGCATTCTATGTGAAAACTCATTTAAAACTTATTTGCCAATGGTCCTAGTTTCAGACAATTTGGAGTAGTTCAGAGACACAACTCTTCTTAAATGCTTAAGGTTGTTCACCAGATAGTATTTTCCCTTTTGTTCCATGTTGGGGGGGGTCTTTGTTTGGGATTTTTTTTTATTTAACATTGATTGTTTCAGGCATTAAAATAACACCAGGATCAATTCACCAGCTTCATCTCTGCCTCAGCAGAAAGCAAGTGCTGTAATGTATGAAGGGGTTAAATCAAAAACAGAAGTTTGCTGCAAAGACAAATTAATAATTTAATTACTGCTGTGCCTTCTGAAACACTCAAAATTCCTTCAGGTACTGTGTGATTTACACTGTAAATTTGACAAAAATCCAATTGTAGGGGCATATAAACAGAAAGATTCTAATAAACTACAGCAACGACCAAGGGAAAATGGTCTTTGTGTATATTTAAGAGCCCCAAATACTTTACTAGCTACAGAGATTCCTACATTTATACATCCACCCACCAGTAAACTGTCAGATAGCGTTCTCTACAAAGATACACAGCACTCATGAATGAGTTTCCTTTTTCAGTCACAAACCAGTTACCAAGAACAAATCAGAACATTTTACTTACAATATATTGGGTACAATTCAGTTCATTGCAATGGAAACAGATTATATTTCACATAAAAACAGGAAAGCTCCTACATACCCCTGCAAATCCAAGAGGATAACATCATCCCCATGGACTAGCTAACTTGAGGCAAAACAATGCCCTTGCCTAATTAAGCCTGTGAATTAACTCAACAAGATCCAGATCACAGGTCTTACAAGATCTGCAGCATAGCCCATCTGCTTTTCCTGGCCTTTGGACTAAGCCTCTTCTTTAAGTGCTTTTTCCTAAGTTTCACAACTAACATCTTTAATCTGCAAGTAGAATGCATTAAAAAGTTGGATATTTAAAGTGTAAGATGAAAATACAGACATTTAAACCTACTTTAAAAAAAGGGGGGGGACAGGGAAGGAAGACAGACACTGCATTCCTTGACAACAGAGTAGCTTTACATGGAATCACTAAGTACTTGCCCTCCTAACTTCAAAGAGAAAAACACAAACAGAGAGCAGTAACAGGTATGAAGGTTCAGTGGGTTTTTCGGGGTTCTTTTAATTATTATTATTTTAAACTTTACTGCTTACCCTGAGCTTGGAGTAGTTTAAGAGTAGCCTCTGCTCTGGCTCTGGCTTCTCGTTGAGCTTTTGTTAAAAGCTTTCCCTCCTTCTTCAAACGCTCCTTCCTCTCTTTTTCCTTCTGTTTCTTTCTTTCTTTCCTCTCCTGCTCTAATCGTTCCTAGAAAAAGATAAAGAAACATGCAGAAATTTTAGAGCATGCTTTGCACAAAAGCTGGCCAACAGTATATCCTGTTCATGACAAACATATTAAGGACCAATTCACGGAATTGCAGAATATGCTGAGTTGGAAGGGATCCACAAGGATCATCAAGTCCAACCCTTAGCCCTGCACAGGGCCATCCCCAGCAGTCACACCACATACTTGAGAGTATCATTCACCAACTGCACCAGCAAGCATACAAATTACGATTACATTCTCCCTTATTTTATCCTTGGAGTGACATATACGGTACCTCCTCTTTCCGCTTTGCTTCCAGTTCCTCCAGTCGTCTGATGCGTTCTTCCTCCTCTCGTTTTGCCCTTTCCTCTTCCTCTTTCATTTTAGCCAGGGCCTCTTGCATAGCTTTAACAGTGGCTTTACTGGGACCCTTTTTCTTCTCTTTCTCTTTTTCTTCTTTCTCACCTTTCTTTTTTTTCTTGTCTTTTTTCTTTTTGTCCCCCTCATTGTCATCAGCTACAGAAAGAAGAGGCATACATTCAAAAACCCCAGAAATTTCAAAGATACTCTAAATACAATTAATGTTTGAAATATGATAAATAACACCAAATGAGGAACATTTTCACTGGCTTCTACATAAACACTTCATAACACAAACAACAAAACTGTCTCTTAAGTTCCAAAGTCAGGGCCTGAAGCTTTAAAGTAACAGAATAACTGGGAAGTGAAAAAGTACTCTTGCAATACAGAACCATAATCATATATTGTAATAAGAATTCACTATCTGGCTTTTATTTTCTCATGTATCTGAACAAACTACAGGCCAGAAAACACAGCCACATATGAGCCAACACAGAGAGGCAGACAAGGCTACCAAATGTCTAGTATGCACAATTCAAAATAAACCAACAAACTCTCCTCACTGCCTGCCACCTCTTTGGCCTTATAAAAGCCATAGTGTTTGAATTACAGGTTTAGGAACCGTGTTACAAACCCTCTGTTCCTGCAGGAGTCTCTCCTTTTTCCCCAGGGCCAGAGACTGCTGTGTTTTCAGGAGAGGCCTTCTCTTCAGATTTTTTTAGAGATTCCTTTGGCTTTGCTGGTTCTTTACCACCTTCTAATTCTTCCTTCTCTTTCTGCTTCCTGAGTTTGGCTTTTTCTTCTTCACGTTTTTTCCTTTCACGTTCTTTTTTTTCTGCCTTCTTCTGGGCCACCGTTTTTACTTTGAATGAAGGTTCTTCTTCATCATCCCCACTTTCAGCAGCAGGAGCAGACTTTTGCTTTTGGTTTTTCTTTTGTCCTTTTCTAGATTGGGAGACATCATCCGATTCATCACCACTCTCACCTGTAGACACTCCACCCCCACGCTCTTTGCTTTTCTTAGTATTAGATTCATCTTCTTCTGACAAATCTTGTTTTTTATTTGACTTCTGAGTTTTCCCTTTGCTCTTCTTAAGCCGTGTCTCATGATCATCATCATCACTGCCAGAAAGTATGTCTTGTTTTGCTTTCTGAGTTTTCTTAGATTTTTTATCTTTATCTTCCACTTCCTCACTGTCATAGTCATTTTCCAGATTGGCTTTTTTACTCTTTCCTTTCCTTTTTTTATCTTGTTTTGATAAGCTTTCTTCATTGTCATTTTCAACCTGGTAATTAAACAATTCAATAATCAGCCATGAAAAATTACTTGCCATCATGAGCTAAGAAGTAGCATTGAGATATAAGAAGAAAAGCCTCTAATACTGAAGACAAAGTTTGAAAGCAATAACTATTCCTTCTGAATGTACCATACCTCAGCCCCAATTAAAATTTCTTCTGATTGGCTTTGAATAATTATTAGCATGAAGACATGGCTTCTGGTAAAATCTTCCACAATTGACTTTACTATGAAAATATGATCAAGTATAATTAAAAAAACATGTTAGCTGCATGTTTCACATAGGATCTCCAACTACACTGTATCACTACGACTTCTCTGGGACAGAGGTGTCTCATATTTTAATAATTTTTCTGTTAAAAAGCCCACCTCCCTCTCAGTGTTCACCTTTCCTGTAGAAGGCTGTTCCCTGTCAACTTTCCCTCCTTGCGCCTCTATTGACAGTTCCTCCAGCTCCTTCAGGATATCATCTTCACTAAAATAAGAAAGAAGTTAGGGTACTTAAGTAACTGAGGTTTTGGATAATGGAATAAAATCAGACAGATAGGAAAAAAACCCAAACTTACTCAAAATCCTGTTTCTTCTTCTCTTTTTTCTTTTTGCCTTTGGATTTCTGAGGCTCTTGATCCTTTGCAGCTCCTGCACCTTCTATCTCGGCAGCAAGGGCATCAATATCAATATCATCTTTTGCACTAAAATGGGGAAGGAAAGCAGCATTTTCAAGACTTCAAACATTAAGTTTACATAAGTAGAAGCCATCTGCATAAAACAAAAGCTTCAAAATGCAAAATCAATCACAAAACATAAGCAATGCAAGGGAAACCCCCCCATATTTAACTATTATGCACTGTTACCTTATTTCACTCAGTACAACGGAAAGGAAAAAGCCTTCATTCATGTCCTCCCCATGAAGGAAGGTGGAACAGTAAAACATTCAGTTCTTGCAACACTGACTTTAAAAGTTTAGCTGTGAGATTTGATATAACTTCCTGAAAGAATGTAACTAGACTATTTGACTTTGTTCCTTCAAAAGATAAGTTTTTTAGCCCTTCAAATCACAGTCTGTGTCACTGACAGAAAAGCAGCCACCACACTGAAAGTGTAAAAACGAAGCATAAATAGAAGAAATTTTGCAATTTATAACCAGGAAAATCTGCTAAGAGGTACTTACCTGCTCCCTTAAACACCCTTTAGCAAACAAGTGGAAGTTCTTTACAGCTTCCACCTTACAATAAGTTGCCTGTGCTTTGCCATCAGACTGAAAATTTTATTTTTATCTTTTAAGAAAATAAGCCACACAGAGGAACAGAGTTCAGGCCCAAGCCAGACTCTAAAGCAGCCCATAAAAAATACCAATGCAGTTCATTTTCACCACTTGCCTTAGTATTACCTCTCTCAAGCCTAAAGAAAGCTGAAAGTTTTTGTCCAGATGTTTTACCACCTAAACATGCTCAAAATACAATTGTAAGAAAGGAGACTTACTTATTTCCCTGCTTCACACTTAGAAGTTCAGTTCTCAGACTGAAACTGGTCTATAAAGTAGCAAATATTAGGACACTACTTTTATCACAACCTGCAGTTTCAAGAACCATTTAAGCTGTTAATATCTCATTTAACTCTTTCTTAGACACGTGGGCAGAAAACACAATTTCACTTAATCACTACCACCCACTTAGGACAAATCAGTCAAGGGCTGACCCACCAAGTACCAGAAACTATAACCAGAAAATAAGGGAAATTAATTTATTCCAAATTCAGGGTTTTCAAGATATCAGCAAATTCTAAACTACTAGAGCACTTCGGTCTCACCAGTTTATAAACCCAGGAGTTGAATCTTAATAAAGAAAATCAAGTATTTAATTATTCATTTACAGATCCTGAAATTCAGTAAGTCTAAGTTATATTTCTCTTCACAAAAGGAAAGGGCTGAATCATTTTACAGTTGTAAAATTTTACAATTTACAACTTTAAATTCACATTTACAAGTGAATGCTGACATTCACAAACCCAACTTATGCCAAGTATTGGGAATATGCAAGTCACCAAACACTGTTTATGAGACAATAGCACAACTAAGCAACAATGCACTTCATGTTTTAAAGGCCAAGATTGATTACTTGTATTTTTTAAGATCTTAAATTTTCTTCTATGTAGACTGAACAAATAAAAAGCAGTACAACAAAGCACCTCGTTGTACAGCACCTGCATCACCAGAGATACTTACTTTTAGTCAAGAGAGGAAAATATAAACCTTAAATATGCCTAGAAACACTTCCCACGTGCTGACATGATTAGTAGTAAATTCGTCAAAAGAAATGGTTCTCTCGAATAGTTAATGAAAGATTTCTAAAGCAATCCTCACCTCCTCAAGAGAAAATAAACTTTTTGGCCATTTCCCCCTTAAGCTCACTTGATGTTTCAGCAATTGAGGAGCTGGTTTTTTAAGCAGTTTAACTGGCTGTACACCAGGGGTAACAGCTGAAATAAAAATGTCATTCATCTCTACAGCTAGAATTAAAGCCCTAATCTCAGGCTAACTATACTACACCTAGGCCTACACAAGGGCCCTCACACTTGTTTTTGCATTAATTGCAGAATATCAAGTTGATTAAGCACATTTGCTCACCTCCTTCTGCTCTAGGAGTTAATGGAGGAGACTGAGTCAAATCCAAGCCTGAAACAGTTTAAAGAGACCAAAATACATGCTCTACTACAATTCCAAGGCCGTACTGCTCCCATTACTACAGGATCTTAACCATGGGGTTGTACAGATACCAAAGCACCAGTCCTTTAACAGCTTATATTTCACACAGATATTCTCAAGGCTGACTTTTCACATTACAACTTAGCAGAAAGTTATGTCCAAACATAAAATACAAGGGTTTTTTGCTACAAGCAAAGAAGATGCCTATGTTCCATTATGCTTTCCAGCACACAGGCTTTAAGGGGGTGAGGGTTTATTTGCTGTTAAATCAACTCACTTCAACTGAACCTTGAGGAAGAAAACTTCTTTGGGGGGAAAAAAAAAGTCTCAAATCAAACACTGAAGAAACTAATTCACAGACATTAAGCTCTAACACTCACCAGCAAGAACAGTTTAGGAATAATAATAAAGACTGTCCAGCTGTCACAATAGTGGCATCAATATAGTATAAAAGCCTTTCCAAATTTGGCTTCTACTGCTTAGTTTCTGAAAAATAACCTATACTTTCCACTACACTTCCATTTACTAAGAAGTGACACAGCAAGCTTCCTCAATGAAGTAAAATTAAGGCTGCATGCACTTATATATACAGCCATATATACAGCTATAATTCTTAAGAATTGACAAGCAAAAATATCACTGGAAAGCTAAAGGAATTCAAACACTGGCTTCCATTACCACAAGTTTATTCCCATACTGACCTTGAATTTCCTTACCTTTTAAAACTCTAATAATAGTCCACTAGGATTTCATAATAAAGTCGAATAGAAGATTGAGAAGGTGCTCTCCCTCATCCTGGGAGATTCTTATAAGGAAACCACTACAGTTGGATCCACACCAGGAAAGCTTCTTTCCTATTGGCATTGTTAGATACACCCAGGAACTTCTACCAGTAAACTTTATTTAAGTAGTCCCCAAACACGTTTCAAAAACGTGAACGCTCTTGCAAGAACCTCTTCCTTGAGATCTCCAAAAGGTCTCCACTCAGCCTTTACAAGGGTTCAACCCTAAGAGGGCCTGATACAGGAACCTGAAAGGACCAGAATATACTCAAATAGTTTTCAATTTTGACCTCAAAATGCTTTTGCACGAAGACTTTGTAAACAGATTTCGCAGCCTCACTACCTTAGACCATCAAGCTCATAATGCTTTACACCAAAAAAATAACCCCATGCTTCCCTGACATAAGAGGCTCAAGGGGGTCTAGAAAGTGAAAAAATGAAAACAGTGCTACTTCACTGCTGAGAAGGGGTTACTTCCCTGATTTTCCTTTGTCTTTGTTTCACAAGTGAAGCCTAAGCTACCTCTCTTATTCATATCTTTTGATTCCAGCCTCTGTTTTTGCTGCCAGATATAAAAAGAGCTCTGATACTGCTAATATAGCACTTCAGTGCATTAAATTACACTAGGAGTAAGGTGTGTGTACTTCACTCAATCCAAAACAAGCAATTTTCAAAACAAATGGCTGCAGACATTACTCCATGGAGGTTTGTGCCTAATATAAGACAAAACTCTGCAGTGGAAAAAGACACAGCAGTCAGATTAATTAAAGGAGAGAGCAGTAATCAATAACAAGTACACAGAGATCACTACATTTCAGATACCAAACAAACCCATTTTTCTTTGGAATTACATTACTAATCAAAAAGAAAAAGTGCTTCACATTTCCCCTACACAATTTCACTGCCTTTTGCCATTTAAACAGGATTACAGCAATATAGGACTTAACAGTATTCCAAAGCATTTTTAAAACAGCACATTTACATACTTCATACTGAAAAAATACTTACCTTAATGCCCTAGAAATGACATTAAGAAATCAACTGCTGCCCAAAAGGGTTCCAGTATAAGTTGTCTGCATAAACTAATGGAAACTGATATTACATGAGGAAAGCCTCATTACATGAGGAAAGGATAGAATCCTGAATATTAACTCAGTTACTAATTAAATGCTGTGCTAACACACCATTCTGTACCTAACCAGGATCATCCAGACCATCCCAGATAAGTTTTGGAGATTTTTAAGACAGGTATGACCAACAGAGGAAATTCAGTAACATCTCTCATGCAAACAAACCATCAAATCAGGCCAGTAACAAAGTGATACCCAAAACACAATCTAAGCTGCTCACATTACATGTTAAACAAAATGAGCAACAAATAAAGCTACAATCCCAAATCCTGCCTATAAGACAAAGTATGATTTTTTTTTTTCAGTGGGAAGATGAAAACAGGAAAACAGAGCTGTCACCTACCGCTGCTCAGTCAGATGCACAAAGACAGCCAGTAGCTCTCCTACTTACAAGATCCCACACAGCTGCAAGCTATTGACTCAGAAAAGTGGAAAAAAATCTCGTGACTGATAGATGCACATTCTGTAGGAGAAAACCAACACTGCTGTGTTTCTCTTGCTAGTACACCAAGGAAACAACATTTAAAACTAGAAACAATAACAAAAACAACAAACAAACCCCTCAGCTATTAAATCATGTTTTTAAAACATGAGAAACAAGCACAGTTTTGGATCAAGTTTATTTTTCTGATGCAATGGCCTGCAACAGCCAGAACCTGGAAAATCCCTGTGGAAGCCATCTGGAGGCCAGAGTTGACCCTAACACAAGCTTTAATTTACAGATGCTCAAA
Organism: Manacus vitellinus; assembly: GCF_001715985.3. Lineage (NCBI taxonomy): Eukaryota > Metazoa > Chordata > Aves > Passeriformes > Pipridae > Manacus > Manacus vitellinus. The sequence continues at coordinate 27,810,510 of NW_021940813.1, forward strand.
CTTATATTAATCCTAATTTCCATATTCTAGGGTTTGCTTTAGTCTTTTACAGGCATACTTTACCATTTTGTTTAAAAACAACCTCACTTAGTGAAGTTCAGTTTCTAACACTTGTTCACAATTAGCAAGATGTATTTTTAAAGTCTGAAGTTTCACCTTTTCTTTCCCAGTTTACAATAGTACAGGTGCTCAGCAGTGCACTGCTCACCAGAGCAGAAGCTGTCATGCTTCAAGTCAAGACTTAAACTTACAATTCTGAAATAAGATAAAAACTATCAACACTTCCTAACAAAGTATGTCAGAACAGTTACAAGTAAACTATAACTATCACTTCACTTTTTCATGGAAGGTTAAAAAAATTACTCCAAGTACTGGCATAGTTTATATACTCATTATTAAGGGATTTCCACAGTGTGAAGCTTCCATACAAAGGACAGATACTGCATGCAATATAGGCTCTGTAACAGAAAAATCTAGGCATGGAAATCTGAAAGACTTCCTGGGCATTGCCAAGGCAATCAAAGCCAAATGCAGGAAGACAGGACTACAGCTATTGAAATAAGAGCTAATAGGCTTTTATAATTTTTCTTTGCTAAGTGAACTTCTGCAGCTAAAATGTGTTACTGCTCTTCCTTAACAAATAAGCTCCTCCAGCTTTCCATGCCAGATCTAGTGAAGGAAAGGCAACTGACACCAACAGCATTTCACAGATATTCTTTAATAACAGACAAGCTCATTACATTAGCAAGACCACCAGCAAATGTGCATGCTTTCCTCAAGTGCTTTCCTAAGAACACAGACAATTAGGACTTTCAGTACACTTATGACCATACCTACACTATATATCCCAAAATTACAGGGAAAAACTTCATTATAAACAGCTACACATGACAGAGATGGCATCCTGACTAGGCAGCAGTGAGATAAAGAGCAAAGGAAACTACTAATCCATTCATGAGCTGAAAGAGTGGAACAACAGGATTATACAAAGGAGCTGAGTTGCCCTCATTCATAGCAATTTGACTCTACTGAAATTAGGTAAATGAAACTGCAGAAATTAAGTGGAAGAATTCAGCTTAAAACGAGACAAACCCTTAACTACTGGAAATCCAACTTCCAGCTTTAAAAAGAAAGTCAACAGGATAACACTCTCCTGCTGAAACTAAAATTAAAGAGTACTCACAGACTCACAGATTACAAGCACTTTTTGATCCATTGCACTGACCAAGACAAACATGATTACTAACGCTTGCCTTCATCTTAAAGCTAACATGCTAAGACAAATTATGCTAAAAGTCTTTTACATAAGATCTGTTTTAGGCTGTCTCTGTAAAGGTGAAGCTGAAAGGTAAGAAAGCACCATATGATAAAAGACTGACCTAAAAAAACCCACTCAAACATTAATGACCATGGGGCAGAAGAGTCAGCAAGTCAATACAGCGAGAAAGTTGCATCACTGCTGTGAGCTCCCTGCCCACATTCCTGCATAATCAGAAGACTCATTTTTGCTGAGGCAACTTTGGAGATATTTCATCATTTACATGACACCAGCTCTTCTAACCACCTTCTAAGGAACATCATTGTCATTAGGTCATTTTCTTTTGCTTAAAAAAAAAAAAAAAAAGCCCTTGACCTTTAAAAAGACTGAAAAGAAGCTGAATCATCTGTTTCCATGTGTTTAGTTTTGTAGTAGTTTTAGACCAATTAAAACTAATATTTTTAGAGAGATCTTTACCATTACTTCCCTAGAGCACCTTGCCCATCCTCCATATATGTGGGTAATAAGCCAAGTAACAAGGATTCATTTCTAAATACAAGGTTATCCAAAAACAGCAAGTTACCAATGCTGAATGGCTTATTTGTAGGTGTTTTTACCTGTAGGCATTAAGACTGTTTGAAAGACAGAATGCCAATATAAGTTTCTCTAGAGAAGCTGGTTCCACTTTGGAAGTTATCATTTAATTGTTCAAAACCCCGCACAACCTTGAAGTGGGTTATGACACTAAAAATGCAAGCATCTGCTGGCTCAGCAGGGCTATTCAAAACATGAAAACAAAGCCCTGTCCGCCTTCTAGTTTGACCTATCAAAATACGTGAACACCACAAACTTCTCCTTTTAGAGTAGAAGCAGCCACATGGTTTTTCCCCCCACTGAAAACATTTAAATTACATATGCTGAGACAGTTTGAAATTCAGGAAAGAATGAGCTGCACTCCTTCCTCAGCCCAAAAAGTGAAGCAATGTCCATGCGAGCATTAGCTATACAACCCACCACTGCTATTGTCGGTGCCTAAAGAATAAAAACAAAAATCACAGCCCCACAAATAGGACACCCTCCTCTTGCATTTTTCTTGAGCTATGGGGCAGGGAAGGAGAGAAGTGACTTCATTCCCCATTCCCAGCCACTCTTGTCCCTCTCATCAGCTCAGGCGGGCAATCCTGTGGCCACAAATCCTTGCAGAAAACACTTTTTTGGTGGCAGATCAAATCACACACCTGAGTTGTACTGTGGGCACATAAGCACTGAATCCACTGCACTGGAAGCAGTTACAGCTGGTGGGGGGGGACAGTGAGAGTAGCACCAAAAGGCTTGAAAGGTCTGACAGCTCAACTAAATTGAGTTTTACATGAAACTACACCTTTGTGATTTTTCAAAGATGAAGGAAGCTGGTGAAGCTACCTAATTACATGAGACAGCAAATAAGTAAAATCTGATTAAAAGGGTAATTGCTTTTCATTCAGGCTCCCAAGGCAATGATTCAATTTTTAATATTAAAGAGCCATGCCTTCTCTTTCAAGTTTGGCTGGGGAAAAAGAGTGGTATAACTATCAGCTAATCAAAACCTTCTGAAAAAAGACAGAAAACCTAACCTTCAACCCAAACAGGTTCTAGAAAAACAGAACGTTTCCTTTATTCGACTCAGATTAAAAAAAAAAAACAAAACCACACCACAGCCTAAAATTCCCACTTAAACAAAGATGTAACAATACTTCAAGATAAAAAGCTTTTGTTGTGGCTAGTAGCTGGCAACACGAATCTCTGGAAGAAAGCGGCTCTTCAAGGTTCAGTTTATGTGTTTACATCTCAAGAGAATAAGACGCCTAAAAGCACGGAATATGAAACACTAAGTAAAAAACTAGCATTCGGTCTTCCTTGACCTAGTTCTTTTGGGTTTTGTCTGTTTAGGAAAAGTGCAGAGACGACAGAAACTACCTCCAAGTTCAGAGTTTCACAGCTACACATGTCACTGTATAAAAATCAAAATACATCACAAAAATACCATTTAAAACAACTTCACAAAATACACTTTAGATTGTCTATAATTCTGAAGAGCAAAGGATGCCCATCTACATTAACTATAATTAAAACCAACACTTCATCCTGCAGTGTGTATTTAAAGAAACATATTTCAGTCTTAAGACTTAAAATTTCAGAACTATTGTAAAAAAAAAAAACAACACCAAACTGACATACAGAAAGAATAAGTCATCCATGCTGCAAACACCAGGATCATCAAAACACTTCTGTAAGGTACTAACTGCTTTCAGGCCAGAACATCCACCAGTTTGTGCTGCACTTTTTCTGCCAAGCTTAATGACTGAATTATGTGCATACATAATTTGTGTGCAGAAAAATTATCTCCTCTACCAGTCTTAAGAGACTATTTCTGTGGACGAGTCAGAAGGAGGAGGAAAACGAGTATTATGCAAGCACTACAAGTTACTAAATTGGAGACTTTGTCCAGAACTGTAACCTTCACTCCTATGCAGCTTTTAAGGGATGAACAGCACAAAACAAATGTAGAGCAACGCACATGAGCCCAGAGTCAGGAAAATATGGCAGCACTAATCCAATTAAAACCAGGAAAGGTACGTAGAGCTTGTCTGGCTTGATGTTATGAGTGCCAACAAGAACACCAAAAGCTTAACTTACCATAAACCTCTATTATAAGCAAGGCTTTCCAGAGGTCTTCAGAGAAATGAAAGAACAAATTCCGCAATTCCTGCTGGCTTGTGATGTACTATTTTCACACTTTTCAGAAACATAGTTATACATAAGATTTAGATGCCTTCATGGAGGTAATAGATAAAGAGTATCAATATTTTGACAAGAAAAGCTGCTTCTTACAATCTCCTTAGTGTAGTGCTTTTTGGATTATCTTGCCTTTATCACAAATATTTAAAGATCTTTATAGTCTTTTTACAATGATGCTTTGCTTTAAAAAAATCCAACTGATATAAAGATAGTTTTCTTATATATATATATGAAATTCCAGTGTTAAAAACTAAATTTGAGAGGAATAAATATATATTTGCATAGAACAGACCAATAAATTTCTGCAATGGAGGAGTTATTTTGCATTATTTTATTACATCTTCCAGATGAGATTGGCAAAACAGGAATCTCAAGGGTTTATAGCTGTTCTTGCCAGAGCTACAGAAAGCTTTGCATGAGGAAATACTTTTGAGAAGCAGATAGAGACACTTATTGTAAATTTTCTGGTGTACAGAATGTTTCCTAACTACAGGTGTTTGTACACTTTCAAGCCTTCAGAGAGCTTTTCTACAGGACATTAAGAAGATTTTACTTAACACACTAATAAAAAAAGGAGCCAAAGAGAACGACTAGTAGACAATACCAGTGATTTAATTTGTAGACCAGAAAGCAATACATCAGCAAGAGCACTGTAAGTCTTATTTTAGCAGCAGTGTTCACTCTTGGCTGCAGAATCACAGCTGGCACCCGGAACTTCTAAAGCAATAAGCATGAATGATCAGACTGGTATGCCAAGGCAACAGGTCACTTCATTAAAACACAGAAGAACAAACATACCTAAATACTACCTACTGGAACCTAAGGAAAACCACTCAGAGAAGAGGAATATGACTTAAAGCTGGGAGAAGAGGAAAAACACATCAAAATCTAACACCATCAAGGGGAAAGATCCATATTCTAGGTTGGCAATAATCTGTAACATAGAGCACGTAGCACACTTACTAGGAAATCTACAACAGCAGTTTGAGGCTTGGATTCAAAGCACAGTTCTGTAGTTTACAACAGCCTTTATTCCCACACATTTAAAAAAAAAAATCCTAACTAAATTCCAAAGCCAGCAGAATAGAACCTTGACACACCTTCTGCCACTACAACTCTATCAAAGAGCCAAAGCACAACACCACTTCCAGAACGAGCTAGACTACACATCAGAACACCTGCTCTTCAATTAGGAAAGCCTGAAAACTCAGATACATCATGTTTTCGTTGAAATATTTGCTAAGAAGTTTCATCTGAAAATGAGTGATCGACACAAAAATGCCAAAGAGGATACAATTAAAGCAACTTCCCAATGTCTTACAAGCTATTTATGACCCGACACCCTCCACCTTTACGAAGCACTTAACACACCACACCGTGACCATGTATCTGACCGTTCTAGATAAACATGTTCTTTATTGGCAGACGCACAGCAATCAAGCAGTCAATAAAAGAGTTCCAGCAGAGCATAACAGAGGTGCTGATAGAGTAGGAACCAATTTGTAGTGTTCAGGCAGCAATCTGTATTCATAACAGCCAAGTCCTGCATTCCTATTCTTTTCCTGCTCACCACAGCTACCATCTCACTCAGGGTCTTGTCATAGGAACCGGGTATAAGTACACAGGGACAAAATTCATCTGCACCCTCATTTCCCAGCACACTTCCCAGACATATAACAATACTCATTGGTATGACCTCCACTGTACTCAGCAGAAACAAGTGAGGAGGAAACTCCACTACAGAAGTCAAAGCTACGGGAGTGATGGGAGAAAAGCAAAGTAAACATGACTTGTACCTTTCGTAACTTGTCTCACTGTGTCAGAAGATGAGCAGAAAATCTCCTTCCTGTCACCACGTCAATTCTCAAATCAATATTCACAAAACACAAACATACCACCTGCATCTTCCCTCCTGCTTCCTCTGCATTGCGAGTTGTGCCTGTGAGCTGCCACATGCTTTGGGAGCTGCAATCAAAAGGGATGTAAGGGATTGTACCTGTAACGTAATTGTTGGGGAAGGAGAGAGGAGAAGGAGGAGGACACAAATAACACTGCATAGCACAAAACTGAAGATGTGGCAAGCAAATCCAACTGGGAGCCTTTGATTATGCAAAGCTGTTCCTCGCTCACTCTACTGGAAACAGAAGGGAGACCAATCAGGAATGCTGGAAGTCCAAACTGAAGCTACAGATGCAAATACGTGATGCAGTCTCTCCCTCAGGGAACTTGACATTCACAGGGATGTCAGCAAGAACCAACACCACCAGACAACAGAAGTTACCTCTGCAGGTAACACCTATTCCAAAACATCACTAGACTTCCAAGGCTTACTTTGGCTGAACGTCTCTTGACCTGTCTGCAACTGTTCCTTGATTTAGCTGTGACAGCAATTTCTCTACTTGACCAGGTGCCTGTGTCTAATTTGTTCCACTTCTGTTTGCCCAAGCATGCTGCAATCATAGTTTCATACAGACACCACTGAGGAGCAGGCACTGCACAGAATGAGATATTCACAACTCTACAACAATGATGTAGTGTAGAGAAATACAGGCCTGGTATGGGAGCAGTGGCCTTGAAAAGTGAAGAGACAGGACGCAGTGGAGTGCAGGCCTGGATTAACAGAGATGTCTTCTATAGACTCGGCACAGGACACCCCACAACTTGACAGAGGCTGGTTAAAGAAAATGCAGAGCTGGACAAAACTGGTTTTAAGGGTAACAAACAGGAAAGGAACAGCATTTAACACTCGGTGCCTCTCATACATTTGGATTTAATGTGGAACTAACTAACAGAGTTAGCTCACCATGGAGCTTCATGGAGTAACCAGTGAAGAGCAAAGTCACATTAGCAAGCATATAAAAATGATGTCAAGGGGATCCTTGAGCGAGCAAGATGAAACAGCCAACACGAGCCACCATATGCTCCTTGTGAAGGACACCTGATGTGACAGCTCCCCATAACAGCTCCTCTCCACCACCAGAATGAAACCACCAACCTTAGGACTCAGCAACAGTGAAGGTAACTGCAACTACATTATTGCTCTTTCTTTTTTGTAACATTTAGATCCGAATTAAGAACACCTAATGGCTCAAAAAGTTAAGGGAAAAAAGTTGTAGTTTACAGCCTATACACATTTTAAGACATCAGTTTTTATTTAACTACTTGTCAGTATTAAAAGTTAAAAACACTCTTCAAACTTACTGTATCTTTGTATTAGTTACTTTACAGTGACAAGTAAAAACACGTTCTCTCCTGCTTGTGTATATACACACAACGCCACTCGGTCAGCATTCCATATGGTTAATACAGCTGCCTCTATAGGAAACTCTCACACACAAAAAAAGTTCACAGATGCGGCAGTGTCCACGACGATACGGACATAACCACAGAGGCGATCCTCCTACCATCCAACCACTAGAATATCCAACATCTGCATTTATTAAACATGCAGATATCTCTGTCACAGCATGAAGCACGTAGATATCACTGTCTCAGCACGATCTATTGCACTAACGCCCGATAAGAGAGAAAAAATAATTAATAAACCCACACCTGAGGCACCGCAATTGCACTAAGCGGCTATTTTTCGGCTGGCAATCGAGCCGCCTGCCCCTCACGGACAAACACACGCACGGCCGGGCCGAGCCAAGGCCTGACGCGACCCCGCGCTGCGACCGAGGCCGCGAGCCCGGCCGGGCCCGACGGCTGAACTCAGCGCCGTGTGGGCCGTGTCACGGAGCCGCCGCGGGGGCCGGGCAGGGGTTCACCGTGGCCGGGACGAAGCCGGGGGGCAATCCCCTGTACCCGCCTCACCTTCTCCTGCGCTTCCGGTTCTTCTGCTTCTGCCCATGGCGGCGACACCGGCGCGCGACCTCGCCTCAGCGCAGCCTCGCGCATCTCGCCCCGCGCATATGGACCGCCGCGCGCCGCGCACGCGTCGCCCCGCCCCGACCCCCGCCCCGCCCACGCCGTGAGGCCTCCGGCGCTGGCGCCCCCCCGGCGGCCGGAGGGGGAACAGGCGGCGACCGAGAGACTCCTGGAACCGGCCCCGATCCCGTCGGTCTGGCCCTCGGGCAGCCCCCGGGAGAACGTCTAAGTGACGCCCCGAATCTGTAGTTTCCCTCCTGCCTCCCCAGTGGGCCTAAGACTTGCTGGCAGCATTGTGGCCCATTTAGCCCCGAAACCTGACTGAGCAGTCAAATTTAACATGTTTGGAAAGGTTTTACCGGTAGGCAAATAGAATGGCTAGGTCTAAGTGTGGGAACGGAAAGGCTAAGGGGGAAGTTTTTAGGGAACAGAGCAGCAGGACAGTGACCAGGCAGTAGCTCAGGTGTGGGACATGCCCAGGACACCTCACTGCTCCTCTGGGCACACAAGTAGTTTTCCCCCAGCCCTTCGTGGGCTCTGCTGGTCCATCATCCCCAGCACTCCCCCACGTTGGAGGTGAAGTGTAACCAAAACTCCACCATCTGACCCTGAGGTGACTGGCCCTTACAGGGGGGACCAAGGAGGCAGCACTGGGTGGTAGTGACCAAACTCAGCTCCAGGGATGGAAGATGTTCCATGGCAGGGAAATTGGCTGCCGGGCAGCATTAAAAGGATGGTAATTCATTCCCCCCTTTGCCAAACTTTCTCAGTGTACAAAACTTTCCCTCCCACTTCCCTCCAAGGAGCCTTGGGAGTAGACACGGTGCTGGGCTGTCTCACAGGAGAGCCCAGGTCCTGCTGCTATGGGGCAGGAGGCAGCTGACATCCACAGACACACAGCATGGAAGCAAGGCAGCAAACCGTGTATTGAGGCAGAGGGGCTCTCTGCTGCAACCCCACCTCCTCCTGACAGGAGCAAAGCCAGGTGGAGCAGGAATAACAACACTCACAGGGAGCACAGCCATCACTCTATGTATTTAATAGGCTTTGAGAGCTGCACGTGTTCTGTCGTCATCACCCCATCACAGTAATTCCTCTGACGGACAGAGCAGATCTCTTCACCTTGCAACCCGAGGATTGCTTCACTCCCTAAAACCCTGACTTTCTTATTTCTCTCTGCCTTTGAACAGCTGTAGCTCCCTATCAATCTCTCCCACCCAGGCTCCCAGCAGACTTCAGATAAGGATGAGTTTATCTTCCCGCCGCACCTTGCCTGTCAGCCCACTTCGGTACCGGGGAGTCAGATTTCAAAGAAAGACGACAGCAGAACACTTGAGTTGTTTTTTTTTTGAAGATACGCTTTAATATCCCATTATTTAAA
>NW_021940813.1:27820753-27970895 GCF_001715985.3 Manacus vitellinus
TCGGCCGGGCCCCCTGCGCCCCTTCCCGGCCCAGCTGCAGAACCGCGGCCCCGGCAGTGGTGCCGAACCCTCAGGCTGCGTAGGAGAATCCTGTTGGCACCCGGCATTCCCCTGGGGCGCCGGGAGCCCTCGGGCTGTCGTAGATCCTGGCTGGGATTGGTCTTCCTTTTTCTTCCTGTTTGTTGGGAGGACGAGTCTCTGCCTCAGCTGAACAGGGTTCCCTCCCTCTCCTGGAGACCTGCTGGCCTCTGATCTGCGCTGGCAAGGTTCCTGTTCCCTCTGGAAGTACAAGAGAAGGGGTTAGGGAACAGAGAGATTTGTGGTTAGCAGCTTTGGGAAGAGGGGGGGGAAGGCGAGGTGCTGCGAGTCGGGGAGCGTGGCAGTGACACGAGTGGATGTGGCGGCAGGCTGGGTGCTGCTGCTGCAGTACACTTGGAGTGCTGCCCTCGTGTTGGTACTTTGCCTGTCGCTACTTAAAGTGCTTTTCTTGCCTCTGTGTGCAACGTGCTTGCACAGCCAGCTGGCACTGGCAGCTCAGCTGCTTTGAAATACAGCCAGGAGTACCCTGGAACCCAAACTCAGCACATCAGAACCATGGCCTGTGGGTTAAGAACCTGAGTAGGGTGACGGTGTGCTGTCCCCTTTTCAGACTGTCAGTCACTACACTGGCAGTTTTCTGCAGTGTCAGTTTATTGGTGAGAGCAATCGATTGTGTTGTCACAGCTCATCATGCACCCCAGTTAGTATTTTGTGCCTTTTGATGTGTTTGAGCGGGGAGAAAATAATTTTGGCTGTGTTTCTTCACACGGCAATAGGTTGTGGCTTTTAAATCCTGTTGCTGGCTACCATAGGGTGGTGTTTGCCATAGCAGTTTTCTGGTACTAATTAAAGCAGTGTATTGGCCTAAAGCATTTGCTATTAAGCACCTCATCTTTCTTCTAGATGAGGAGTGTTAACGCAGATATGTTAACATGCCTGAGATGCTTAAAGTAATTGCTTTAAACTACTGCCAGAAACTTGTATACTGAGCATTGCTTAGATTTGTTCTGAGACATCTTATACCTCCTATAACAGCAGCTTGGAGCTTTCCAACTGCATCTTCTTGTTTCAGAATATTTATTAAAGGTAGGTGCATCTGGCTCACTGCTTTGGAACTGGTGATTTTTTCTTCTTTATATTAACAAGTGGTTTCATTTTCCTCTGCACTTTAAATATGTGGCTTTGGGGCTGAGAGAACAGGACTTGACTTGTATCTTTGTTGCCATTTGTGTTCCTTGTGAAAGTATTCTCCAAAGAGGGTTGCAGTATAGAAAAGAACTATCTACTCCTATCTTCAAATAGCACAGTATTTTGTTTCTCTAGGGTGCGAACTGCAAGAGAGATCAGGCTTTTAATTGTTTGCATAAATGTTAATTCCTTGTGTCACTATTTCCACAGCTCTGAAGAGATCACTGCCCAGCTAAAGATGGCTGCCGATACCCCTGTTGACATACTTCAAAAAGTTCTGGAGAATGAAATCCTTCAGTCTACCAAGGTTGTGGAAGAACATCTGGATGCTGAAATACAGAAGCTGGACCAAATGGATGAAGATGAACTGGAACGCCTTAAACAGAGGAGGCTTGAGGCACTAAAAAAGACTCAGCAGCAGAAACAAGTAATTCCTGTAGTACAGGCTCTTGATGTGTTACATGTAACAGACTTTTGGGAAATCCTAGGGAAATTGTGTATGTGAATTAAGTGCTTTGGGGTTGTTTTGCTGGTTTTGGGGTTTTTTTATTCTTCATCACCTTTTCATACTTATTAATTTTAAATTATCTAGGAAAGCAAGTGTCTGTCCATGTGTGCATGCTTTGTGTTTTTTAACAGGAGGAGAGAAGCACCTCTGTGATTGTTTACAATACAGATAGGATAAAGATTCTCCTGCAGAGATTTGAGTGTGTCCATTTTCACTGAACTTTACTATGTGGTAGCATAAGCCTTGTAGGCAACCTATTCATGATCCTTTAGGCTCCTTCATTTCTTTCTTCAGAAGCTTCCTTCTGAAGCTTCTGGATTGTTACTTGTGGCATGTAGGTGATGCATGCTGTTCTCTTAAGGTATTTTGTAGAAGGATGATACCGGGTTTTTCCTTGTTCCTAGGGTGGAATCGTTTGTCGCACTCCTTCTAACCCAGTGGAATGTTGTCTTTGTATGACCATTCATGTCTTCTTACAGGAAAGAAATTCTCCCTTGGTCCTTGATACCTCATGTCAAATTGTGGTCTTTGTGCTCCCTCAAAAGTCTCTTTGAACAATAGTTCTCACCAAAATTTTGGTAACATATGGTGTGAGACCTGAATTGTAAACAGGGAAGCCATAGGTTTCTTAGCTTACTCCACCTAAGCAAACCCAACTAAAGAAATAGATTTTGATGGGGGAAAGGTGATTGGGTTGAGAGGAGATGCTCTGCCTCTGATGGAATCCTTAAAAGCTAATGCCAGGCTTTGAAACGGGAATGCAGTAAAATGGCATGGCATGGTTGGGATGCTGGAGGACAGGCAGCATTAGCAGCTTAGATTCTCTAAATGCAGAAGTAGAGAAAGTGGCACACTGTTTTTGCTTGTTTTCAGAAGTTCAGTTTATGTTTGATTCTAGTGTTTTCCTTTTTCAGAAGTCATAACACTTGGATGTGAACATGTGATAGATCTCAGGCAAAAACATTTTCATGTTGTTTGGTCTTAAGTCACTGTTCTCATACATTTTCAAATGCAAATGTGAAGTAGGATACTGCTCAGTAACAGGAGTGTGCTGCCACACTATTCCAGAATAAAATTGTGCAGAGGGGAATTAATGCATACTCGCATACTCATTGTCATTTGCATCATGGTGACTTTTTCATATGCTCATACTTCTATGAATTTTTAATGTATACAATATTCAGGAAATTCTTTGTTCTATCCTAATTTATCTCACAGGATATCTTTGGTTTGCTCAGAAGCCTTTTTTTTTTAAATCTTAACTCTGCTAAGACAAAACTGGAAGATCAAGAACAGTGATTTATCAAAAATTTTTTCCCTCATTGGAAACTAAAGTGTTTTGTCAAATTTTGTCATACTGTGCTACTTCTAATCATTTAGCTTAGTTTGTACTTGTTTTAATACACTGCAATTAACTTCAAGTAATGTAGAAGCTGGATTTTTCCTTAAGTGTGTCTGTTGAAAATCTGGAAGATTAGCTTTTTGTAAACTGTATTTACACACTTAATCAGGCAGTTTTTGAAGTTACATATAAATTTTATCTCGTGAGATTCTGTTTCTCCATACATTTTATGATTAGTGGTGCATATGTGTTTTCTGAATGGTTTTCTGTGAGCCTGGTTCCTGTTAACATCCCTTCAGTGTATTTTTGATAGATAAACATCGTCTATTGCAGATGAGCTAGTAGGCTTTTTTCATAGAGGAAAAACTTAAAAGAAATCTGTTTAATACATGTAGTGGCTTGATTAAGTTTTAGAGAAGAGTTCTGAAATGTACAAAAACATTTCAGAGAGAGTAGCCCAAGCTGTCAACTGGCGCTTTTCAAATGCTGAGAATTTTTGTTATGGTACTCTTTGAACTAGTCTTGTCTTACTGAGAGGCTGCATTGCAGACATTTATGCAGCTCTGTACAAGATTTGTATTTTCAAATAAGCAAGGGTGGCCTTACTGCTCAACCACATATCTGCTGTTGAAAAAGAGGCAAGTCCAAGCCTAGGCCTAGTGGTATTTACATATTTTCAAAATGTAACTGAAGCACAGGATATAATTTGTTTCTCTTTGACTGTATGAAATGGTTTTTCACTTCAGACCCCCTCTTTAATTTTTCTGAAATCTGTAGAGCTTGCACACCAGATGCAGGACTAACAAACTCTATGCTAATTATTTCCTTTTATGTTTTCCAAAAGGAATGGCTTTCAAAAGGACACGGAGAATACAGAGAAATCCCCAGTGAGAGAGACTTTTTCCAAGAAGTCAAAGAAAGTAAAAATGTTGTTTGCCATTTCTACAGAGATACAACATTCAGGTATAGTAAATAAGCCATGCTGAAGAAACCTTTTGTGTAGAGGTGTCTACAAAAACAGATGTATTCTTTTATTCTTTCAAATCCCACAAATAAGCAGGCATTTTTAGAAGTATTCAAATTCTTTCATTACAAATCTCACTTCTCAAGACATTTGATTTTTTTAAAATGTATTTTTTCCATTAGAGTTATTCCGAACGTGATTTGACAACAATTAATACTCTGTTATATAATTGATTAAAACATAAATGTACAACCTTTTTTACAATATTTGAGAGACTGCTGTGTTTCATTATTGATTTAGTTTGAGGCAGCCAATCTGTGAATGTAGTGACCGTAGCAGAGCAGCATTTCAGAAATATGGCTTTGGTTATTCCAGATAGAAATATTCTTGACAGGTCTGGCAAACAAAAATAAAAGTATAACCAAAATCTTGTCTATGCATCTTGAGAATTTAACCTTTTACTTTGAAAGGATCTCTGGATACAAATTGCAGCTGCTTTCCCTTTGTGACTGTGCCTTTGTGATTATGTCACTTCTTTAGGGTATAAGACACCTAGATCTGAGAATATGTCCTGACTCAAAATAGGAACTGAAAATGAGATCTCCCACTTCCTTGGAAGAATTTCAGAAGTTCTTGGTTATAGGCTGTTCCTCACTGGGTCTCTTTCAATGCGTTCTCTTAAAATGCAGTTGGAAAGTAGAGTAGTTTGTTGAAGGAGGAGCCAGTTGTCCTGGTTTTGGTTTGTTGGGGTTTTTTTTCCCCCAAAGGTGTTATGTTCTCTCTAGCTTACAGAATATAAACTGAAACAGCCTCAATGTGAGAAACTGAAAGAGGTCAAGGCTGGATTATGCAGTGAGGTATCTGTGTCCCACATATAAGTTCAGTGTTTAGGTTTCAGAAATACATGAGGTGGTTCTATTTGGCTAGCTTTTACTCAAAGAAGTTGAAAGCTATCACTGCAAATAAAGTAGCTTAGAAACAGGTTTGGGTTGTTTGGTTCTTACGTCTTGAACCAGCAAAGTCTGGTAGACTCAGACAGGAGAATGAACTTTAGAGGAAGTGCTTTGTAAAATGTGTTGTGCTGACAACCAGCTTGAAGCCCACGTCTCTGGTTAACCAACCACCATACCAAGTTGCTTTCATCTTTGCTTCCTCCAGCTCTTTGTTCTGTTCAGCTCTCCTCTTGAGTTGAAGGACAATCACATCGGCGTTTTTGCAGCTAAGCCAAATTGCTTAGAGAAGATGATCCAGAGAGTTGAGGTTGCAGGTGATGAGTCCACAAATCTCTGCCATCTGACAAGTATTTTGAGCAGTTCTGGCACTGTCCCTCAGCTGAGAAACAATTAGTAAAGAATTGTATACTTACTCCTATTCCATGGCAACAGAAAAGTGAAATACTTTGCCTGTAGCCCTGCTGTAGCAGTCTGTGCAAATCACTTTTTTTTTTCCTTTACAGTGAATTACTGCATCTCAGCTGTGAAGGTAGTGACTGCAAAAATCCAAAATGCTGTAACATGTTGAAAGTACTTCTCTGAAGAAACCTTGTATAGCGAAATTTTTCCAGTTGACAGGGAGCAAAGCTAGAGCAGGAACAATAGAAATCAGAAAGAAATGAAAGAAATGAAAGAGAGGCTTGCAAGTGTATGTGGAATAATTAGGAAGAAATTAGAGAAGTGAATGGTGTAATTGTGCACTAAAGGTGCTCCAGGCTGTTCCTCTATTAGTCATTGAATCCAGCTACGTCTAAAACATAGTTTCTGTTGAAACTAAATTCTTAATTAGGAAAGTCATGTCTGAGGTAGTAACATGACAGAACTAGCTCTTTACTGCTCCTTTTAAACTTTCTCTAAAATACATGTTATTCACTGTATTCATTCTAACACTTTACATATTTTGGGTAATTTTTTCTACAGGTGCCAAATAATGGACAAGCATTTGACTGTATTGGCAAAAAAGCACATTGAGACAAAATTCTTGAAATTAAATGCTGAAAAATCTCCTTTCCTGTGCGAGAGACTGCGCATCAAAGTAATTCCCACTCTAGCACTAATAAAAGATGGAAAAACGCAAGACTACGTTGTGGGCTTTACTGATCTCGGCAACACTGATGACTTCACTACAGAAACCTTAGAATGGAGATTAGGCTGTGCAGACATAATTAATTACAGGTAATTAATCGGTTTGTGGTTGTTTTATTTTCAGATAAAGTGCAAGGAGAACTTGCAGACAGGAAAATCTGTGAAAGTTTTTAACTTTGATATGAGAGTTTAATCTGAATGCTCTGGCAAGGGAAGGAAGAGAATCTCTTTGGCAAAGTATTGAGCCCTTGTAATGAGTGTTATGTTGTCCTTTTTGTATAGTAATAAAAATAAACCCAGTTCTTCCAATGAGGTGTATGGAGTAGCTGTGCTGCTTTGATGTGACCTCAAAGTTGTGCATCTCATATAATCCTGTCTAAATCAGCTCTAGATGCTTCTTGTCGCAGCTACAACGCAGTAAAATCTACCTCAGAGACAACTCAGGAAGTCCTCTTTAGTCCATATCACACACATGGATATGTTTGTTTTCCAATGAACAGTACAGAAAAGGAAAATAAATTGAAGAAGTGTAAATAAATTATTTGAGTACCAGTACAATATAATCATAATAGATACTACATTAAAGGCTACAGGACAGAAGGCAGTAGTAGATATGTCACCACAATAGCCTAACTTCACAGGAGAATTATTTACCAAGACTTTTTGCTTTGCTTTGCAGTGTGGCTCAAATGTCATCTTTATTTTTTTAGGTTAATTTTGGTCTTTTGTTTTTAATGTCTTTGGCACTGTTCTATTTGGCTTAATAGCTGTTGAACTTCAGGTGAAGTGACTGAAATTAAAATTTGTAACTCAGAACAAGTGGTAATTCCCAGTTCAGTAACAAGCAAATCTGCAGAGGAGTCAAAGGCAGCTTGGATGTATATTCTAGACAGCAACAGCCTTTTATGGGAAAAATCTTTCACAGGATTTATACCAAACAGTATTGAATTTGCTAAATATGAATACATTGTCTTATGGCATAAATTTGCTTCCTACTTGACCTTACTAGTACTGTGTATTTGGTTTTGACTCCTTGTGCTGTGGGGGAGTTGCTTCATTTTTCGTTCATTTTGCCAGACCCTGGCTTTGCAAAGTGAGCCGTGTTTCCACACTGCTCTGAAAATAATGTCCTGCTCTCTGGAGTCCCTGAAAAGGGCATAGTCTTCCTCAGAGCCTAGAAATAGTTATTTGCCTTCAACCTGTGGGATAGCAGATGGTGAAAGGATAAACTGTATTTAGGGGAAAAACTGTTCAGGTCAGATTTTTATGCTGGCAACATCACGGTGGTGCTTAAAGTGGCTTTAGGGAGTCAGCATTGTGGTCTCTTACGATTTTTTTCTGGAGAAACAGGTCATTAGAGATGCTGCTTATTGGCTGTATGAATATGTCTTTAATCAACTTGTCTTACCCTTTTCCCCTAGTGGAAACTTGATGGACCCACCTTTTCAAAGTCAAAAGAAGTATGGAACAAGCTTTACAAAGCTGGATAAGAAGACCATCAGAGGAAAGATATATGATTCAGATTCTGATGATGACTAGAAGAGCTACTAAATATATTTGTAAATCATCTTTTGTTTATGCGTGGTACATTTCTAAGAATGTTTTTTATAAAGCTTACTGCTTTTCATTACATCTGCACATAATTCTCATTTTTCTATACAGTTTTATACAACTGAGTCATAGCGGAAAAAAGCTTAAATATTTTTTTTTCCTCTTTTGGAAGTCATTTGTAATTCAAAAATCTTAGTCCTTCTAACTAAATGACATGGCAAATGATGAATTTTGTTTTTAGTAAGTGTAAGCTTATGAAATGTTTTGAAGTAACTTAGAAACAGCTGTATGAAGTCAGACCAAAGTTCCCTCTGGCCCAGCATCCAGTTTCAGTGGCTAAAAGCAGATGCACAAGGAAGAGTGAAAACAGGGTGAGCAGATAGCAATGCTTCCCCACAATCTGTGAAGCAATCTGTGGCTTGGGGAACTCCGTATCTGAGAGCATTTGCTGGTTAAAATAATGGAAGAAAAATGTCTTTAAAACCTCATCCAAGTATCCACATCATGTGGCAAGGAGGCCACAGTTTAACTGTGTTGAGTGAGGAACGAATTCTGTTGGTTTTGTTAAATCTGACAGCTACAGGAGTTTTTTTCTGTTTTTTCTTTATTAAAAGAGGTAACAGACACTTTAAAAAATTATTTTTCTCCATCAGTTCCTCTTCCAGTTGTCTTTTTAAGTTTATTCTTATATTATCAGTAAAGCCCCACAAAATGATTAGTAAAGAAATTGTGCATTTTAACAAATGATTCCTTATCTTATGGTGCCATATCATGACATTAAATAAATTAACTGCATTGTGCTATAAATTGTAAAAACAGTCATAACTTCTGTGAATTCTGAAACAGATGGCCAAGAGAAATGCCTTTGTACCATCTATGTCATGACACTGCATGTCAGAGCTGATACAGCAGGTAATAGCACATAGCGACAAGCGTATTGAAAACTGCCTTGTTGATGGGTTTGTATAATTCTGTGGTTGTGAATGTTTGGATTTTATAGGAGATGCTTTGTACAAGAGAGTAGAATAGAGAAAAGTATTTGGGAGAAACCTTGATGGTTAAGTTTAGATATAGCACCGCATACTGTGTACTGTTCTTCAATAATGGACAGAATTTTCAAGGGAGATCTTCCTTAGACACAATGTAAAATTTCTGGCTAGGTGAAGAGTTGATGAGTTTTCTTTTTGTTTTCAAAAAAAAAATTTGCTTTGTGCTGAAGGACCCTTTTTGAGGTGGTATTTGAATCCATTTGGCCCAAAAAGCAGTGAAGTGGGTCTAGTCAATTTGCTGCCTTGTAGTGGAGAACACTTGTGATTGGGCCAGCCCAGCAATATATCTCTTTAAGTTTAAAAAATTATATTTTATTTCTGTTCATGTACATTGAAATAAAATTATTTTAATTCTAATGTTGACTACTGCATCCTTTCAAAGAAGGAAATTTAGGTACTGTGGGTTAATTTTCTTTTAATAAAGTCCATCAGAAAGTTTTATGAGCTCTTTCCAGATTTCTAGCAAACTACTTACAGTTCTGTCTTAACAGTATGAGATCTCTATGAGAAGGCAATCAGCTTAAGATGTACACAGCTGCCTCTTCATCCAGGAGAAGCATAAAGTAGACCTCCTTTGAGTTGATATCCTTTTTAATGCACAAACTCTCCAAATGCATTAGAAAGTGCTCCTTTTTCTTTTTTTCTTTATCCAGTTGCATGAAATTCAGGAAACCGATGTTCCAACAGTATCTTTACAAGTGTCTTAGCAGGACTCATCTCTGAGTCTAATTATGTTGAACAGGCTGTGGAAATACAAAATCATGTCTAATGCAGTTGCATGCTGTGTGGAAACACGTGGGCTTGTCAGGATTCCAGCATGGTGCGCTGTTGGAGGTTACTCAGTTCCACGTGTGAATAGCCTCGTTACAAACTCAATGCAAATCCTACTCAGAGTCTGTGGTTTCATGTCACTTTAAGCTGATGGTTTTTTTTCCTAGGTTAATCTTCCTTCATCCTTCCTGGGAGCTCTTTTTCATCTGGTTTGTAACATGACCACACATACTCCAGTGCTGATACAAGGAGTTTGCAGGAATGGGTGGTTTGAGTAGAATCATAGAATGATGGTCTGGCCTGAGTTGGAAGAGACTTTAAAAATCATCTAGTTCCAATCCCCTTGCATTGGACAGGGACACTCTTGCCATGGGTATAGACGGAAATTGAGACTGTTTGTAATAATAAGTTTAACTTTATTTTGAAGTAGCAGTCTCCTAGATCTGTTCCTTCAGTTCTTTCATGTCTGCTTTCTGCATTTTCTGTCTTGAATGAACGTTAAAACTGTTACTGAACAGTCCTCTTGGTGACATCTCCATTTTGCATATTACTTTGAGATGAACAATCCCAACCCAAAAATTTTATTTTTGCAGAAACCTATAAGTTCTTTAAGAAGTGGGAAATCTGTCTAGGTTGAGTAGTGAGGAACAAATTATTCTTGTGTTGTAGAGTTCAGTGATTTTGCAGTGCCCATTAATTTAATGAATTGTCCATGATAATAAAACCTGGGACAGCAAGCTAGAAGTGTCACAATACAGAGAACACCAGCTGAAACAAATGTCAGCTGTTCAGACTTGAAAAGCAGAAAGATTAACTTTATTAACAGCGATCTAGTGGCCATATGGCTAATAAATGAGATGATGATGATGATACTCAATATCCAGAAAGGACACAGGTTGCACATGGTTAATTGCTTGTGGCAGATAGATTGGACATGACTGACTACGGTTCCTGAGCCCAGGCTAGTCACAAAATGGTACCTGGTCTGGCATGTGTTATCCATGAAAGGGTGTTAGACAGCGAAGAGATCAGAAATGTTCACGTCTAGCTTGGGAGTGATGGGGCTTATGCCCAAACTCAGCATGTCACTTTAGTAATGATTAGTGCTTTAGTCTGTGCCAGGTGCTTGCATGAAGTGATTGTTGAAGAAATGCATGAAGGCAGTAATAACCAAACAGGATCTGGGTTGTTCAGCTCTTAATGCTGGATTGTTTGGACTTCACTGGACATTCCTTGATCACTGATTGATCTTGTGTTTCCCTTGTGCTGGTCTGCTCAAGAAATCTACCCAGAGATTAAGTGCTGAGTTGAGCTTTGGGATTTGGAAAGAATGAAGAAGTCTAGTCCCAGAAAGAGAGAGGACAAGAAACAAACTCTGGAGAAGGTGACAACAGCACAGGTGCTCTCAGACCTCGTTAGTGGGCTGGATTGCCTGCAAGTGTCATAGGGAGTCATAGTGTCATTAGTGTCATTGGGGGAGGCCAACTCAAAAGATGCCTTCTAGTCCTCTGTTCCAAGTAACCCCCATTGTGCTATTTACCATCTAGAAATTCTAAAATGAAAACTTTTCTATGGAATTTTCTGTAGAAAATTTAGGCTTTGAACAGTACAGTTTCTAAAATAAGCCCTTTGTCTTCCGTTTAAGAGCAAAGCTGGTGTCTTCAACTCAGTGTGAGGAATGTTGTCATTTCATCTCCCGCATGCACACACAAACAAGCACAAGCTGATGCAGAAATAAGATGGCTTTTGTACTCATTGCATATACAATAGCTGTGTATTTCAGTTTTTGAAAGGAAAATTCTTTCAGTAGTGGGTTGATCTGTCTGTTTAGAACAGCTCTATACAACTGTTTGAGAGTGAGTGTTACACTCTGAAGTTGAAGAAAAGCCTCTCTAGGAATTGGAAGTAGAAAGTACTTGATGTTACAGTAGAATATTTTAGAATGTTCTGAGGGTAATGTTGCCGCTGAGCCCCCTTTAAGGGATAAATAGAGATAGGTTCCACCACATTTGCCAAAAAAAGGTCTACTCTGAACTTTTGTTGTTGGATCACGCTTTGGAGCCTTCAGCAGTAAGTCTGTCCAATATGATTGTGGTGATCTGAGACAGTGCAGTCTGGCAGATGCTCTTTGTTACCTGTCCCCCTGCAAAGCACTGTTCTATATCTTATGCTACAAAAGGGAACTTATGCTCATACCTTCTTCATCAATTTAAAGGTAACACATCAAACTGGCTAAAGTAGTACATAAGACCCCAGAGCTTCACCCAAAAAAACTCTTGTTCAAACTTGGTGAATTAACTTTAAATGCACATACACTGAGAGAGATTTGATGCTTGTTGATGGAAAGGAAGTAGTTAAGAAAACGTGCTTTTAGAAATCCTATGAGGTGCATGTTGTAAGGCTACATTTTTTTGGATCAGTTATTATAGCCATGGTTAAAGCTGCCTAAGATAAACCACAACTGATCCAGTAGCCACATAGCTCAGTGTTGAATCTGTGTAATATGCTTTGTGTTTTTGAGCACCACCTGTTCAAGTGTCACCTGCCCGATGGTACGATTTCAACATTTAACTCCTATAAAAAAGGTTTAAAAATTAACTTACCTGCATCACAAACCACACAATCTCCAGTAATGATTGGCTTTTCCCAAGATGACATTGTATGAAAATCAGGTGATTGTAATACACTAAACAACATTAATTGCCTTCCTGATCTACTTCCTCCTTGCTAATTATTCCTTTTGTTAGTGTGCTGCCCTAGAAAAAAGTCTGAAATTGTTTCCTGTTTGGTTTCTAAAACATTGGGAGTCCTCAACGCTTTGCACCATTAATTCCAGGCACACAGAAATGCTCTTAATAGTTATAGAATCACAGAATGGTTTGTGTTGGAAGGGACCTTAAATATCACCTGGTTCAAACCCCCCTGCCATGGGCAGGGGCACCTTCCACTAGAGCAGGTTACTCAAAGCTCCATCCAGCCTGACCTTGAACACTTCCAGGGCAACCAACTTCTCTGGGCAACCAAAATCCAAACCTACCCTCTTTCAGTAGTACCCCTTATCCTATCACTACATGCCCTTGTACAAAGTCCCTCCCCAGCTCTCTTGTTGGCCTCCTTTAGGTACTGGAAGGTGCTGTAAGGTCTCCCCAGAGCCTTCTCTTCTCCAGGCTGAACAGTCCCAACTCTCTCAGCCTGTCTTCATATGAGAGGTACTCTAGCCCTCTGATCAACTTAGTGGCTCTTCTCTGGACTTGCTCTAGCAGGTCCACATCCTTCTTACGTTGGAGGTCCAGAGCTGGATGCAGTATTCCAGGTGGGATCTCATGAGACCTTAGTGGAGGGGGAGAATCACCTCCCTCGACCTGCTGTTCACAGTCCCTTTGATGCAGCCCAGGACACAGTTGGCTTTCTGAGCTGTAAGTGCACATTGCTGGCTCTTGTTGAGCTTCTTGTCAACCAACACTCCCAAGTCCTTCTCCTCAGGGCTACTCTCAGTCCATTCATCCCCCACCCTGCATTTGTGCTTGGGCCCTCAGCACCTATTCATTTCTGAACATAGTGAAAACCGAGAGCCTTCTGTCTTACAAGTTTGAAGACCTTTGCTATTTAAAAGATATGTAGATGTGGCACTTAGGAACATGGTTTAGGGGTGGAATCGGCAGTGCTGGGTTAATGGTTGGGCTAGACGATCTTTTCCAACCTAAATGATTCTATGATTACTTCCAGGTATACTAGATATAGAAAAGAAAAACTATTTAATTATTAAACTGGGTGTGTCTCTTTAAAAATTGGGGAGTACAGCTCTGGAGGGATTGTCTGAGATGATGCTACAGATGCATTTTTAACTGGTCAGTTAGTGGTAGGCATCCAATGTGCGTCAGAAGTGATGGGCAGCTTCCCTATAAAGCAGTTACAAAGTCTGTGAATACCTGATGTTACCTATAATTACACACAAGACAAAAGGAACAGCCTGAGAAATGCATCTGCCTGTCAATGTTATGAAACCAGTTGAACTCACAAGAGACAATAATTAATGTGGTATTGTTCCAGGTAATTTTAGATAGTATTCTTACCACCCAGTGACATGTGATGCTGTAACCTGCAACATGAAGGAGAATAACATGTACAATATATAATGCTATTTTAAAAATGTTGGTCCATTTTGATCACATCTCCATTAAGTGGAATGAAAAAACTTCACCTGGCATGAGGGTAAAAAAAAAGTCAAAATCTGTGAGTAGGAAAGAACTGATGGTATTGAACTTTGATGTGTTTTAGATCTCAGGTATACTCCCTTCTAGTTTATGTAAAACAAGTGGGAAATGCTATTTTGTCAGGTGACATTTTTTTGTCCACTCTGTTCTGTCTTTAAGTCAACATAACAGTGTCAGTGACAGACCATGGAGAAACCATGTCTGTGGTCACTGACTGCAGCTTATTGCCAGAATGCCCCTGTGAAAACGAGGAGGCTTTCCTGCTTCTTGAATTTAAGATGCAGATACCATTTGATAAGTGAACTCCTCCTCTTTCTCTGACTTTCCATCTCCTCCCTCCCTCAGTCACGCGCTGTGCTGACCAAAATCCAGGACAAAGAGAATATGTATTGGTACTGTACTGTTGATGTAATTTTCTGAATTAAATCTATCATAAAAATGAAAAATTGTGACATACTAGTGACAGATGCAGCCTACTCTCATTAAGTGGTTCACCTGAATTCAATGCTCTGGATTTACAGCCCCACAGCAGAAGATGGTGTTTTCTAACATCATGCAGCTCTCATTACATGGTGGTGCCTTGGACAAATGCACTGTTCTGCTTCATTCAATGTATGTGAGCATGACTGTGTTTCCATAAAGGCTGCCTACTTTTGGCTTTTACTCTATAAGGCAGTCGGCAAATTTTGTGAAGATAAAGAGGTTTTTAGCGAGAAAAAGTCCACTTCATAGTGCTACTGAGAAAATATCCTCTTATTTGGATGGATTTACACTGGAAATCATGTGAATACAAGGAATCTGTCGCAGGGACCTAAAAGCCTACAAGCCTACAGCAGCACAGATAAAAATAATTGCACTTAAAACATAGCATCTACTCAGTAAGTACATAAAGAGCAATGCAAAGCAGAGGAGGCATTAAGAATTCATGTGACTACTGTGAAATGTAGAAAACATGTGGTTACATAGTTAATAAATGAAACAGAAAAATACATAGCAAAAACAAACAGTATTTAAATTCAAAACTTTATCTTAAGGACTGTCAGCAAGTGACCAACACATTAGGAAAGAAATCTTACCTAAGATCAGAGGCTACTTCTCAAAAAAAGGTCTCAAGTCATCAGCATGAAAACAGGTTCAGTGACAGAGGAACACTAGTTTATTGTCGCTAACATGATGCTGTTTTTATAAAATGTAACTGGATGTTAATACTAAATTACTATAATCTAATATAAATTGCCTTGTTCTGTAGAATTGCCTTGTTGCCATCAAGCTGTGCACTATGAACTTTCCCCAGATCATTTCTTCTGTCTTTCTTCCCTTCCAGCATTTCTTCAGTCACTATTTCCTTTTGAAAAGATTAAAGCCACACTGTACATGTGATGTTTCTATTTTCTACCTGTTAAACCTCTACTGTTTGAAATGTTAAACCCCAGTAAAAGGACTAAGTGATAGTCTAGTCTGAGATACCACAAAGATATCAGGTTCATACATGAAAAATGGTTGCCTAGCCTTGTTGTAATCTTGGGAAGATGTCATTATGAGTTCTACACTTAAGACTCACCTTAACTCATATTCCAACCCTCCTGGAACAAGAAGGTTAGGTTCACCAGTGAAGGTTCCCTCTTTCATACTATCTCAGGATTTAAGTCTATGATACTTGTGTTTATTGATTTTTGAGGTGACACGACCCACTTGATCATCTCCTATGCTTTACAGACTAATAGCCATCACTTGATTTTGAACCCAGTAATCAGTATCTGACCAAAACAGTGTTTCCTACCTGCCACATCTCAAGCCCAGAAGAGCAATGGGAATAGATGGATTTGTGATTTATTAAATAATGAGCAGAAAGGTACTGGAAAAAAATTTTGCCTTCCTACCCTCCACACATGCTGGGCAGTCTTGGGAAGAGAAAAATATGGCAAAGTGGACAGGATTGAAGGGCACTGGCCTCCCAGACCATCCTTCCTTCTCCAAATGACTCAGATGTTTTAGATATGTGAAAAGTCTTTTGACCACAAGGTGCAAGTCTTTCAGAGACCCTCTGTGTGTCCCCTCTAGCTTCAGCTGCTGAGGGACCAGTTTCCTTCTTCCTAATTTCGGCTGCAGCATCCTGCCTCCCTAAATCTGACAGTCAAATCCTGCCTCTGTCCTCAAAGTATTCAAGTTCCCTTTCCGAATTAAATTTGCCATAATCAATGAAGCAGTGAGATCCTCTTCTTCAATTACCCTTTTAAAAATTCATACAAAAGTAGAATTCTTAATTAAAAGCTTACCAATCTGAAATCATTGAGGAAATAAGACAAAAAAAATCCTTCCAGAAATGTGCCCAGACTAACTCAGACACAAAGCAAGGAGAGCACTAGATAGGGATCCGATTTTTGCCTAGCCTCTGCAACTGATTCACTGCAATACTTTCTGCAAGTCATTTATTGTGCAGCAATGTGCTTATTGATGGAGGAAAACCAGTATTTATTTCCTTTCACAGAGTTGTCCTGAGTCTGACTAACAACTACTTGTGCAAATCTTTGGATGAAAGAAATCGTAAGAGTTCTAAGCTCTTAATATATATTACTTATTGCACTTTAAAATAGTCATCACACTAGGTAGGAATTAACATTCCAAATCCCATAGGGTGGATACCTCTTCCTACACGTATATATAAAAGTCATCAAGTGACCTGCCTCAGAGGAAGGCCAACTGAAGACAGGTGAGTCTGAATTCACTCTTAGAACATTTATTTAGAGCCAGAAGCCTTTACTTTGTTTTGATTTAGCCTTTTGTTTTGATTTACCATTTTATCAATATTGTGATTACTATGCTGTATCTAACTCAGGCCTGTGAGGTTTTTGTGATGGGAGGGGAAAAAAATGGCTGGTAACTTAAAAATTTATAATCTGGCAATTTCCTACATGTGGAAAGAGCTACAGCCTGTAGCTTTTGATGCAGACCCATATGGATGTGCCATTGAATTTATAGGTATTGGGTCAAGCTATATTGATCTGGGCTTGTAAATACTCTCTGTTAGTGCTAGAGGTCAAACTGAGTTCCTGCATGTACCCAGCTCCATCTGTGAACATTTTTCCTGAATAGGCTCACTCACTCATTGGAGCCTCTCCAATGACACTGGTGGACTATCCGTGTTTTTCCATTCGTGCAGTCTGGTTTGCAGTAGAAATGCAGTCTAGAGAAAAGGTCACACATTATTAAAATTGATAATGTATTTTCAAGTGTTAACAGCATTAGTGATGACTGCCTACAAGACTCGTGGTGTGTTTTTTATTTGAAATCTTCTTGGGGAAAAAAGTATTTGTAAGCCATAAAAGCTCCTCTGTTTAAATGTGTTAACCAGCAAGCCAAATACAGTCAATGCTTTTTGCATTTGATAGCTATTATCTGATGACATTTTGGAATTTTTTTAATAAGCACAACAGATGCATTTATTAGCAAAGTGATTATCTGCTGTTATTGCACAGAGAAGTATTATTTCACTAAATAAATCTTGGAGTTGCCTTGCATGCTCTTAGCAGAGAATTAAGGGTCATATTGCTTGATTTTTGAAAGCAAGTTTTTCCAAAAGCCAAGCAAAAATCCTTTTTGAACAGAGAAGCAATGGATGTGTGCACTTTGTAGCACATTAGACTTCGAACACCTATAAAATTAAAGCAAAGATGGCATACCTTGTCATTGTAAAGACATGCTACGGGTGTTCAGGAGGGGCCATGTGAGCAAGCAATGAGAACTGACAGGGACTAAAAAGGTCCCTGCTGGCCCAGGCTGCCAACAGGGACCTCCCTGATCCCAAGCTCCCCAAGGGGAGAGCGTGCTGCAGAGGAGGTGCCTCTGCTCCCCAACCCCTCTTCAGCAAATGCCATCCCTGTCTGGTGCCTCAGGGCAGGAGCTTTTGGCACCCCAACTTTGCTACAGTGCTGTTGAAGATCAGCAGTGATTTCTTCATGTTTTGCAAACTGCTGTGTTTCCAGGTCTCCTGGGACAGCTGAGGAGAGCCATCGCCATGATCCCCGCACTGCTCTTGCTGGGCCTTTCAGCCCTTGTCGGTGAGATGGGTTTGGGTTGCTGTCAAAATCACAGTGGGAATTGTTTGCAGAAGGACCACGGAGAGGAGGTGTGCAGACAGGCTTGAGGTTCCCTTTCTGCATGGCCCTGTAAAACCCTGTGTGGCTAAAGGTCCTCAGCTGCTGTATGAGGCCACTTGCTGCCCACACGTCTTTTAAACCAGCATATCTGGAGTATGGGACTGAAACCAAAAGGGAGTCACAGACACAGCTCCTCTTGATTTTTCCAGCTAACCTTATCCAGTCTCTCTACCTGCTCAGAAATGGTCTCACAAATGTGGCAAGCTGTTTGATGGAGGCTATTTGTTCCTCGGTTACTAAGGAAATGGGGTAATTTTCAGAGACTGAGGCAAGCATTCTCCTGAATTAATTCCTCACCAGGTTATGGAGGGACACAGGAGACACTTCCAGCCAGGGTGCTCAGGTACCTCCAGCCATCATCTGAGGGATCCTGGACACTGGGCGCATTGAATGGGAAGAGCCCTCTGAAATAAATGCAGGGACTGTGGTTCTTCATTCCCACACCAGCCTTTAGACCTAACAGGGCAGGCACATATTCATCTAAATCTTCATTAGATCCACTTGCTTCAACATATTCAGTTAGAAAAGAACAAATTTCTGTTCTCTACTTTCTTTGATAGCATTACTGATGGAGAGCAGTGGCAACTGTACAAGCAGGGCCAACACAAGGGGATTGTGGATTGCAGGTCTGGGTGACTCCCTCATGCTCAACTTGTATGCACTTTCAGCACTTGTACAATACTGCTCTGAGATCTTATGTGTTCAAACACCTCCGTTTAATATTTCAGCTCCATCCATGAGTTACAGTTGCTATGGTGATATAAGTGCCCTTCCAGCCCCCACGGTGTCCTGTACAGCTGTAAGAGCCCCAGACTGTGGTAGGTATCATTCATTGCTTGACTTGTCAACCTGTTTCTACCTGACAGAGAGATGCTTTACTTACTGTTATTGCCAAATTAAATGTGGTGCAGCTATTCAATTAGTCAAAAGGGAGAAGGCAACACTTCCTCTCCCAAAATGGCAGGTGCTGTGAAGCCCCCAGATCTGGTGGGAAGTGGAAGCACAAACCCCAGGTCCTGTAGTCAGGATCTTCAGCCTCAGAGTAAAGGGAAATAGTACCACCCCTTTTCAGTTAAAACAGCTTCTTCATCAGCCAGGACTTTGGCATCAGCATCCTCACAAAACCCCAGGCCCCGTATGCTGGAAGGTGAAGATGCACAGATCCAGGTTCTGAGTGCTGGCATGTTGGCTGAGCTGGCCAGTGGTGACCTGTCAGAGACACATTTTACAGGGCAAAGGTCCCAAGTGTGTAACCATCCTACTTCTGGATGACTAGTGTTCAGTAAGTCCTTCACATTTCTCTCTTTCTTTCCTCATGTTATTTCCCTGTGCATTGCACATCTGACTGTGTCGGGTTAATACTGCTCATATCTCCAGGAATTTGGCCACATACTTTAGAATTAGGCTCTTTCAGGGCAGACACCTTGACTGCCAGTGTCCAAGCATGGATCTGAACACACCTGCTTGTTTCCAAACTGTTCCAAAATTGCTTTAAAAAACCTTTTTTTCTATAGACAGAATATATAACAGTTACTCCAGTTTGTCTGGTCAGTAGTAATGTGTATCTATTTTTGCAAATCCCTTTTGAAATTTCACTCTTCTGACTCCAGAGCCACATTTACAGTGGAACTTCAGAAGAACAGGACCACAAACATGTGGTTCCACTTCCTGAGAAGCCTCCCTCTTCCCCTTGGGTACTGGCACAGCAGCTTCCTAGCCATGGTCAGAGCCAATAGGGCTGTGCTTTTTCCTCAAGCTCCACTGCCCAGTTCGGTGTAGATGCAATTCCTTCAGAATTTGAGTTACTTCTCTGATACATCTGCTCAAGGGGAAAGGGAGGCTTTTGGACAGGGATGTGTTTAAGTCTGCCTTTTCCTACACTGCAGGATATGCCATGGTACGGAGGACTGCTGAGGCAGACCTCGTGCGCCTGAGGAAATACGAGGTCCCGATTAGACGAGTAGCCAGAAACCTGTGCTTGGACCCAGCTCTCATTGGTGCCATCATGTCACAGGAGAGCCGTGTTGGCCTGCTCCTGAACAACGGCTGGGACCAGGGACGGCAGAAGTACGGCTTGATGCAGGTACATCAGGATGATAAGTACGAGTAACAGCACGGTAATTTAATGCATACCCCAGGTCCTTACCTTAGCAAATGACTGTTCTGTATTCAAAACAGCACTAAAATCAAAGGTTGTTCTTAAGTGTCTGGAATAAGGTCACTTCAATGAGTTGCAGCCTGGGGGGCCAATGAAGAGGAAGAAGCTACATCAGAGGTTGCATTCAGAGGGAAACCCATTTTCTTGCTTGTCTTTTCTAGATCAGCAGGCAGCTACAGCAGCCTTATGCAGTGTGGGATAGTGAAGAACACATAAATCAGTGCTCAAATATTCTGGTTCTTTCAATCAATGAAGTACGGACAAGACATCCTACCTGGACCTGGGATCGGCAGCTGAGAGGTACACAATGGGCTGTATACCTGAAAGGGACACACTGAGAGTATTGTGCACTCATTGGTGTCACTTTTAAAGGAAAAAGAGCATCAGTCTGGCAGATTTTACAGCATGTCTTACAATAAAAACCCCAACCAAACCCAGTTTTCTAATTTAAAAGAGGCAATTCCAAACTGGCAGATCAGCAATGTGAAATAGCTGTCAGGCAGATAAATAAGGTAGAAAATAACCAAACACAAGCCACTGGGGAAACTGAGGCAGAAATTGAGGCACCACAACACAATGAGCTTATCGTGGCAGGCTGTTGTGTCCAGGAATCTTGGGATCCAGGTGTCCTTATAGTCCATGTTGGTTCCTTATAGTCTTCATGGTGGTTCATTCACTCTATGCTATAATTTACTCTCCCATCCTTGCTCTGATACTGCCTTTTTAGATTACATACTTTCTGGAAACAGTATGCCATTTTCAACTGTTGCTACAGTGAAGGAACCCATGATTCTCTCCAAATGCAAAGATTTTACAAAATCAGTCACTTTTCAACAACAGTGCACAGTTAGCATTTTGCCAAGCAGTTGTGTATGTTTGATGAGACGCATGCCCCTTTCAGCTAGAAATTTTTACTCTTAAAACTCTATTTCTTACTTACAAGCCCAAAACAACTCCTTCCTAACTCTTTCCAGGGGGAATCTGCACCTATCATGCGAGAATGGGCAATCTCCAGGTCTATGAGGAAGACCCATGCAGCAGAGACAACAACTATGTCAACAGCGTGATCAGGCGAGCCCAGTACTTCAAGAGAAATGGGTTCTAGCTCATAAACCCGCCCCACCACTGAGCCTCTCCTCTGCACAGACTAGCAGTGATCACAGTACCCAGAGCAGGTCTTCTGGCAGGACCGATGCTGGGAGCATTGCCAACAGCACCTTGCTCACTCCAGCAAATCCCAGCTCCCCACTCACCAGTGGGCGAGCTCAGCACTGCCTTCCAGGGAACCCACAGGGATGAGATACCACAAGCTTGGGGCCTTTGAGAAGCAGATGGGGACAGACCAGCAGTGTTTAAATTTTGAGTGAGGAATGTGACTCTTCCTGTTTGGAGCTGAACCCAGGGCTGTTCATGCATCCCCCAGATGCAAGCACACAAGCAGCTCTCCCTGGACATCAGCTGTGCTCTTCCCATCACCTCCATCCACCTCCTTCCCTCTCCATGGCCAATGCAGGGGATGAAGTCCCTGAGTTAAAATTTTCCCTCCCCTTGATGCTGCTGGCTACGGGGCAACGAAGAGACCACTGAGCCTTTGGTCTCTGCAGTAGCTGAGTATTCCTGTGGCCAGCCTTGAGGGGGACAATGCTACACATGACTTGGTTAGTCTATCAAGCCTTGGAGTCCATGGCCATGGTGGGGCTGGGGACCTCTTAAGGGTGAAAAGTAGCCTCACATAGGGGAAATCCTCTATATTGAAAGTACTGCAAGCGCCACAGCAGGCATGCAAAACACCTTTCCATTAGAGACCAGCCCTCAGTGGAGTCAGCCCCGTACGTACCCACCCAAGAGCTGTATCACAGCAACAGTGTTGGTAAAAACCCCCACAACCTTTCCTGCTTTATCTTTGGCTCCCTTGTGTTGGGTTTCCTCCAAATTTAAAAGCATTTCAGCATCCATCCCTCTGCCAGGTATCCCAGCTTCTAATAGGAGTGAATCAGCTCTGGGGTTATAAGGTCTGTTTGAAAGTGGTCTTCTATGTGGATGGGTCTCTGGGTGCCAATTTATGTTTAATTAGAATAATAATTAGAATAATACTGAGAATAATGATAAGAATAAGAGAGAAAATAAAGATAAATGTTAAATTCCAGTGTTGTTTTTTTCAATTTCATGGGGCTCAGTGGGTAGCAACCTACAACTTGAGTAAATAACCCGGTTTGGTACTCTTGGAATAGGTCTAAAACTTAGTTTGAGAACAAGGAGAGGAATATGGTGCTGGAGACTGGATAGGTGAGAAGAGCTGGGCCTGAGCCTGGCCACTGACCCAAACCTGTGAACAAGAGAATAAGGATGTTCACATTTAGCCTTTTGAATTTTCATTTTGGAGGTATCAGAGCACCTTTCTGCCAGCTGTCACCTTTGCTGATGTAGAAGTGATGTGCCTGGCAGTCCCTGCCTGGCAGCACAGGGATGTGCTGTGTGTGTGCCTGGGCTGCCAGGCAGGGTCAAGACAGGAAGCATGAGAGCTGGTTTGGAGACAGCTTTTGCCAGCAGAACAATTTTAATGCTGTGCCCCTTGTCTTGCCGGTCACTCATCTGCTTTCTGTCACAGCAAGGACTCTCTATCATTAACATATTGACAAGCAAACTCATTTTATCACCTCTGGAGATCAGAAGGAACTCTAGGATGTCTCAAATATTACTATATTTTTTTTTAAGACTACAGTAAACAGTTCAGTGTTGAGCAACCACAGGCATTGAACTATATATTATTTAGTCTTTAGTGAATTTTGCACTCTATTAATATAATTTTACTAAAATTGTTACTTTGTAATAGAATGTATGAAGCCTCTCATGTGGTTTGATCCCCTCTCATGCGGTTGACATAGCTTAGGTAAAATTCATAGGATGAGGTCTTTGGTGCATCATGTTATGTAAACCTCTGTGTTATATAAAACTCTTACATAAAGCCTATGACTGCATTTTTGGTAGATCAGTATAAACTTCAAATGGGCAGGAAATCTCATTGCTACCTATGTGTACAAAGTTGGGGTTTGAGTTTGGAGAGTGAACCAGAGTGGAGCTTCCTTTGGTTGCCTTCATGCTTGGTTCCCTTCAATCACTGCCAGGAAGCTCCTTGTCACCACTGCTGGTGCTGCCATCCCTGCAGACCTGTGAGCTCCTCAGGTCTCCAATTTACACGAGTGTTCCCATGAAGTTGCTGCTTCAAGTTATCGTAGCAACATCCAAGGGCCTGCAGACTTGCCTGCTGACTTGTGCAGCATCACCACAAAGGATCATCTATTTTTTAAGTCCATTTAAAATTCCCAGTTATGGGAATTCCATATTTTGTTGCAAATATTGTTTTAGGGTATCAGCACCTTGCAGGGAATACAGAAAACCTCTGCAGAAAATGAGTTGAAACTTGATAAATTCGTAGGAAGGAGTAAATAATTAGGAAAGTTTAACACTGGCATGCTGCCTTAAGATTTGAGCAAAAGCTTTCCTGATAAACAGTGAGTTCAGATTGCTGTTCCCTGTCATCTTTTTCTAGTCACCTGTGTCCATGTTACTGGGAGTTACTCTTCTGCCTGGTGTAGACAAGGCAGCTGCAGTTGTGCTCTTGGTCACCCTTTTGACCCACAGCCCACTGAGAAGAAAAACCAACAGACATCTTGCAAAGCAAATGATCTAATACCAAGTAACATATCAGACAAAAGCAAAAGCTCAGGTAAGGAAAGAGAAAAGACAAAATAGAGGGGAAAGAAAGCTCCAGGGAATCACATACCAGGACATCTGTTTACAACACTGAGGAAGATGTCAAAGGATTGAATGGTTGCTTCAAGAGATCCTGGGGGACAACAAAGCAGCAAGACTTAGGAGGGTTCTGGCAGCCTGACTTGGTAGGGAAAAACCACCTCAGATCAACCAAAGTCTTTATCTAACTGGGGAAGTGGCCAAAAGAGAAGCCATGGTTGTGCTGCATCACAAGCTCAATAAGGCTTTCAGCAGAAATTTGAAGTGCCCTCATATGTGGAGGGCCTTAAGTACAAAAAGCACTGTTTATCAGCAGCTTCTGGCCAAACTGGTGAGACATTTCAAGTGGAGCCACACAGGTCTGTTCTACACCAGTTTGTCTCAATTTTTGGTTGTAAAATTAATGGAGGATATGAGCTATCAAACCCATGGGCTACACTGAGCGGCAACATCAGCTCTTCCACTGATAGTTAGAAACTATGAAAAACAGTTAGGAACCAAAGTACTGAAATCAATCAAACAGAGGTGCAACACACTTGAGGAGGTGTAGTGGGCAGGCGATAATCCCAAGGAAAGGGCTGAGGGTTCTAGAGGGAAAAAAAGAAGTTGATGCCAGTGGAGGAGGGGAAAAGAAATAAAAAGAGGGAAAATCCCATTTGGGGATTTATCATAGTACTGTGTATGAAGCACCTGGGGTAACTCTTGTCTCAGATGTTCTGCTGTCAGCATCAGTGATGCTTGGCAAATGTTTGAGTTTGTTGCACCAACAAAAATATCCTCAGGACAATCACAACTCAGATGGAAAGTACAGCCTGTAAGAAATAAGGAATTAGATTTTTTTTCCAGAAAAGAGAAAAAGCACGCAGAGTACGATTTTCTAATATGTAAAACAAATTAAGAGTAATCATCTACATACTCCCCTTCCTCTTGAGGGTAAGGCAAGTAGCAGTGAGTTTGGCAGCAGATTTGTGTTGGATACTTCGAAAAACTTTCAAGATAATGAAGCAACACAACATTCCCTGGGTGTTTTAAAGAACAGCCAAGACCAACATGTAAAAGTAGCTGTGCATCATTAAGAATCACAGAATGGTTTGAATTGGAAGGGACCTTAAAGACCATCTCGTTCCAACTCCTCTGCCATGGGCAGGGACACCTTCCACCAGACCAGAGCTCAGAGCTCCATTCAGCCTGGCCTTGAGCACTTCCACAGATGGGGCATCCACAACAACTCTGGGCAACCTGTTCCCAGTGCCTCACTACCCTTACAGTAAAGAATTTCTTCCTAATATCTAATTTAAACCTATTCTCTTTATCGCCATGCTGCTGTAGAGAGGGGAAATGCAATAGGTAGTGTTTAAGGACCTTTCCAGGCTAACATCGCTGCATCAGAATCAGCAGTCAGCAAATCAAAAAAAAATTACAGACAGGAAAGAAAAACCTTCTCTGTTAGGGTCCTGTGTTTTGTTTTCACAACTGATGTCAGTACTGGCAAATGTATTTAAATGTGTTTCCTACAATAAAGAGCAAATGTGAGGTAGCAAGCTTTCTCTCTCATCAACTTGTTAAGCTGCAGGTGGTGTGGGCTGATGCCTCCATGGCTCAGGTAGGGTTATGTCTGGAGTCTGGGGCTGCAATGACTGTCTTTCATAGACACCAAGCAGAGGGACCAATTAAACAACCTGTTTCAGCAGTAACTGAAGCAGCAGGAAACCACTACCAAAACCAAGTCCCTGTGGGCCAGAGCCCTAAGCCACATGGTAGAACAGATTGCTCTGATGGCTGACTGTGAACACTGGAGTTGGATGTTTGAGCCACGTGTCCATGTCTCTCTCCCCGCGATATGCAGATAACAAAGGGAAATGTCAGCACAGCAATGCACTGCTGAAGAACTGCGTTTGCTCTGCTTCATTACTCAATGAAAAAGTGGGCTGGGATTTCCTGGCCAGCAACCTGTTCACAGGACAGGGCTTCTCTAGTGCCTTGGGCACCCTGAGCACAGCACCCCAAAATATTAGGCTCATCTTATGTGACTTTCTTCCTAATAAAAAAAGTCTCATGTTTTATCCAGGCCAGAAAAGGCAACACCAGCCCCCCTTTAAACCAGAAGTGTCAGATGTCTATAGGACATGCCGTGTGGGTAATACTGGTGACTGGGCACCCCAAAGTCTGTCTCCAGCAGCAGCAGGAGAACTTGGTTGCTTTCTACAGTCCATTTTCCTCCTCTGCCCTCAGCATTCCCAGCTGTTTAACACAGGTGGTGGGAGACATGTCCACCCTTTGTATGGCACTGCTGTCCATGAATCCATCCAGTTGCTTTGGGAATGTGCTGGTGCCACTGGCCTCCACAGCTTCCTGGGCGGCAAAGACACATCTAGATTCCTTGATAATGCCAGTTTGAATCTTCATAAATTCCTTTTTGAAGACCCAGCTATACTTCACCCACTGGCCTTTATCTATGCAGTTGCTGACGTGATCCCAGAACACCATCAGGAACCAAGGCAGGTTTGCTCCTTATGGGAGCTGGGCTGACTGTCTCTCAGCTGACTAGGTTTATTCACCACCCCATTCATCTTTAATACACTCTCCTATATTTCTCAGGATGGGCACCAGCCTGTGATCCCAAGGACGCCTGTGGAGCCAGTGCTGCAGTTGGGAGTGACTGTTTCTAATGCTTGCCTCAATTTATTTACTTGTCTTTCTTGAAACCAAATACACCCATATTGGATGCACATGACCTGCTTTTTCCCATTTCAATGTTAAAAGTGATCACTTTGTAGGATTGTAACCTCAGAGCAGCTTCCCACTAACACCCCTCAAACGAAGCCATTGTGCCACTCTCTAGTGTTTGTTCCTGTGGGTTCCTGAACCAGCTTTTCCTGGAAGCAGGAATCTATTGCAAACAAAAATTCCACTTCTGCATCTCATCCAGCCCATACACAGGCTCCCACATGTACCACCATCCTATATTTACTACTTCTCTGGCCCTACTGACCACACTTACTGAATTCAAAAAAGATTGACAGTACAGTCCTACTACAGCATTTTTATTAATAGCAACTGGAATTTCCACTCCCATTTTCAGGATGCTTCTCTTTTCCTGTAATATTTTTATACTGTGACACTTTTATCCTTCACATACAGCATCACTCATCCATCTCTGCATACTACTCTGTAATTCCAGAGGCTGGCAATGTAGTATCTTGTTGGTTTTCTAGCCCCCAAGTCTCTGAAATGCCCACTATCTTAGTGTTACCTGGCGCCAAGAATTTGCATTCTCCTGGCTTGATTTTGAAATCTTTAGCAACTGTGTAGGAAGAATTTTAAGTTTGCCCTCACTTCATTGCTTAATATTGCATATGCCAAAACCTTGACACAGTATCCTGTCTATTTTGTCTGTCTCATTTATTGGGATCGTGCTGTTTATTTCCCTCCTGTTTTTTTCAGAGGTAAACTGAATGTCAGCCATGTCCACCTTGTAGATCACATCAATTCAAATTGGGTAGTCCTCTGCATTTGTCAGCTTTTCCCTGTTTCTAATGGAAATGCTGCTCTAGAAGCTCTTCAATCTCCAGTGACACAGGTTGCCTATGTTACAGCTCAGGTGCAGCCTACCTTTCTAGGTTGTTTCTCTCATCCATGAAGTTTTGCCAGTTCCTCACGTCTCAATCATCTACAAGCCCCTGCATTTCCCTCTGAGGCCATCATGCAGCCTTGGGACAAGGGATCAACTCCCAGTACTCAGAGCATCCTGCCTTCCTGACATGGGCTGGGTAACCTCCCAGAGCTTAAATTGGCTTAATTGCTTTGGGAAGCTTATGTCAGCCTAGTTTCTCCCCTGAAAGTATAGCTAGGATCACTCATTTCTTACCCATGCCTTATTAAGCTAATTAGCAATAAGGAGAAATGTTCAAAAGCATGAAAAAACCCACACAGAGAGGACATGGCTAACCTGACCCTACTGCTGCAGCCCTCAGCCTTCCACAAACACCCCAAGAACTGGAAAAGTATCTTGTTGCAAGGCAGGCAAGGAGAAATTTAACTCATTTCTATCCTTTAAATCAGGTTTTATTTTATGAATTCCCTACCTATTCAGGCACCCCTCAGTTGATTCAGATCAAGCAACTGATGAAGTTCAGGAGAGGTCTGGATATGTGCATGGTTACAGAAATCAGGAGTTCCTGTCATAACAATAGAAATCCTGGAAGCATATTTTTTGCACCTTTTCCTTAGAAATGGGGACAATCTCTAACAAGACATGTCTGCATGCCTGAGTCACAAGGGCCATATAGAGGACCAGATTATCCCACAGATGTCTGCCCTGAAGCATTTAATAGACAGAGGCAGTCCTTCCCTCCTGCCAGACACAGAAGAGTAAAGAGGAGCTGATACCAGATCTGATCCAGTGCCCAGCAACCTGGCTTCTGGGTAAATCAGAATTGTCTCTCCCTTGTGACTCCTGTGACCAGTGAACACCTCCTTACTGATAGTGCATGGACACTGATACTGAATAGACCATCATGGCTCTTGCTGTATATTCTATAGGTAGGTGGCCTACACTTACCACATACACAGAATATTTCAGTAGCAGGACTGTCAGATTGCTCTATATGGAGGCTGAAGAGCTAGCTGAGCATAAAGAAAGTCTTGAGGGATTCAGGCAAAACTGCCCAGGTGTGGCAAAGGAGGTTGGTATACAGAATATGGGCAGGGAATAAAGGCATTCATGGTGGGAGCACAGCACTGAGCATTACTAATTTTAACATTACAGAACATTACTGATTTTATTTTTTCTGAACTAAACATTGGAGTTTGAGGAAGTTTGGAGGAAGTTACCAAGATGCTGTAAAAGACATGTTTGAAAAAGCAGCAGAAGTGTGAGTGTCTCATGAAGTCACAAGTCTTTCATGAACAGCTGAAGGCTGGTTTGTGCTGGAGCAGGAGAGCTGCCATTGGGGCCTCTTATGCAAAGAGATGTGACTCCTTTTGTCACTTTGCCTACGCAACCAAGAGAAATACCCCATCAGCTTGGAAAGAATTTCTTTGTGTTTATTCGGCAAGCAGTGAGATATATTTATATCTTCATGTGTGCTAGTGATGGATAATTAATTTTCAAGCTGTTTTGCATGGTCAGGAAGAACCGCCCCATGTACTCAATGTTTGTGCTGCCAGACTGTGCTGCCCTCCTGGGTAAGCCTGGCATGCCTTGCTGCCTTGTCCCAAGTAGTGCAGCCTTCCCCAATAGTCCAAATAGAGGTTTATTGAGGAAAACACTTCCCATGACATGTGACACTTCTTGTATGCATATATGATTAAGCAAAAATTTCTGGAAACACGGGAGATCTACCAACCTGCCTCAATTACTATGATGTAGAAGAAGCAAACTAGTACATCCTCTATGTTTCTCCCCTAGCAATAAGGAGACCATTTGGAGATTACTGTTTGGTGAATCATCTTCAGTGGTATTTTGAATTTTCAGATTTTTTAATGTCACTTCATTTGAGCCGTATCTCTTCTATTTTCCTTTCTGCCAGGTGTACTTCCCTCTGTTTCCACCTTTTTTACACTCACTCACAATCACGAACATGAAGAGCCCCACACATGGGCTGCTGTGACTTTTTGCAGTTGGTTCTCTATGGGAGGTACCAACAGTACAGGAAAACCTTACAGAATTGAATCTCTCAGTGCAATGATACGGGACGAATCCCCCAGCTTAAAATGTGAAAGAGCTGCTAAAAGAGTGAAACAGCATTTCACACTCACAAATCTACCGTGGGGGAGAAGCAGGTCAGGATGGATTCTGCTGTGGGGAGTTCTGCCACCCAGTGGCTTTTTTCCTTACTGCTGCACAGCTACAGTGGCTTTGAAATCCACCCTGCTGCTAATTCAGGGTTGTTGACCTTTGTTGTCTCTGTACAAGAGGGGATAACAACAGAAACCTGGCACAGTCTCTGCATATCCGAATTCTCAGCAGTTGCAGCTCTGGTCATGTTATTGTTCCTGGATCTTTGCCTGTGAAAACTTCATTCCATCCAAAAGTGGAGGTTCACATTTTCTCATTGTCAGCAAGTTATTGCTTCCAAGAACTGAAGGGGAGCAGCCGTTTTCAGACAAGGCTCCTCCTAGTTCCAAGCTGTTAGCAGTGGGGCCTTAAATTAAATTAAAAGGTATTTCATTTTTTTAAATAATAATTATGTTTGTGCTGTAAAAGCAGAAACCCTGTTGTGTTTGGGAGGATACACAAGCAGCTGTTAGGAGTTTCTGTTTCTTGTATGACCAGCGAGTATGGGAAGAGTGCACTGAGCCAACTGCTCCAGCACTCCACCAGCAGATAAAAAGCCCATTTGTCTCCTGGAAGTGCAGTAAGAAGTTGGGGAGACATCTTGCAGCAAACATGTCAGGTCTGTCTGTGATATTTGTCTAATATTCTTGTAAATAATTCACTGTACCAAACTGTTTTCCATTAACTGCTGGGATCAGGTTAGCATTGTTCCTCTCAGTTGCTGTTTGTATGTCTTCCCTCCTGCAGTGGCATGTTTTGACAACAGATAAATGCAGATAAATTGCAAGACAAACAATCTGCAAGTCAGATAAATTGTAATGATGTAAATGAAGGATGTTTGTCTTCGATTTTCTTGTTTATGATAGCTATGGAAAAGCAAGCTGGAGCCAGTCAGTAGTGTAGGATTTCTCTTGACTCTCACTGATTTTATTTTTTTTATTTTATTTTGGAGTAGAAAAACCGCATTTTTGAGGTGCCTTTCTCCACTGGCCATGTGGGCAGCCCAAGTCACAAGCTTAGACTAGACATCTAAGTTTTAGGTAAGCTAAAATTAGGGGAGATGAATTGTGCACAAAACCCCAGTTCACCTCACAAGCTCCACAGTGGCTTTAGGCTGGCATGACCGAGAGGTAATCCTCTCCAGAGCCGACAAGATGTACCATGACCACACCTGCCAGCACAAACGCCTGCACGAGTATCTGAGTGATGCCACGGCTTTCAGTCATGGATCTGAAAGCATTTTAGCAGCATGAGCCATGCACTGCGCTGGCCTGACATCTGGTTGTAAATACCGCTCTTAGGCTGTTCGGAGAGCTATGGGAATTTTCTGAATGTTGACACAACTGGAGCTTTGGAGCCAACCGTGAAAACAGAAGGTCTGAGCTGTGTAGGTAGGCACTAATTCAGCTGTTCATCTCCCTTTACACTCACACAAAAGCTCATGCCTATTATGGATCTCTGTCAGTCATTGCCATGCAAGCAGATTTTCCCACAACCAACACAAATCCCACTTGAGCACATAAATTTACGTTGAGAATAGCGTTGCCTTTGAGATGATATTTAAGATCATCACAGAGAAAATGAAGGTCTGCTTGGTGCATCCAACCCTGCCATCAAATCTGCTTTTCTACCTTCCTTAAGAGGATTTCCCTCACGACCCGAGCTTCTGAACATTTTTCCATTATAGTCCTAAATTAAAAGGCCCTAGATCTGGGACTATTCCACCCAAAGGTTTAGATTTAAAAGAATCACCTTTTAGTTTGCATGCTAGAGAACTGCCCTCTATATTTGAATAAAATGTCTTTTATATTATCTGTGTATTGATTTCCAGGGCACTTACCCTTCAGCAAAATTAGTCCATTGTATCATTGTTTCTCTCTAAATAGAGTCAGAAGGATTAAAAATGTCAGCACAGTCATAATGACTTATAAAAACTGGGTTTGGATTTTAAAAATGATGGGCAATGTCATGCATGTCATGTTGTAGGATTTCATGCCTCAAGAGAAGACTGCAGAAAAAGGTTTGAGGAACATGGAGAAATACCATGCCAAAAGTTGTGATTGATTGCTGGTATTATTTTTCAAGAGTCATATGCTGGGGCAGTGCTGAAGGATGGCTGGGGTGACCCTAGAAATACATTTGGTATAGTGCAGTTATAGTCAACCTTCTTGAAAACACAAATCTCATCCTTCATCTGAAGCAGAGTTAGAAGAGCAGCAGGGGCCCTGTTGAAAGGCAACCCACTAAGCCTTTTCAGCCAACTCTGTGGCCACACTAAAGCCAACGCTGACCACATTGTCAGCTGCCAGAACCTGGGAAGGACCCCAGTGAGTGTCAGGGCATGAGCAGACTGCTTTTGCACTGTGATTGCTTCCCAGCACTCCCTTGGGAATGAACAGATTATCTGTTCCTATTTTATATCTAGGTAATAAGTCTTGTTTCAAAAAGCACTTTTTTTAGCTGAGCATGGAGGCCTGCAGGCTGCAGCTACACATCATCAGATTAATTACACTTTATGCACCACAGGGGCCTGGCTAGTGGGGGATCTTGCTTCATTATTCATGCCTACATTTGTGCCTCACTTTTTTGCCAAGTTGTATCCTTATCCGTAAAATCCCTAAACATTTGTCATACACATTGGGATCTGCTTTTGTAACAGCTCCAGCCCCCTCAGACTTGTTCTTTACTATCCCATACAAGAGGATAAGGGGAGGAGAAGAAGGAGGACTGGGGCAGAGATCCAGGGGAGATTCTTAGAGGAAACAGATTTTCCCACCCTTGATGCAGCTGGGGAGGAGAGGAGCAGGCACCTCGCACCTGGAAATGCTGAAGCAGCAGTCATGCTGCTTTCTGCACAGTCACCTTTACAACAGCAGCTGTGTTGGTTTTTTAAGGCTCTGAAAGACAAGGAAGTGAGGCAGGAATTCCTCTTCAGTGCCCCAACAGTCTGCCCTTCACACATCTGCTGGCTTTACCTGCACCTTGGACTGCACTTGCTTCCTCTTTATACAGTCACAAAAGAGGTAAATCATGAGATTAAGAATCAAAATGAACACAAGCAACCTGTAAGCAATGAAGATCTCTGGATAAATAGTGGGATAAATAAGTAGTGGGGTTGGGGTTTCTGGTATGCTGATACTGCTGTCTCACTTTCAGGCTGATAAACAGTACTGTAAGATTGACAAGTCATGGGACACTGAACAGTACTTACCATGAGACACAGAGACTTTATGCAGATTTATAAATTCAGAAAAAATTCCCAGCTTAGACAAAGGAACGGGACCTCAAAGGTAGAGTTTTGTCAGCTTTGAAACACTTCACACATGTAAAGCCAAGCACGATAATGCTGTAAAACCAATCACTGAAGAAAACACATCCCAGTCCCTCTGTTCGTGTTACCACCCATCTACAAATCAACCTATCCTGGTTGCCTATCCTGGCAACTCTGAAGGAGGAACCCACTAATTTTGAAAATGTCTGGTTCTCTCCAGAGGAAACATAGTTATATTCTTAAACACTGATTACCCTGAAGCAGTCCCTACAGTTGGGTCCCTTTAGTCCAACTACAGTAGTAACACGTCTGAGGTTATTAATGTGGGTAGGCATGAAGGAATATGCACACAAGAAAACAGTCATAAAACTGAAGACATTAGCAAAATATAGCAAGGGGACAACGATCTCCAAGTCTGGATGTAAATGAGGAAATTATGATTTCTTCACAAAGTTAAAAGACAAAAGGAATACCTCTGCGACAAAAAGAGCCGGAAATGTTAATACTATGGCCACAATCCTGGTGAAAAGGGAGGATAAACTAAAGCAGTGCAGTTCAGTTGTGATTTTTGTTTGTTTGCTTACTTACTAATGAAGTAGCACCTCTGTTTATGTGTTTCTTTCACTCTCATTTCAGGTGGGATAATGTAGAAGCTAACAATATCCAGAACTACAACAAACTGAATACTGGCACAACACACAACTATGTCAATAATGTGGATGCAAGAGCCAATTTTTATAAGAGAACTGGATATTGAGATCTCTGAATAATGATTAGAGTCACTGATTCATACTTTGCTTCTAATTAAAAACAACCTGGATTTCTCCCTCAGAAATAGTAAGAATGGGGGGGAGCAATGAAGCCAGAAACAAGTACAAGATTCCAGCAGGGTTTTTTTCAGCTAAGGCTAAAAAAGCAACTTAAAACATAACACTGCTAATAATCCAAACTGTGACCTATCTCTTGCCATTTTCAGCTTACTTCAGGAGAATATTCAGAGTTTTCACCTGTGCCTGCAGTTTCTCAAGCAGCAGATTATTGTTGCACGAAAGTTATAACACTGCTTAACAAGATTTTATCTGCCTTGCATCTTATCTGCCCATACCTCTGTCTAACAGCAGTACAAAACAGCAGTGCAGGCCGTTCAGAGAGCTGTCCCTGCCCTGAGGTCTTCAAGACCCAAAGGTTTTCAAGACCCAGATGGATAAACTACTGAGTAACCTTGTCTGACCTCAGCACTGGCCCTGCATTGAGCAGGAGGTTGGACTAGAGACCTATGAGGTACCTGCCAACCCGAATTTTGTGATCATCTTATGTCAGTCTGTTTGTTCCCTGCACAAAAAGTCTGTTTGTTCCCTGCTTCATAAAGATCTACACAGAGCATTGACAAAGCTTCATTAATGAAAGGATGTGGACATACACTGTGTTTGTGCACCCTGTTGGTTCAGGTTTTAGACTTGAGAAAATCTTTAGAGGATGTGTGCTTATACAGAGAAGGTTTGAGATAGTAGATTGAGTGTATGACACTTGTGACCTTGGAAGAAATACCATTTCAGAAACACCCAAACAGAACATTTTGAGGAAATACAATTTTCTTTTTCATTAAAACTGACAG
Source organism: Manacus vitellinus (assembly GCF_001715985.3). Classification (NCBI taxonomy): domain Eukaryota; kingdom Metazoa; phylum Chordata; class Aves; order Passeriformes; family Pipridae; genus Manacus; species Manacus vitellinus. The sequence goes on from NW_021940813.1 coordinate 27,855,191, forward strand.
GTTGTCAATTAAAGACATCTGAAAGCATCTCTTGTACCTAAATCTTTCTCAGAAATAACAGGTACTATCTATGTTCCCTTCTCTGTACTTGGGAAGCAGTTATTAGCTCTGTTTTAACTTAGGTAGTTTATCACACACTTTTGAAGCCCTGCACGGTACCAAGCAAGCCTGCTCATTAACACATTCCCTCTGGAATACCCTGCAGTACTTTTGTGGGCTGTAGCATCAGTACTGTGCAATGAACAAAAGATCCACGTCCATATCCGTATCCATATCCACATCTGTATCCGTACACACGCCGTGTGGGACGGAACTGGAAGCGCGTCCTCTGCCAGAGGCTCACCAGCCTGCAGTGCCCTGGACCCGAACCCGAACCTGCTTGGTAAGGCTCTGGTGCTCCATCCTGGCTCTGGTGCTCTGGAACTCCAATCCTGGTACAGGTCTTATTTGCTATCCACCAGCAACAAGATCCATTTGATCCAAGATCATCTTCTGGGCCCTAGTACTTGTGCCATCTCTTTCAAGCATGCCCTGCACATTGGGTGCACTACACACGCCCTTCAAAAGGGTTCAAATTCCAGCTTGTACTAAGCACCTCCCTGGGGGAACGTGATCAACACCTTGCAGAGACTGCAGTTCTAACATACTGCAGCACAAGACACTGCGCAGATGCTGGAAGGAAGGAGGAAGGGAGGGAGGGAAGAAAAGCATCATTCATTTATCTGCTTCACTTCTTCCATGCTATTATATTTCAGCTGAAATTTTAATTTCTGCCTTCAGCCTGCCTGTAGGGGCCATTACACTCTTCAATGCCACTGTAGCCTATCCTTTTCCTTCTGTGCACAGTGCTTCCAGCTTTTATCTCCCTGTACTGATATGTCTGTCTACTCCTTCGAACTCCTACTGGTGTTTACCCTTCTCTGCAAGCAGGAGGAAAGGATAAACAATCATTTTCAGCGACTGTATCCCTCTGATCTTCTCACAACATACAGTCATTAAGATTAACTCCTTTTCAGTGTGTCTAGTGTGGAGAGGCTCACAGTGCGTTAAACCACAGAATTTAGGCTCGCTGGAATGAAAACTACTTTTATCATTTGATACAGCAGCAGTAAATAAAATTACGCACAGAGTAGTCTTTTATAAGCTTGCAGCCCGTAATTCCTAACTCGTGTCAGAGTCATGCTTCAGGGGCTCCAGACTTCTAAAGTTTGCAATTTTAGAACAGGAAAAGCATCAACGTTCACATAAACTGCAGCTCTTAGGCTATTATTGTACACTTAGGATCAGGGAATATATATGAAGTGAGATAGCATGTTTCCTGGAAGACAAATTATACAACGTACCAAGATATGAATAACTCCTGTTACGTCCAAATGGAGAGTTTATGTACTTTTTAAGTTACAGGAGAAGCCAGATGAGATATTCTTTGCTAAGGAACAAGCCTGAGATCTGGATAACCAAGTCATCCAAATGCCTGACACTCTCCGTGGATAGCCAGTCGATTCTCCTGTGACTACTAAGCAGAGGGCTTTTCAATTCCAGTTCTGTCCTTTATGCAGTGAAAGTGAAGTCCTGCATCATCACTGTAAACCTTTACTGTTAGCTGGGAAACATCCTCGACATCATTAGCTACCTCTATTCTACTCACTTCTCTGCTTATCTGACTTTATAAATAAAGTTCTCTTACAGCTAGCCATAAACTGCAGCAATCTAGTCACAAAATTAAAACACAGACAGCCTATAATTCATTTAATATTTTAGGCAACTATTAACAACATTGAATTTCCTATCTGTACACGTACAATTCTTTAAGTGTCACCTCTGCCATTCATACCAGACAGGGTTAAGAATTTTCTTACATTTCATACACAAACTCTTAACTCAGAATTTAAAGTATTTATTTTATAGAATCTAAATCCAACCAGCACACCTTACGACTTAATTTCTTTCTGCTCCACAGGTTTCAGACGCCGTTTAATGACAAGCTCTCCGTTGCGTGTAAGAAAGGTGCCGGGTATTTCCTCTTCTGTTGGCAACCCGTAGGGCAGTTTCAGTGGCTTTATTCTACAGGCAAAAGAGTTTGCTTAGTGAAGTCCTGTGACTAGAAGAGAGTTACACTAAATGTTCCAAATAAGCAAATAAATAAACAAATAATCAACAAACCTTATCAGATGTTTAATAACTTTCAGTCTGGAATTCACGGAAGGGATATTTTTGTGCAGTCTTGGCTGATGCGCCTACATAAAGGATAAAACAGGTTTTACAAATGCGTTGTCAAATCCCAAATCTCTGTTCACTGAACTTTTCACACTATCAGTAAAAATATAAACCACAATTGCAAAGATTTAGAGAACCATCATGCATCACAAACATAAATGTGAAATCAAAACTGGATCAAAATTGATTCCAGTAAAATGAAAATTTCAGCTTTATTCCCATTCCATTATCAATACATTTTTCTTCCAGCTGTTAAAAACACTATAAATGTAAATACAGGAATTTAGGAGCAAAACTGCTTGTTTCAGTTACATATTAAATGGATCAAGCACACATTTTATTCTTTGTAATATAACACTGACTAGATGAATCTTTGCACAATGTGCAGCTAGCCTGAAAAGCCTGGATAAACACATCTTTGACACAAACTCTTAGTCTTGGCCTTCAAAGCCTTTTCATTGATAAACGAGTCTTATTTGCCTTCCTGCAATATCTAAATAACATGACCCACAGAGAAAACTGAATTCAAAGTATTTACAAATCTATTTCTATTATTTTAGCAGAATTCTCAGGGTGAAGTTCTCCTCAGGCATGCAGCACAATACCATAGAGGGATATTTTGAAAGCGCATTTGCCATGAACATTTCCCTCAGCTGCTATAAATGTAATTATGTTTTGTGACTGCAAAGTTGAGGTCCTTAAAAAACCAACCAGCTTAATGCTCCATTTCTGATGTATACAACAAGTACAAAGAACAACAATCATACTTTATCCAGCCCAAGGTCACGTACTATCTTCTTTTCCCAATATGGGCGACCAATGACACTTTTTATTCTGGTAATAACATGGATTTTGTGGGGCTGCTCAGGGTCACCTCCATACTTCTCATGATCTCCAGGCCGTGGCTGAAATACCTAAAATGAAAAGTTCACAAAACCAGAAGTTTTTTTCCTAAATATCTGATAATTATTATTATAGTCAGCTACTCTCTAAAACATACTTCAACCTTGGTAAATATTCTTACATGTTTTTCTTTTCAGGCAGTCAAAGTACCAACAAAGTGAAACAAAATTTTATAACATAAAGTCAAATATATCTTTATAATGGTTTGCTGATAGTGACTCACAGAAACACATGGACAACACTGGACCAGCACAACACCTAATTCACGTGCATCTCCTCAGGGAGCCTGTGCTCAGCCTCTGCATGGCACATTTTTCCACAGGTTTAAAAATGCTTTTAAGGAAAAGTATGAACTGACACAAGATGGTATCTTGCAAAAATGTAAATGTAAAAATGTAAAGTGCAAGTCAAACTTCCCATCACTTTGGTTTAATTATTTACTGGACAAAATATTTCAGTTGGAAGGGACTTATCAACAATCATCTAGTCCATCTCCTGATCACTTCAGGGTGGACCAAAAGTTAAAACATTATTAAGGCATTGTCCAAATGCCTCTTAAACACTGACAGGCTTGGGCAGCTGAACACCTCTCTAGAAAACCTGTTCCAGTCTTTGACCACCCTCTCAGTAAAGAAATGCTTCCTGATGTCCAGCCTGAACCTGGCAGCTCTAAGCCATTCCCATGCACACTGTCACTGGATCTCAAGGAGAACAGCTCAGCACCTCCCTCTCTGCTTCCCATCCTCAGGAAGCTGCAGAGAGCAGTGAAGTCACCTCTGAGCCTCCTTTTCTCTGAACCAGACAAAGCCAGAGTCCTCAGCTGCTCCTCTCAGGACATGCCTTCCAGCCCTGTCACCAGCTTTGTTGCCCTCCTCTGGATGCATTCAAAGACCTTCATGTCCTTCTTAAATTGGGGGGCTCACACAAACTGCACACAGCACTGGAGGTGAGGCTGCACCAATGCTGAATACAGCGGGACAATCACCACCTTTGACTGTCTGGCTGTGCTGTGTTTGATGCCCTCCAGGATGGGGTTTACCCCCCTGGCTGCCCGTGTTCCATGCTGACTCCTGTTGAGCTGTTGCCCACCAGCTCCTCCAGATCCCTTTTTTCAGGACTGCTCTCCAGCCGCTCCTGTCTCCATTTATACCTGTGCCCGGTATCACTTGGTACCAAGTGCAGTATCTGGCATTTATTCTTGCTAAATTTCACGCCACTGATGATTGTCCAATGTTCCAATCTGTCTAGATCTCTCTACAAACTTGCTAATTGTGCAATCAACTCCTGCATCCAGATCATTGATAAATATTTTGAACAGACTTGGCCCTAGAACTGAAGCCTGAGAAACATCGCTGTTGCCCTGTCACCAGTCAGATGCAACCCCATTCACTGCAACCCTCTGGGCTCTGCCCTTCAGCCAGTTCTTCACCCAGAGCACTGTGAACTCGCTCATCCCAGAGAGTCTCTGGAAATCTGTCATACCGCAGCAAACACAAAATTTAGCAGGCTAACACCCGCTTTTTTCAGTTTCTCAATTACTGAAGCACATACCGAGTCTGGAATTCTGGACCTGGTAAAGAGACAGCGAGCCCAGGTTGGGGACGCCATCCCCTCCATCCTCTTTCCCAGCAGCTGCAAAGAGAGGAGGGCACAACTCGTCTGCACTTTCCTTACAGCTCTGAATACTCGCAAACAGACGACACAGCCACAAGCCCCATTCCCCGCGCAGATCCCTACACAGATCCCAATGTTCCTGGCGGCTGCGAGTCCCAGCTCAGATCCCCACCTGGATCCCCACCTTCTCAGTGGCTGCGTGCCCCAGCTCTAGCCCGGATCCTGCCCCAGATCCCCCCCAACTCCCCCCTGGATCCCGCCCAGATCCCCCCCTGGATCCGCCCCAGATCCCCCCCAGGATCCCGCCCCCAGATTTCCCCATCCTCACCCTCCCGCTCCTGCAAGCCCCAGGCCCGCCCGGCCCGCCCCGGCGGCCATTTCGGTGCGCACCCCTCTCTCGGCCGGACACCAGCGCCGCGGCACTTGAGTTCCGAGCGGGCGGAAGGACAAGGGTGTGACACCGCCCCTCTCCATCCTCCCCCTCAGCTCCCTGCCCTTTCCCGGTAGTCGTCCCGGTCCTGGTCCATGTCGCGGTCGGGGGGCGATGGCACCGCCGCGCTGGAGCGGGCCGGGGCAGAGACGGTGAAGCGGGCGGTGGAGCTGGACGTGGCATCCCGGTTCCAGGAGTCGCTGGTGTGTTACCAGGAGGGCATCGATCTCCTGCTGCAGGTGGTGAAAGGTACCGGGCGAGGGGGCTCCCCGGCCTCAGGGTCGGGGGCGGTTCCAGGAACACCCGAGCTGTGTCGGGCGCGGAGGGCCGTCGACACACGGGGAAGAAGAGAGGGACAGCTGGCGGTGTCTCCCCAGGAGAGCGGGGCCAGGAAGTGCTGGGGAGAGTTTTTTAATGGCCCCTGTGCTTTTATGGGTTACAGCCACGAAGGATGAGGCAAAAAAGCACCGCTACCGGCAGAAGATCTCCGAGTACATGACCAGAGCCGAAGACATTAAAAAACACATCGAGAAAGAGAAACAAGGTATGTATAAAAATCTGAACGGAGGGTGCCAAGAGGATGGAGCCAGGCTCTTCTCAGTGGTGCCCAGCAATAGGACATGAGGCAATGGGCAGAAACCAATGCCCAGGAAGTTCCACCTGAATATGAGGAAGAACTTCTTTATTGTGTGAGTGACCAAGCACTGGAACAGGCTGTTCAGAGGGGTTGTGGAGTCTCTCTCGCTGGAGATAGTCAAGAACTGTCTGGACACAGTCCTGGACCATGTGCTCTGGGATGACCCTGCTTGAGCAGGGAAGCTGGACCAGATGACCCACTGCGGTCCCTTCCAACCCGGCCCATTCTGTGATTCTGTGAGCTGTGATGTCCCCGTTCGCTTTTAAGTATCTGTTCTTATGCAAATGTTTGATGGGTGAGGTGTTTTAACACAGAAATTATGTCCTGACCGTTACTTAAACAGAGACCTGCTTTCTTTTCAGATGGCAAATACCATAAGCAAATCAGGATAGAGGAAAATGCAACGGGTTTTGGCTACGAAAAGCTTTTCCATGAGTACCTTACTGAGGTTGTTTCTGAGGTTTGGGTGGAGGACCCGTACATTAGGCACGTTCACCAGGCAAGTAGATACTTGGTGTAACTAATACAGATGTAGCTACTAGAGACATTCCAAGTTACTAAATTAAATAAAACTTTTACAGTTGTATAACTTTCTACGATTCTGTGAGATGCTAATTAAGGGGCCGTGCAAAGTGAAAACAATCCACCTCCTCACTTCCTATGATGAGGTAAGTGTCTAGATTTTGGTTTCTACTGATGTGGCAGGTGATGCCACATGCAAAAAAAAATAAAAATATAGACTTGTTCTTACTTACCAGAACTTATTAGACTCAGTCTCTGATGATTTCAGCAGAAAACTCAGACTTAAGAGAAAAATAAAAATGTGATAGTTGAACATAAGTAATTTTGTAAGTTCAGAGTTTTCTGATAACTCTAACAAATTCTTGGTAAGGAGAGTCTTAAATCAAAAAGATGTTTCTGTGAAAGTTTTGTTGTGGAAAATGTCATCAAAAGCAAAGCGTCTATAGAGATATGGGTTTTTTTGCTCTTCCAACAGCTGTATTTAGTTGTCATTTTAGAGGCTTTAACGAGCTGTAATCTCTCAAACTAGCACTGCATTTATTTAAACTGTTACTGCACTTATTTTTAATAGTAATTCATATCTAGTTGCAAAGGGCTGAGAGTAAGCTCCTCCTCCACATCCCTTAGAAAATGTACCTGTAATCTGTCTGCTCTTTATCCTGTCTTTGAAACTGCAAATCTACTTTGATTGTAAAAAGTTTTTGTTGGTGAGTTTAGGAAGAGGTGACCAGAAGTGAATATATATTAAAATAAGAAACAATCCAAACCCCACCACATTATTTTTATTTTTTACAGGGTAGTGGGAGGAGTCAGCAGATGAGTGGATTGGAAGAAATACAAGAGTCATTAAGGAATTATGGAGTAACACTGAATATTGAATTTTCGTCTTCAATACATGATCGAGAAATCAGGTGCAGGATATAAAAAATGAGCAAATTCCAGTTATTGGAAGTCAAACTATTTAACCCTAACTTTTGAGACAACTATTAATTACAGCTGTGGTTAACAAAGTAGAAGGCAGTGGCCCTCACTGGTTAAAATCAGCCTCCATAGTTTCATGTTGTCTAATTGTGAACATAATATCAGTTGTCTCTTTATGCTGTGTCTTCTGTGGTTGACACAGGTATCGGTGACACTAGGAAATAATTGTGATTGAAACAAGAAACTTGTGCATCATGTGGATGTAACTATTTTTTTATTCAACATACTCATAGTGTTCAAATTTGTGAATTTTTACAACAGATTCAACAATGGATGGATGATTAAGATTGGAAGGGGTCTTGATTATTTTAAGAAACCACAGGTAAAAATGCTTTGACCTTTTTAATTAACTTAGAATGAGCTCTTCTACAGTATTTGCTCACCATGTCAATTCTATTAATTTCTGCAGGGTCGTTTCAGCATCGGATACTGTGACTTTGACTTGCGACCTTGTCATGAAACAACAGTGGATGTCTTTCACACTAAACACACAAAGAAAATGTAATCAGATATGACTGCTTTTAATAAGTGTTTTCATAAGCATAAAAATGTAAGACTGGAAGACGTTGCTTGAGTCCAGCTGTCCACCCTCAGAAGCAACTTTTTCAAGTACTTAGTGCAGCATAGCTTTTATAATCTATAGGTTTAAGAATACTTGAGGCTTTTCAGTCTGAGAAAACACAACTGTAAATTCCTTCACTGTACTTCTTCTGTGATCTTAATTAATACAATCCATGTTTAAATTTTATCTTGATTTTGTAACAGACCCTCAATATTGTCTTTCAAAGGCCTCTTTACTGTCATTTCTATTTTTACTACTGATTTTGTCTGGAGCCAATTTTGGGGCTTATGTCTGTAATTGACCACCTCAGAAACACTGGAAGCTGGGCTGCCACGTGTCCTCTTTTATAAGCAGTCTTATTTACTTCCTTTAATTCCTGTATTCTAGTCATGACTACTATTCTAGTGGGTTTTAGTCAATCTCGTAATACCTTATTTCACAGACTTTACTGGTAACCCCAAATTTAACATTCCATTTTCCAAGCCTCTTGCCTACAAGAGTTTTAGTGTTCAGTATACAGTCATTTTAGGGTTGTCTTACGTGTCTCTGCATGATGGATTTTGGACTAGGAAGGCTGAAAACAGCTGTATTCTCTTCCCTGTCACTCCTATATGTTCTTTTATTCCATGATGTATGGTCATATACCTGATTTCCATCCTTTGCATTAGGTGTGGAAAGGATGTATGATCTTCTCCCAGTCTTATTCTCTGACTTTAAAGTCCAATGACTGGCTACTCATGCCAGTCTCAACTGCATTTTTCCCTACTACTATAGTAGTCCCCTAAAAAAACCAAAATTTATTTTTAAGTTCTTCCAAAAGTTGGATACCCTGAATAGCTCAGTTCGTCAGAGCATGGTGTTAATAACACACTGTGGGTTCAATCCCTGTACAGGCCATTCACTGAAGAGCTGGGTTTGATGATCCTTGTGGGTCAGAGTATTCTGTGATTCTAAGGAATATGCTATTTGGAGTAAAGACAAAGGCTTTCCTTGTCATTCCTTCATCCTTTGGAAACCAGAAGGTATTACCTGAGCTGCTGCTTCTTTTTTTTCTTAAACAAGAGTTCTTTCTTAGCAAGAATTCACCAAAGTCATGTATTCTGACATGAAAAACAGGCAGTGGCCTCTTTTGCAGGTCCCATCAAAATCTTTTTAGCCTCAGGACTGATAGGTGCCTTATGCTTTCTGCTCCTGTAATACAGTAGGCCTCTGTATCCTAGTAGCATGTTTATAGATGTATTCTATTATACTTTTCTTTCCTTAATGTGCTTTATTATTTTATTTTCTATCATCTAATGCTGCTATTCTTTCCCTCTTGCCTATAACAACAAATCTGTTCCACAGAAATCAAGAAGAAATGGAGCTGGTCTTTACCTTATTTTCTGGGTCACAATTTGCCAGTGATTTGCCTTCTTTATCCTTTCTCATAGTAATGTCTCAGCTTTGGAGTGTCACATCAGCAAAATGAGTAATATATGTGCCACAGAGCTGTGTGCTACTAGTTGTTCCCCCAGACATTCCATAGAAGCTCCTGGGCTTGCTGCTGTGATACTACTTTTCTAGTCACTGTTGTGAATTTTATTCACTTGTGTATAATATATGCCTATTTTTAATGGGAATAAAAAATATTTTTTATTATTTGTAGTTTTAGTCATCTGTTTGGCTTCTTCGCTGCACAGAGTAATTCAAGGAAGCTGGGTAATGCCTCGTGGATCCAGCTGTGTTTGGGAGAAGGCTCACTGTAAATACAGTAAGCTGCCCAAATGGGAAGCTTTGTGTCTTTTAACCCAGTTCAGCAATTTTAAACATACAGAGGCAAAATAAGGAGCTTTTTCTTCTAATTCAACTATAATTCACTAGCTAAGACTACAGCTTTCCTTGCAGATCCCACGGATATGCAGTATCTGTACACATGTACAAGTAAGCCTTTAGTGACGTACCACTTGGTGCTGCACTGCAATTTTTACTTATAAGCCCTTTATCGCTGAACAGTTCCTTGTGCTGTCAGTAGGAACACCATGTGTGAAGAGCAGTGGGCATCAAGGAATGGAAAAAACCCAACAAACTACCAGAGAAATCTGAGAGTACAGTTCTGAAAAAGACTCCAAGCCATATTCTTCTGTATTGCTGCTCACACTGATGCAGTCAGATCATCACCTGGATTGTGCAGCCAGAACTGTCCCCCCTGGCATCATCTGTGGAGATGAACTTAAGCCACCTTCCCTGCTGGGCTCGGCCGAGTGTCACTCAGCCCTAGCACCAGTCCCAGCTGATGGCTGGATTCACCCCCATATACTGCACTCCTTAACTAAAGGTAGGTCACTTCTGCCCTGTAATTTCCTCCTCATGAGAGCTGATCAACCAGTCATCTTTTAAAGGTGTCAGTGGGGAAGTAACACAGTAACACCTTATAGGCCTTTGCAGACATCACTTCTTAACTATTTGCAGCTGTCTCATCTGGGCAGCATTATTTAATTAACTGCTGGTGTTCTGACCTGATCAAAATTGCATTCCAGTTATTCCGTGACAGAATGCGCTGCTATGACTTGGATTCCCACGTTCTGCATGGCCTGGCAGGACTGCAGACTGATCCCTGCTGAAACCCCCCTGCTGCCACTCAGAAAGGTAAGGGACAGTTTGAAATCCTTACTGGAGCTTCAGCTGAGGGTTTTATGTATGGACAACAAGGACACTGGAAATCAGTGTGTCCTTACAGACCTACTTGTAAGTCTTTTAAGTCTTTGTCCAATAGTTATGCTAACTTTTCATCCAACTTTCCCTTCATGCCACAGGCTCAGAAATGTGATTAGGACAGGCCCAAGAACATAAACATCATTGCTCCTTTACTTTCTTGAGGCCAGACTGATCCTTATTTATCTTGACCTATTAATAGCAAGATTGTTTGTTGCCTAATTGATACTGGCATTTCTGAATCCACTTTATATCCACCTCTGTTTTTCCTGCAGTTTCCTTATATACAGAAGTAGTAAATGGTATTGGTACTTCAGGGCAACACATAAGTCATCTAGTAACAAGCTCTTTGTAACTATCTGTCTCATTTCTGGATACCATGGTTTCATTTAAAGTCATACCAGCCTGGTTAACCTTCTGGGAAAAGACTTAGGTAAATTGAGTTGTGCTTATATATTGTGCTGAATGGAATTTACCTTGATGTGCTCACACCTTGACAGGGTGAATTTATGGCTTTTTTGCTTGATGAACCTCCCACTTCAAATTTAACTAACTCTACTATTCAAGAGCAGTTTGGTGAAGAAAGAGTTGTGTAATATAAAGGTACATAAACTCTCTGACTGCCTCATTTGGAGACTTCAGATCAGTGGAGTCTGTCACTGCTGCACTGGGTTCTCTCCTAAAACTGTAGTAATAAAGTGCTTCTGTTCTGACCTAATCAAAATTGCATTTTGCTTATTCACAACAACAGTGAAATATATCTTGAGCCTTTCTCTCATAATTTTACTTTATATTGAACTATCATTTAACATTAAAATTGTCATTTTCAGTTCGCTATTGTCTCTTACTAGAAAATTTTCTCCTAGGTTGTAACATAAGGCAACCTGTTTCTCCCAGATCTGTACTTGCAACTGTATCTCCTAAAGTTTAGCTTAGATACCAGTACCCAAGGCAGCAGGGACTCCCAGCTTCGTGCCAGGCAGTGTAGGAACAAAGGAGGCAGAGCTCTCCTGCCCTCATCACACAACCCCCCACACTGAATTTCCTAATCCTTTGCCTGCTCTTGCACATGCATGGACAAAAAAGCCCTAATCCAGCCCTAATCCACTGTCAAAGTGAGTCATTACACAGCAGTGAGTTCAGCATACATACCATGCTTGTACAGTGGAGGCACAGCGGCACCAGCATTCTGCAAGAAAGGACTTTCAACCAGGGGACATCCGTCTCCACACAGTTCAGGGGCTGAGACACAGCCTTTGGACTACAATCCCCAAGGAACAGGGTGCAGGCTGGGGCATCCAGTGCAGCAGCAAAGCACCAGTTTTCACCTACCCCATCCCATCTCTGCCAGCCATTTGTACCTCCTCTCCTACAGGGCCAATTTGGGATGCCCGCACCATTTCTGATTTAAGCAGCAATGATTTCTTGTCAGCAGTGGCTTACATCCTACAGTTTGGGAACATCGGGTGCAGGCAGTGTGAAATTTAATTGTAATATAAAACAAAAGCACAAGATCAAACAGTTTGACTAGTAAGAGAAAAATTCAGCTTTAATTTTGTTTTTAATACATTAAATAAAAAAGCAACAGAAGTTTAACTTACATTTTCAAAATGCAAGTCACATTAGCATTATCATATTCTCACATAGTAGATTCCACCTGCTGTGCAACTCATCGTCTTGTGGACACACTCTTAGCAATGTTGTCACTAGTGTTGTAGTTTCATTTGGGCAAAACTTACTGCCAGTAAGGCTCTTGACCAGTTTGCTGTACAGTGCTGGTGGCAGCCACTGCTCCGGCAGATCAATGTTACAGACTTCAATCCTTCCATGCTTTACATCCATATTTACTTTAATGTCAAGAAGAGAATCTTTATAGGCCATGTTAAGACAAGTGCTAATGCTGAACTTTGGTGTCTTTCCGTACACCCACTCCCAGGTTTGTAGTTCTTTAGTTTTATTATTAATTCCAGGAAGCAGAGTCTCATCAGCTGGGTTTATTAAGGTGATATGATGATCTATTTGGTGTTGTGTAGCATATTCCTTAGCAATGGCATCCAGGAGCATCTCAGAAGTTAAACTAGGATCCTCTTCAAAGAGATTTTTCACTGAGGCAGGCACACTAGGAGTGGCATTGCTCTTTAGCCCTTTATAAGGACTTTTTAGCACAGAAGATAAAACAAACTTATCTGCATTACAGAGTAAAGTACAGTGGTGATAAGCACTTGTCCCTCCCAGCTTTGCAGCAGTACCTGAGATTTTGTAGTGCCTATCTAGCAAGATGTCATATCTGTCAGTGACATGTATGTCTAACTGGGGGCGCAAGGCTTTCAGTGCCTTAACAACCAGTTTCAGGTTTTCCATTCGCTCGTATTTTTTTCTGGTTGTGAAGAAAGTCAAATTGATATTACCGAGGTCATGGTAAACTGTCCCTCCTCCACTTCTTCTCCTGGCTAGTTTTATATTTTTTTGCCTCAACAGCCTGAGGTTGCATTCCTGCCAGGGATTCTGATGTCTCCCTATTACCACAGCAGGGGAATTTCTCCAAAGGAAAAGGACCTGTCGCTTCTCTAAATCCATGTGGTCGTGGATCCAGTCTTCCACAGCTAGATTTTGGTAAACGTCATTAGAAACAGACTGGATAATGAGGGCTCCACTAGCTGTGCTCCTGAAGCCAGCTTTTGGAGTCCTGAGGACGCAGGACAGCCGAAAGCAGTTCTTTAACGATGGCTGGAGTACCATGTTTTTAATAACTGGACAGCGGATGGAAGGAATATCCACTCTGCTAAAGCTGGATGCGGCAGAAATGAAATGCTAGAGGCAGGCATGACGCAGTCATGCTCTTCCCACGGCAGCATGCCAGTTCCAAGGCATGGTACTCCTCCGGGTGATGCCGCTCAAGTCCTGTCGGGAGCTTCCCGAAAACATCCGGGGGTGTCAGAGTAGCTGCTCCTCGCAGTCCCTGGTGCCTAAAAGACCAAAGGAAGAGACGGAATGTGTATTTTCCCCTCACTCAACAGAGCCTTCCTAATGCGGTTTTACTTCGCGTAGTCTAGCTTTGTTAGGGTTTTTTTGGCTTTTTTCCCCCCGGGGTTCCTGGCGCGGTGTCCCCTCGGCCCCGGCGGCTGCCTCCGAGGCGCGCGCCCTCGCCCGCCGGACACCCTCGTCTACTCACGGCGGGAGCGCAGCCCCTTGCTCCCGCGGGCTCCTTGGAGCCGGCGGCGTCCTTGGAGCCGGTGGCCTCGCGAGCGCCTTCCGCTTCCCCGGGGTGAGAGGTGCTGGGGGCGGGCGCTGCCCCGCCGTGGAGCTGGGGAAGGGATGGGGGCGGAGAGCTGTGAGCGGGATCGTGCCGCTCGGGGATTGCTGATGTCCTGCCTGTCGCAGCGCAGCCATGGCACTGTGCAGCGGGAGGGAGCTGGGAAAAAGCGGGAATGATGGGTCACAGAATCACTGAATGGGAAAGGTTGGAAGGGACCACACTGGGTCACCTGGACCAACCTCCCTGCTCAAGGCAGGGTCATCCTAGAGCACGTGGCACAGGATTGTGCCCAGACGGGTCTGAATATCTGAGCGAGGGAGACTCCACAACCTCTCCGGGCAATCTGTTTCAGTGCACAGTCACCCATACAATAAAGACATTCTTCCCCATATTCAGGCGGAATTTTCTGTGCATCAGTTTCTGCCTGTTGCGTCTTGTCCTATTGCTGGGCACCACTGAGAAGAGCCTGGCTCCATCCTCTTGGCACCCTCCCTTCAGATACTTACAGGCATTGTCAGTAATACTTACAGGGTCATGCCAACAAGAGGCCAATGCACAACGGATAAAATGGATGATTCTTCTTGCCAGGCCCAGCTGCGCAATTTCTCTCCACAGGTTGTTGTGGGTGCTAGCAGCTTTCACGGGTTCACAAGGAGGCTGAAGGAGTTAATACAAATGTACAGAGGCTTGTGACATAGGCAGAAACTCTCCATGGGATTTAGGAAGATATGGAAACTAAATGTTGATAGTGTAATTCATTAACAAGCTGGAAGTGATCAAAAACTAAGTAACTGTAGATGTATTTCACGCAGCAAATTGTCTCCAGATTTGCATTGGTTTAAGCCATTCTTAAAGTCTACCAGACCTTAACTGTCAAGAGCTCTTGTCTGTACTTAAGCATACACTGTGGGACAATGTTCAATGCTAGCTGAACTTTTTTAGCTGCAGTAGTATCCCTATGGGCAAATATGTGTTGTATATCTCTTTCTGGTGTATGTGTATTTATAAAGGATACATTGCATGCTTTTGTCTTCCTCTCTGCCTTAATATAGGAGTACCAAGACATGAAGGAACTGTAGAGAGAAAAGTTTATACAGTGGGTTGTGAGAATTCACATAGGCTATCCCTCTTGAACAGGTAGTTAGGGCTAAGTAATTTTTCTTTTTTCTAGTTTTAGGAATAGATGACTTTCAAAGAAATGCCAAATTGATATTCAGGTGAAACAGTGAGATTACTTGAGGAAGCAGTTTGGCTTTGGGTGTGTAACTGGGTGCTCCTGTATTTGCTTTTCCAGTAAAGAAAACTGTTTATGATGTGGCCTGAATTGCCTTAACCTTCTAGTTGAACTAACAGTATCATAACAACTATATTCCCTGAAAGGTGAAGGAGAAAATAAGGTGGATAAGGATGAAAGACTTCCAAGATTAAAGACATAAGTTTGGGGTTATTTCCTACTGAAGTACTGATTAATTAAGAGCATGACAGTCCTTACCAAACACTTAAAAGGGCTGTGTGGGTGTAGTAGGGCAAATAAAAAGTAAGAAACCATCACCACATGTGTGCTGGTGGTGATTAGTGGGAGAAACAGACTCTAAAAGAATCTTGATGTAATGTGTGTCCCAGCACTTGGAACATTGTATTGTCATATTAAAAAAAAAAGTTGTGAATTATTTTAAGTGATTTGCAATAGACATAACTTCTTGCTAAATTAGACTGGTGATAACTTTTCACTGGGGTGAGCTATTCAGTAATGCACAGGGCAAAAGGCATGTGTACTTCTGAATATTGGAAAATCAACTTTGGAAGTAGTTGGCAAAATGCAGAAGTGAACCCGTGCACTGTGACACTGGTCCGAAGTAGGGAAATGCATCTTGTGAGACTTGTGATGTTACAAAAAACCAAACAAAATGTGGGACCATTTGTTTCCATTTTGGCAATTGATTCTTGGAAATTTGCAATGTGTCATTTTGCCACAGGGTGACACTAAAAACCTACTTTGAGCTGTTACACTACGTGTTTTTCTAGTTAAAAAATGTTTCCATAGTTAGAAGCACAATGTGCTAAAAAAAAGTAAAGTGTGCAGAATACTAGGTGGAAGTGTAAAAACATCAAGGGTCTGTTTCTGATATGCTGAAGGGTACAATACACATGAACAATAAATGCCTTTCCTGAAAAGTGGCTATTGTGGAAGACAAACCCAGCAAGATAATTGTAAATATTCTGACAATAAGCAAAAAATATGAATTTCGAAATGCACACCATGATTTATTTATTTATTTCTTCTGGATTGGACTTTTAAATACATTTTTTATGTCTCAACTACTAGTGTATAAATCACATCTGCAAAATACAGCAATTGTTATTTTTGCTTTTGAAAACAATCCTGTGTATTAATTTCATTTCTTCTTTGATCAAGAATGTGTTGTTTGGTATACAAAAAGCACAGTAACTGCTGTGCACAACATTAACCCACATAAACATATAAGAGAGAACTCACCATATGTCTCTTAGAGGATACCTTAGACATACCAGAGCAAAACTAATTAAAAATGTCTAATTTCACACCTAAAATGAACTTTCATAAAGAATAATTTTTTATTCTTCATAATAAAATTCTTATTATTCTTCATAATTAAAGTTATGAAAACCTGAAATGCTCTTTTTGCATCTCTTTTGGAGATAAACATGATAATGCAGAGTCTCTGATGGTCTCCACCATACCAAAATCCAAAAGAAAGACTTACAATAAATCCAGAATGCGGTGAGGAAAAGAAAGAGACTTGTTTCTCTTGCTCTTTTTCTGGAAGTTAAAATCTTCCAATTTCTTCTCTTTGGGTGGGGATTGTATTTCTGAGGTGTTACTCACACCTAATATCTGAAAAGGTGAGCTCTATTCGTGAGTGCTTTATAGTGGTTGCTTGCCAAAAACCCCCATCATTCACCTGACACTGTCTGCAGAATATAAAACCTGTTCTAGTGGCTAACAGGGAAGAGAGTGAGTTTCATTGGATTTCTCAGCTTGACTTTGGGACGACCTAAAGCAGCCTCTTTCAAAGACTCTTTATATCCACGCCCGACAGAAGCAGGCAGTAGGAGTCAGAGGACTCACATGGTCCCCTTACCCTTTTCACATCACTTTCTTCAAAGGCACCAATCTTCCTGTCCCTGTCTGTGCTATTCCAAGAAGAGATATGCAGCTAGAGGTACTGTAAATAAGAACTGCTATCTTTCTTGGACATAAGAAGATGTAAGAGGTAGTCTCTCTCATATGATTTTGTTGACGGAATAAAGAAAAGCACAATTAGCCTTGTAATACCATGACATTTTAACTTTACAATGTCTGCAAACCAGTTAATATGTCAATCCTGGCATTAAAAATCAGGAATGAGTTCAGACTGGTGTTTTATCATATGTGTGAAGCTAATGCTTGACACTGTCAAGAAACAAGTGTGATGTTAAGGGTGATATTTATTCTGGAAGATACAACTGGTACATAATTTTACAAATACATATGCAGATTAGATGGGTTTTGGATAGAAGATAAGATTTAACTCAAAGAAGGCTATTTCCACAAGATTAAATCAGTCTTATCTAACACTTGTTTTGTTCTTGTCAAGCCAGAGAGATTGTATTGCAGTTGCTGGAGTTTTCATCTGTAAACGTGTCTCCTTGGATATTAGTTTCTGAAAGAGATGAACCTAATTAGAGCAGAGGTGTTCAGCTGAGCTGCCTGAGCTCACAGTCAGTCCCAGTTGATCAGCTGTGGCAGTTTCAGAATACCCATCTCTCTCCTGGGGCTGGATTAACGAGACTTGGCTGCTTGGCTTTGTCTCTGAAGTCTTCTGACCTGTAAGCATTGCTTGTGCTGCCTTTCCCTGCCTTCCTCTGAGGCTTTCACATTAATCACGGATGAGGCCTGTGTCACGTGTGCAGATGGGAGGTTTGTGTTAAAGGTGCTCTAAAACCGAAGAATTCCACTCAAACCAACAATGGGAGGTGGTATTGCCCAAGAATGCCAATTTATTATGCCCACCCACCTCCCTGTTTCCATCTCCAAATAGCCATTAAGAATTGAAGTATTATTTGAGGAAGTCATCTTTTTATCTGTCAAGGTGTGGAGAAAATGTTGTGTCACTTAAGGAGAAGCTTAGCTCAACTCCCTCCCCCAACGAAAAAGCCATTCAAAAAGGTATAGCAGCAACTGCTCACTCAGTATTTGTTTGTACTTAAAACCAAAAAGAAATATGAACACCTTTTCTTGACTTTAGTAATGTTTATTGAGGAACTGTGCTCTAAGTCATAAACTTGATACTGAAAGTTGAATTTTCATAGATAAGAGTTATTCAAAAACCTCCCAAGATGAAACCAAGTAGAGAAATAATTAAAATTTCTTTAAAGGGAGTGTTTATAAATATTTATATAAGAATTAATGGGGAAAATGCTTTTACTGATAACTTTGTACAAGATTTTACAATGCATCTTTTTTTTAATAATTTTTAGGATTTTTTCTAACCTCTGATTTTGTTTTGCCTCTAGAATTTCAGTCAGATACACCTGTGGGGAAAACGAGGATTATGATAATCTTTGAAAGCAAGATTTAAGAGCACAAAAGTGCAGAGACTGCATGCCTGCTGCACACAGCTGTTTAGGTAAGCTGTTATGCTGGTACTGTACCAGAAGTTGGTATGTTCATCACAGCTGCTTGGCTTCTGTCCCGTAGAACACCCGGCTCAAGGAAAACACAGAGTTATGGATGGGTCAGAAGGAACCTTAAGGACCATTTAGTTCCAACCCCTGGCCATGGGCAGGGACACCTTCCACTAGATCAGGTTGCTCAGAGCTCCATCCAACCTGGTCTTGAACAGTTCCAGGGATGGGGAGTCCACAGCCTCTCTGGGCAACCTGTTCCAGTGTTTCACCACCCTCACAGTCAAGAATTTCTTCCTAATATCTAATCTAAACCTGCTCTCCTTCAGTTTTAGGTCATTCCCCCTTGTCCTATCACTACATGCACTTGTGAAAAGTCCCTCCCCATTTCTCTTGTTGGCCACCTTTAGGTACTGGAAGGTGCTGTAAGGTCTCCCCAGATTCTTCTCTTCTCCAGGCTGAACAACCCCAACTCTCTCAGCCTGACTTCATAGGAGAGGTGCTCCATCCCTGTGATCATCTTCATGGCCCTCCTTGGGGCTTGTTCCAACAGGTCAGTGTCTTTCTTGAGTTGGGGGTCTCAGAGCTGGATGCAGTGCTCCAGGTGGGGTCTCATGAGGGTAGAGTGGAGGGGGAGCATCACCTCCTTCAAACTGCTGGTCACGCTGCTTTTGATGCAGCCCAGGATGTGGTTGGCTTTCTGGTCTGACAGCACACATTGCGAGGTCAGGTTTAGCTTCCCACCCTCAAATGCCCCCAAATCCCCCAAGTTCTTCTCCCCAGGGCTGCTCTTGATCCTTTCTTCACTCAGTCTGTGTCCATATCACCAATGAAGATGTTCAACAGCACCAGTCCCAACACCGATCACGAAGAACACCACTGGTCTCCACTTGGATGCTGAGTGACAACACTTTGAGTCCAGCCATCCAACCCATTCCTTATCCACCAAATGGTCCATCTGTCAAATCCACATCTCTCCAGATTAGAGACAGGGATGTTGTGTGGGACAGTGTCAAATGCTTTGCGCAAGTCTGGCTAGATGACATCAGTTGCGCTTCCCTCATCCACCACTGCTGTAACCCCTATGTAGAAGGCCACCAAATTTGCCAGGCACGATTTGTCCTTAGGGAAGGACATGTTGGCTGTCACCAGTCACTTCCTTGTTTTCCATGTGCTTTAGCATAGTTTCCAGGAGGATCTGCTCCATGATCTTGCCAAGGTACCGAAGTGAGACTGTCTGGCCTGCAGTTCCCTGGGTCTTCCTTGTTTCCCTTTTTAAAAATGGGGAATTTATGCTTTCTTTTTTCCATTCAGTGGGAACTTCACCAGATTGCTGCAACTTCTCAAATATGACAGATAGTGGCTTAGCCACTTCATCCACCAGTTCCCTCAAGAATGTGTCAGCCCTGGGTCCATATAACCCTTACATTCTCAATACTGTGAGAATGTAAGGGTTATATGGACAGCTTTTCTTTCAGGGGGCAGAGTTGGAATCAGGATTTCTAACAGCCCTTCACAACCATCCAGACCAGCCAGGGCTTTCACTCAGATATCATTTGTTCTTTTGTTTCCCAAATTAAAAAAAAGAAAAGAATTTCCAAATCTAAATAGTACATGATGAAGCTTGGAAAATCACAATCCATTTTGCATTAAATAGTTAAAATAATCAGCTAGTTGAATAAAAAGAGATATAAATAATATTGCTCAGTTTTTTTCTTCCATTTATACTGAGGAGTGGTGAGAGGTTTATTTTAATTCTGTATTTCTTTTCCAGGAGAAAATAATTTCAGATTTCAAGATTCTGATTTCTGAGTTGGAGCATTCCACAAAGTAAGAAATGTCAACATTATTATCAAATTGTGATTAATTTATAGCATTAAATAAAAAAATGAATCATAGGATGTACTAATGTAGAAATTTCTTTTACTCAAATTAATATCAAAATGTTACAGCTTTCTTTCCTGACTTGAAAACTTTAACACTGGAAAAGCTGTCATTTGTATTTGATTGGGCAGTAGTGTCATACCTGAACAATTTTTTATTTGCTGCATAGGACATCTGCTGAAGTGCTCTCCATCTGTGAGGAGGATATCACCAGTTTGCATCACCAGCTATAAGAAACCAACAAAGAACTCACACAGACCAACAAGAACAGAGTATCATTAGCTCAGGAGAATGACAGGTTACAGGAGCATCTCTCTAATATTAAGCAAGAAATTCAGGTATGTTTGTACCAAGAACCCTTGACTAAAAAGAAAAAATGATGCCTTTTTCAAGTAGCACAGGAAATTGGTGGGTCCTCATTTGAAGTAAATCTGCAAACTAGCTTTAAGATTGTGTTTCAAACTCTGATTTTTCCTTTATTGCTCAGCTCACTTGTATGAAGAGAACCAGCTATTCTTATGTAATGGTTTAGATATTTATCTTGAGGAACAGCTAATTAATGTTTTTTTCCGATCCTAAAGTAAAAACAATGTGCCAGCTGTAACTATCACTTGTATGGAAAAGTACTACAAAGGAAGCAGTGAGTGTTCCTTATACTGTGCTGTGACTGGTCTAGAGTACTTAAAAGCTTGTTACTTTCACCTGCTAATAATGTAACACATTACACATTTTAACAAGGTTCTAAATGTTATTAATAGCATTTTATTGATGTATGTTTCCTTAAAAGTGGCTTTTGGATAAAAGATAATGGAAATAGTTGGTTGTAATACAACCTTACATTGTCTACTGTGTTAATTATCTCTGTGCAGTTCCTAGTGGAAGTAATTAAAATATTTAAAGTGTCATCTCATGCACACATAATACTCCTGCACCAACATTTTCCAAGCAGCTAGAAATTAAACTCAATACCTGTAGTAGTTCGTCCCTATGTAATGTTCTTGTTTTCTTCTTTTTCTTCAGCTTCTTGCCTTCATTTAGGTTTTCTGATACTTGATCTTTCTTCTCTGCACTTAGTCTACTGCTCACCTGGTTTTCTCTTCCTCTAGAAGTGCTATTTAGTTTGAAAGGAGCAAATTAACTGCACCTGATCCTAAGTATATAAAAGCTTTAAGTCATTAAGGTTCCCTTTTAAGTGAAGAAAATTCCTCCAGGAGATTCATCCCATTCCAGTTTTTAAAGTAATTAATATTACTTGCCTCTCTCCCTTCACTGAAGAGGCAGTGTAGCTAATGACTTTAGATTGGTGCCTAATTCTTTGCTGCAAAAATTAGGTGAGACAACTTGCCTTCTAAATAACTTCTCTCAAACATCCTACCTGTTTCACTTTGGTGCCCTCCCTGAGTATCCAAGAAAAGGCAAGGTTTGAAGCAGCTTTAACCACCAAAGATTCTCCAGGGAATCACTGTGCTTCACCTTCTCTCAGAAGCACAGTTGATACTGATGATGCCTCCTGTTGCTCCTAGCTGCTTTCGAAAACTTCATGGGTTTTTTTGCAATGCCTGGATGCTTGTAGAAAAAGTTAGAAACAAAAATCTGTCTTACACGATCAAGTGCTTTTAAAAGGCTTGCCTCTATAATGTGTATTGGCTCCTCTAGATTATTCCATTAATTGAGGTGTTACTCCATGTATTTAAAGTAGCATTCTCGTTTCTACATCTGAGCTTAACTGGAAAAGTTGACAGATTTTCAGAGCACCTTTCTCAGCACCTCACAGCCCTTCTGCAACAGGAACAGGAGTTTCTTCATGTCCTTCTACACACCACATCACCCCCACGCACACACTTGCCCCCAGTTCTTGTAGATGAATGTTTTCCTAGTAATTTTATATGAAAGAAAAAGTTTCTGAACAGTGCAGTTCAAGACAGCCTTTCTGCATTTTTTTCCTCGTTCTGTTCTCTTTCTCAAGCAATAGTTGCCAGAAATTCTCTGTGTGTCCTTCTAATACTTCTGGCTTTGTTTTTCCTGATTAGGAGATAAGCACTTAATTAATTAAGATATAAGCAATTAATAAATAATTAGACCACTTAATTAAAATTTTTATCTGTCTTCTCTTTAAAATGTGGGCTTTTAAAAGATTAGAATGTTTAAAAAAAGGGAGCTAACTGAGCTCTGCTTCTTATATTGTTTTATGACAATTTGGCTGCTAAATAAACCATCTGTATTTTTCTTCTTAAATGCTTCATTTCTTTATAGACATTTTTCTTCTTAGGAAGATTTAGCATTATTTGTAAGTCAAAGAAACAAATTACTTTTGACAAGTGAAAAATTTGGTGTATAGAAGTACAAATAATTTAGATTTTATATAGCCTTTTAAAAACCAGTTAATAAAGCCATGGACCTTAGGTACACACTATTTTTCTGTGTTTTTTTGTAAAGGTATAAGCAGTATGCCCTAACCTCATGAAAAGAAACTTTCTTCATAGGTACTACATAAAAAACTAGCAAAGTACCAAAACAAGCTTGATTATATGAAGTTGAAGGCCTAGGATTCAAACACAGATACTGTCAGGCTGAAGAATGTACTGAAATCTAAGATGAGTATATAAATTAAAACTGTTAGTAAAAGCTGTTGTTTTTTAACTAAAAATAAAATTTTAACGATATCTCCACGGAAAAATTTGCTTCCTAGTCAAAACTTATTTGCATTCTATTAATTTGGTTTTATTAGCTTGGACACATTTTCATGGCTATTTTTGCAGTACACAATCAATGCAATATATTTCATTGTGCTTCTATATATATACACTCACATGTCTGTGTGTTTATTAAATTTATAAATTTAGACAGTGAGTAATACAGAGGCTTTGAACTCTGGGATTAAAGTAAAAAAAAATTATTGTGCTACATTGCTATACCTTGTATTTCTAACATTAACCTAGGCATTTTTAACAGATGTCTTTTGTTCATAAAATGTAGTCTTCTTGAACAAAACTCTGGTTCTTAAAAAGTGTCTCAATGTTTTGGCCAAGAGGCTAAATTTTCAGTGGAAATAGAATATCCAATACCATACCTGTAGATCTATAGCTATCCCTATTTTGTGGAGCTTACTGTAAATTATTAAATAAACAAGCTTTATGTGTTAGGAGAGAGAGAACTGTGAGCTCTTGGAGAATTAACACAAGGCCTGTGAACAAAGAGAAAGTTGGGAAGCAAAAATGCCGTCAAGCAGAAGCAGGCTTTTCCTCTGTTAGACTGGCACTGATCAGGTTGAAAGAGAACACAGATGGAGCAAGTGAGTTGAAACCTTTCTTTCCATAGTTCAGCCTTAAAATGGTCTGGTAGTATTTTTAAGTTGTGTTTAATGCAAATTCTTATGTTTTAGAGAGATTTGCTGCCATGAACTGTATGGATTTTAACTTTATATAATAATATGATTAGATCTTCACTAGTCACACTTGGGAAAAGAGATCTTGGAAAATAATAGCAAATTTCAAGGAAAACAAAAAGTAAAATGCTCTTATATTTGGAATCACTGAAGGCATAAAGTCACACACAATTCCACA
This sequence comes from Manacus vitellinus, assembly GCF_001715985.3. Lineage (NCBI taxonomy): Eukaryota > Metazoa > Chordata > Aves > Passeriformes > Pipridae > Manacus > Manacus vitellinus. The sequence continues at coordinate 27,879,098 of NW_021940813.1, forward strand.
GCGTACCTGAAACGTATCTAGTGCTTTGTCACCTATTATGTTCCTGTCCCTGCTCTTCTTGCTTCCAGCTTTTCAACCTTCTTTTAGGTGTCCCAAAGAGCCTCTTCCCACTTGAAAAGAAGAACTGAAGAACTTACAGAAATTCACAGCATGGCTTTGGAAATACTCTGCAAACATATACACGTGGTTTGGGGTTTTCCCAGTTTTAGTTGCAGATCACCTGTCCTTTGTGAATATCATATAAGCTACTGAGGGCTACTTAAGCACATTAGATACTCAAGAAAACCAAACTGTTGCTGTCAGAAAGTGGATGAGAATGTAACAATAACAGAACAGCAACACCACAGGAAGATTGTGTGGCAGATTTTGACTTTTCTTTTAAAAAATAATAAAAATGGCACATGGGCCTAGTTTGTCCAGAAAGCCTCAAACCAGAAGATATTTCATCCTTCTAATTCCACCCCATACACCTGCTATTAAATACAGGAGTAAACAGGCCTCTTCATGAAAACTGTGTCAACATATTGGATCAGAATTCCAGATGTCATATTCAGTTTCATAGCAGCTACTTGCAAGGCACACATACAAAGCACAGAGGTTTTTGTTCAAAAATCTTAATGTGTTCAGCAGTTCTCTGTGTTCCTTGTGCTTTTCTTAGGTAAGACAGAGCCAGAGTTAATGTGATATGTTCCTCATACAATCATCTCTTGGGATGTAATTTTTAATAAAGTCTTCAAGAAAATCACAGTGCTTTACCTTTCATTTTGGTCTACTAATCTCCCAGATCCATTCTGCCACTCACTGAAAATTAAGAAGTTAAAAGTGACTGACCAGGAATACAAGTATCACTGGGCAAAGTACAGGCATTTTTCAAAGAGGAAAATCCTAGGTCGAGTTAATTTTAAGCTCATGAAATTCTTAATGCTTTTAGTCAGAACTGCTGCTGCTAACTTGTGGACTCCTCTTTAATGTGACTTTGTCATCTCATAGTCATGCCTCAGTTTACAGGTGACAGCAGTATAAATATGACTGACAGAATCTCAGCATTTACAGATCATCTACATTCAAAACCACATTTTATTGCTAACATAAGAGGATCTCATTTGAAAATGAAATGCGACCCATGGCAGAATTTTCAACCTATTTAGCTCTGCAGAAGGAGTAGAATTCTAGGAGTAGAGTTTAAAATGTCAGTAGCTAATTTTGCTGTCAGTAGCAAGAACTCTTCTAGTTTTTACATACAGGAGTTATTTAAAGAAATAACTTTGTGGTTTATTCTAGAATAAATTACTGCTGCCTCTTGAAATTCACACAGAGATATTTTGTAGGATTTTTGTAAATTTTTTTGCAGTAGCATTTTGATTATCTGATATTGCTTTACTGTAGCATTTGCCAACAGAAGCAGCATACAAGTCTCATATTTCTGTGTTAAGCAAGTCTCTTCTGAAAATGGATAGAGAGCTTCAAAATATATATTGGGAGAGTCCCTATACTTGCAAATCTCACATCTATACAAAAACTTTGCATTAAATTAGATGGAGTCAACGATTAAATTAGCATTTAACTTCTACAGCAGAAAAAGTAGAAAGGGTATGTGAAATATATTAGAAAAACAAGTTTATGTTAACTTATGTTATACTTAAGGGATCTACATATACTTTGGGATCATGGATGATCGATTTTTCAATTTTTTAATGTTTAATTTGGCAATTCTCAGGGGCTTAGTCCTCAAAGTTTATGTGCTGTATACTCTTTGAAAAGGACACTGCTTTGCAAGGCTTGACTATGAATACTCAAAAGTCAGGGCTTAAAATTACTGGTTGTTTTCGTGAAAGATATCTTGCATTTTACATCTAATCAATAAGTGAGCAGAATAGCTGGAGTTGTTTATTAGCAATGAAACTTGACATGTACTTTAAAATGACTGACTGTTTTATGAAGTATTAATATCTTTAATATTTTCTTAATTTCCCTTGAAATTTTTGTTGACCTTGATTTTTACAAAAACTACAAAATTAATATTTGATAGATAAATTTTTAAAACCTAAGCTTGGATAAACTTTGAAAAATTGTTCATAGATACCTAGATTATTTAGATATTTTCAGTACGATTCTGTCACTGACCTGTCCATCCTCTGCTCCAGCTGAGATAATTTCTTGTTCTTTACAGGCTTCCAGCATTCTCTTTAAACCTTTATGCCTTTTGCATCCATCATGGGTAAAGCTGCTGTTAGACAGTTGGTTATGTGTTCTAGCCACATGTGTGTCATGACGTCTTTTGTATGCTTGTGGAATCCTCTGTGATTGTTTTGATAGGGAAGTGTTCCAGCATATGACATTTATCTGAAACTTTTATGAGATCTAATATGATTAAGCCTCCCTGGATCCTTTTGTGAGATTGTCTGTGGAGGGGATTGCTGGGACTGTGGAGAACAGCAACAGTTTTGGGAAAGAAAAAGGCAGAAATGCAGTTGGAGAGCTGAAGAAAAGTCTGCAGTTGGGGAATTTTCATGAATTTTTCCATATCTTTCAACCAGTAATCTTTCATCAGCCATGTGTAACCTTCAGATAGGGCTCTTATTTTACATAGTATTCCAGTGCAGAATCTGTATTACTAGATTGCAGCATATGTATATCCAGAAGCGGAAACTAAACCTGAAGTTTTCAGTGTTCTTTTGTTCTGAAATACAAATGTAGAATATCAAAACTGTTTCTCTGCAAAGGAACTAGATTTTTGAGTGACAGTTCATAGAAAATGGGATCTTTCAGAATGAAGAAACCTTTCAGTTCAGTTTGGTAAGAGAAAAAAATTGAGCTTTGCTTTGGTAATTGAAAAGTGCTTTTTTCTTTTTTTTTTCTTTCCCCCCTCCCTGTTGGCCTATGATCTGAGTTCTCCCAGTATCTTCCTTCTTTGAACACAAAAATTATTATCCTCTGAAAATTCTGAGGAACGTGCTGGAGAGGTGGGTGTTTGCTAAGATGTCGCAGTTCACAGATTTCCCGTGACCTTTGGCTGAGCATTATTGTGTGTAATGTAAACTAGGCTTGCGTAAAATACAGATAAAAGTGTTTGCAGCACCCCAAACAGACTCAGTTAGACAGACTAAAATGCATACATGCAAAGATGAAGGGAAAATAGCAACTAGCTTACTTATGCTATTTTTTGGTATGAAGCTATGTCTCGGCTATGTCCATCTTTCCCTTGGCAGTGAAATATACTGTATTTTATGGGTATTCTTTTATAGATTTCCCCAAGATATGTAGATACTTAATATCTTGGTTTGTATTTTATTCATTTTCCTTCCCCCCTCAGTTTACTCTTGATGCTTCTTTAAGCAAATTACGTGCCTTCTCACTCTGCTGATGATGCTGATTGTGGTTTGTTTTATCAGGTGTTATTTCCTGCATGCAAATAGTTAATCAGTAGTTTCTTGCCTCAACAAAATGTGAAACTTACTTCCTGTTCTTTAATGATTCTGTCTACAAAATCCATTGATACATATATTTCATAGCATTTTTTCATTTCTATCAAGTATATTTATATTCAGATATATACATTGAATGAATTTATAAATCCAACAGGATTTTAACTAGGAAAATATAGCACTAATCATCCATCTGGGAGTGAAAGCAAATTTTGTCATTGATCCCAGACTTCCTTTTTTATATTTATCTTTTTATTTTTTGTAAAGGTTACCCTGATAAAATGCCATTAAGCTTAATAGACACACATCTGAAACTTAAAATCTTTGTTTAGCTGTAGAGTAAGTGTGGGTCATCCCATTCTGAAACAGAACTGCTGAGAAAACAAGTGGGAAATGAAAGAGCATCTATGAAAAACCTGGAATCTTTGCTTGTGTCCAGTTGTGAGAAAGAATTTCAGTCACAGATAGCAAAGCAAGAGAAAGACTCTGAAATTCAGTTTCTCAAGGAACAGCTTGCTTTAAAGAAAAATCATCTGTGAGTAAATGACTAGGAGAGTATTGCAGATGTTCTCATTCTTTACAAGGGTATATAAAAAGAGATGGTTTTATATCTACCTGCATTTTCAAATGGCCAATGTACCTGGCTACCTTAATAGCAGAAGATACCAAAAACCTGCTTTTGATTCCTCAGCTATACTCTAATAGACTTTCCTGCATAGCGTTATATTTTGCTCAAAAAAAATGTTCTTAATCTCAATTGCACGATATAGCTGCCCTTTTAATTTTGGATAATTGTATTTGGCTTGGAGGATTACAGTTGCTGTCTAATTAAAGTGTATGGACTTCACAGTGCTGTGCAGAGTCGAGATTTTACTCACCTCAGAAATAGAGCAGCTGAGCTTGAGGCAGAACTGGATATCACCAAAAGACAGCTGGAGAGTGAATGCTTTGAAAGGCAAGTATATGTTTTTGTATTGTGATTCCTGCAGCTAATTGGGGTGAAATGCAATATAGTACTAAGACTTAGACTAATCAGTCAGATAAATGGCAAAGTTTGTGTTTGCTTTGCTGTATGTCTCCTTTATGCTTGGAAACTATTCATGTCTCTAAATTTAGTCTGTTTAGCTGTTATACATGCTGTCTAAATTAGTTGTATAGGTTCCCTGTATAGCCAACAGAATGAGACAGTGAGATCAACTGCCCTCTGGAACAGCCTGAATTAGGATGGGATGGGTGATTTTCTTGAAGATGCTTGTCTGTCTTCACTCATATGGATGCCTGTCTAGATCTATAGTGAAAGTCAAGGTGACTAGTCGTTTATACAAGAGCTTTATAGACTACTAGTTCTCTATACCCTCTGGAATGATTTTAGCCTGTACCAACCCCCATTCTCCCAGGTACTCCTTGAGGTGCTAGGGGTGGTTCCCAAATGGCAATATGGCCAAATATTTTATATTAAATTTTTTAAGAAGATAGTCTAACAATATGTAGAAACTGTTTCATATGATTTGGCCACAGCACCAGAGAATGGTCCCTGTCCTGCTTCATGACTTAGTTTATCTACATAGTCTTTGTGTCTTAAATAGGTTTCTTATCTGTTAAACACAGAACTTCTCTATTTCATGGATGTATTGAGGATAAAATATTACAATGTTGGGTTTTATTTTGGGGTATGTAAATAGAGGACTAAAAGAAGCAGTGATGTGATTATAGCATGGGTTTGAGAATCAGGTGTCTCAGCTGTAGTAAATTACTTTGTTGATATTCTGTTCTCTCATAAGTAAGGACAAGGGTTTCAGAGGGGGCATCTTTATACCTGAAGTTAGGTCCTTTAAAGATGAATTTCTTAAATTTCTCAGTTTCAGTTTCAAATTAGATTCTCATTTACCCTGAACCAAGGGCAAAAACTACAAAATTTTTGTGTTAGATGTGGAAGTCAGTTTAAAAGGTGGCATAATTTGTGCTTCCCCAGCTGCATAGAATGAGCCAGACTGTATGCTAATAGAGGAGAACCTTTGTTTTAAAAGAACCTCCCTACTTCCCCTGTGTGAATGCATCCATCTCATGGTGTATGGGTATTCCCTGATAGGGACTGCAAGTGTTTCTTCTTGAAGTGTTCGCTTGGCAGAAAGTTGCAATAGGCTCCACACTTAATCTCTTCTCCTAGTCAAGGATAATTCGTTACTCACATGGTTGCTTACAGTTGCAATATAATCACTTAGTTTACAATTAGTTAGAAAAACAAATATTAGACTGAGCCTATGCTGAAACAAAGATCACCATTTTTCATTCTTGAAGAGAATTTATCTTCTACTTCTGGAGAATTACAAACATAATTATCTGAATTGCCTTGGAAAAAACAAATCTACGTTCCATTAAGCTGTCTGTAAGTCAGCTGCAAAAGCAGTGCGCAGAAATCTTACACAGCAAAGACTGAAATGTTCTCATATAAAAATCTGGGGCTGACATTAGATTTAGCCCTCTTTAAAAGACCAGAACTTTTTTCTTCTTTGGCCTTTTAAAAAAATCATAACAGTGGACCTTCAATGCCCTTGCAAAGATTACAAGAATTCTATTTCTTTTCTGTTTTCTCTCAGAAGGTCATGAAAGAAAAGGTATCTCTGTCTCTTGCTTACAGGGAAAGGAATTAAAAATCCAAGCTGGCTTCTATTTTTCTGGTACTGGCAAATGAAAACCAGAAAATTGGCCATATAGGAAAAATATTATTAAAGTCGGTATCATGATAGTATATAAGGGAAGCAACAGAGGCGAGTACTGACTGGGGTTTTGTTGTTAGTTTAAAGAAGTGGGTATATGACATCCTTATTATAACATTGACTTAGCTAGTCACAGAATCACAGACTATGCCGAGTTGGGAGGGATTCGCAAGGATCATCGACTTCAACCCTTAGTCCTGCACAGGACCATCCCCAAGAGTCACACCATGTGCCCAAGCGTATCATCCAAACACTTCTTGAACTCTGTCAGGCTTGGTACTGCGACTAGTTCCCTGGGGAGCCTGTTCCAGTGCCCAACGTCCCTCTGGGTGAAGAATCTTTTCCTAATATCCAACCTAAACCTCCTCTGCCACAATTTCAGGCCATTCCCTTGGGTCCTGTCACTGGTCACCACAGAGAAGGGATCAGTGCCTGCCTCTCCCCCTCATGAGAAAGTTGTAGGCTGCAATGAGGTCTCCCCTCAGTTTCCTCTTCTCCAGGCTGAACAGACCAAGTCACCTCAGCTGCTCCTCATACGGCTTCCTCTTGTATTGATTTACTGCCTTGATGCAGAATGAAATAATGCCTGAAGTTAAGAGGTGGAAGTGTCAACACTGTCAGCAACCAATGAGCACCAACACAGTGATACCAGAAGGCTTAATCCATCTGCCTAGCTTTTTCTTCACCAGTCAGGAAAAGCACCTTCCCATCCCTCCCATCTTACTGACTGCAGAAGCAGTTTGGACTCCTGTGCAAACAACAGGTTTGATTTATTGTCTTGTCCTGGCTGTGGTGACCAAGCACAGAGACTGACTGTCAGGTCAGGTACCCCTGGACAGCCTCAGGTGCATGACCTGTGGAACTTTTTATCCCTTTCTGTTTCTTGACCATCATTTTTGCTGCCTTTGTACCTCCCTTTCCCCATTGGTCAGTTTGGCTTCTACATTCATACCCAGTGCTACCTGGGAGAAGTGCAAGCAGCTGTACTCTGACTTCCTACAATTTTCAGCACCTTCTTTACCATTACAGATAGTGCAACATGAACATAGCAAAGTCCTTAAAAGCAACAATGCTAGTAAGGCTCACAGTCAATGCAGATAAATCTGGTTCCATAGACTTTACAGTGTATGTGATACCTCACCAGGTTGTGGGATGGTGGTAGCTGGCTGGAAGATTCCTAATGGCTCACTGGGCTCCACTTGCTAGAGCAAGCCCTTTTATTGCCTGGAGATTCAGCTCCATGAGCTGGTGCTGGATCTGATCGTTCCCCTGCAGGTTTTGGTGACCTGCTTCAGTGGTCTACTCGACGGGTAGCTGTGTGGAAATGGCTAAGCCACACTGGAACTCAGGGCTTGTTGTAGCCACCCTATCTATCAGTTTCCCAATCCAACACAGACTAGATTCTCCTTATGTAAACAACTGACAGCCTGAAATGAGGATCTCACATGAGCATGTACCTCCAAAACTTTCCAGTGCATTATCCAATCCCACTTACTTCCTTCCCATACACCCAGATACAGGAGTTATGGATTGATCCACTATCCAGGCCCCATGCCTAGCAGTCAAAATGACTAGACTACCATTTTGCAACTTTCCTACTGGGGAGTCCAGCATCTCTTAAATATCCATCTGTTTCAGGCACTTCAGACTCTAGTCCACTGGCCTTGCCAACTCAAATAACACAAGAATACTGCAAACAGCACTGTTCTTACTTTTGAATAACCTTAAATCTAAGCTCTGCATCCCTGGAAATTTTTGCAGATTTTAGAGTTTAACCTGCAGCAACCATGGCTAACTTCTGTCTTTCAAAGAAAATTAAGACAATGGATATGTCGAATTAAGTCTGAGTAAGAGAGTAATAGAGTCACTAATCTGTCTTTCAGAGAAGTATATGATGAAAACCACATTTCCTTTTAATATAAAATAAAATTTAAAAGCTGACAATCTTAAATTGAAAAAAAAAGCTTATAGTGACATTTTAATGTTTTTTGAAGAGTACTTTGTCATAGTAAAATACTGTGTTGTTAGGGAACTTCAGAAGCTTCAATGCCAGAATTGTACAAATTTGTATCAGTTAAGCTCTACATTAGAACATCATCACCTGAACATTCCCATCCTCGATCTCCTCATCGGTCTCTGGACTGGCCCCTGGAAGGGAAGGTGGTTCCACAATATTTAAGTTCCAAACACTGGGGATGGAAATAAAAATAAAAGCATAAACTCTGATATTTCTTATTGAAATATTGACTGAATTCCATGGAATTACATTTATGCAAGAAAAGTTACAAGAAGATTCAGGACCATAATCTTTTGATGATATTCCTTTTCTTTTGTTTTATTGAATTGTATCGAAAGTATATAGTAAACAGCAATTACTTGCACCAGGATGCTGTAGTCAAAAATTCTTAAAACAGTAATAGAAATAATGCTACAGAAAATCTTGACTGGCCACTGTTTTACGCAAGGTTTATATGTAAATATTTTCATCTTTCCTACATAAAAGCTCTTAATTATCCAGTCTTTCTTCTTCTAGTTTTCAAAATAGTTTTTACTCTATATACGTGAACATTTTTACAAGAAACATAAATGCATTCTTTAAGTTTTCAAGTACTTGTAATCCTGAGGAGGAGCAAGCCCAGCTTTCTTTTTAACAATTAGTGGAATGGAGCTTCCACAATATGGAGCTACTCCCCTGACAGTTTCAGTCTCAGCTTAGTTTCATATTTGGTAGCTGCATGCTTGTTGCATCATGCTTTTTTGGTAGATTTATGGCAGCATGCATTAAAAAAATATTGCCAGTTGAGGAGGAAAAAAGGTCTCAAATCACTACTTGCAGGAAATAATTTCTGCTTTTGAGATGATAATGTACTTCCAAGTCTAATTTGTTAACTAAGATCATTACCTTTGGCATTTGATTGCTATCAAAGGCTCTGCTAAGTTCTAATAATAGGTCCTAACAATATGAGACAAGTTTCCTTTGGGCCAGTGAGCTGGTTCTGGTGCCCTTAGTAAAAAAACACAGCTGAGCAAGATAGTAATTTTGTAGCTATTGCCAGACCTTGATAGCAAGTACAGGGAGTCTTGGTTCCTCTGATAGAACTGTGTCTACTCCTCCTTAGTCTGAGTACAGTGTAGCTCTTAAACTTTTGAAAGAAGCATTATTTGGAACAGTTGCATTTTCTTTTAATTACCATAACACTTCCTACTTGTGATACTTATAAAGAAAAGAGGGTGCAATCCATGTAGTCACCACACCAATACTAACAATTAAGGTTCTTTTTGTATTTGCATCACTCCCTTTTCAGGGTGATAGAATTCCATTCTAATTAGTAAACTTCTGGCTAAATACCAAATGAAGACTAATCTTCTACAAAATAGATTAGGAATTCAACTCACATCTTGTTTGGTTTTGTTTGGGGTTTTTTTGTTTTGTTTTGCAGGGGATTTTTGCTTGGTGTTTTGTTGTTTTGTTTTGACTTGTTATTTTTGTCCTAGCTGGCCTTACATGGCATGATCTGCTTTTGCACATTCCTAGGATACAATAAGTTTAAGTAAGGACTAAAAATTAAATAAGTGAGCTAGGTATAAATACTTCGTTTGCTTAAAATCTTTAGATGGTTTAAGCTAATTCTTTCTCAATTAAATCCATGGAAATGAACTCAATTTTTCTTCTGCTTGATTGTTTTGAGAGCTCAAGATATATAACCAATGCTATTCATAACTTTTTTCCTCATCCAGCTCTTTGTTATACTTTTTTTGGTCTAAGTGGGAAGGACTAGGGTTGTTTCAGACTTGGAGAATCCTAGAATCACAAAATGGTTTTGGTTGGGAGGGACATTAAAGACCATCTAGCTCCAACACACCTTCCATGGGCAGGGACACCTTCCCCTTGACCAGGTTGCTCGATGCCCCGTGCACCCTGGTCTTGAACACTGCTTAGTTACTTGTTTATGCTAAATGGTTTGGGATTGTTTTCATTAAAAAAAAACATGCAATAAAAACTGAAACACTGGCAGTCAGTGTTATATTTCAAAAGCTTAAGTGGAAAGAATTTATTAGGTTTGTGTAGTGTAGTGATACAGTGATGAATCAAATAGCCTGTTTCATAAGGCTCTCCTGAGATAGAGCAGAGATCTGAATCTGTAACTGTCTGCTTTGTATAAGTGATTTACATTTAATTTGCCTATATCTGGCTGAGTCCTCTAATGTCCACGGTACTAAAGTTCTTGATAAATCTTATGTCTAGAACTTAGAGTCTGTATCAAGAAAAAGATGGAATAGTATAAATGCCTGAAATATTTATGAATGATGACATAATTTCCCTCCCAGTTAATCTTTCTCTAGAAAGGTTTGGAAAATTCATTGAGATCAGAAAGAAAGAAAAATCAATTTAAGATATTTCCTGAAAGTAAAAGCAAGAATGTTAGTGCAGATATTTGGGTATAATCATCAGCAGAATTACAGAATTAAGACTTTTAAAATAGATATATGGGAAATTGATGAAACATGATCTAGGTGTAAGTTCCTATGGTATTTAAAGCAGAACACTACTAGAAATAGTCTTCCAGGAGGGGAAATTTCATTTTTCAATTGCTTGATGACAAGTTACCAGGGAAAAGATATTGTAGAAACGAATACTACAAACTGGAGAGGCTTCTTCCATAGCTAATGTGTGACTCTGCAGTACATGAAGTATAATGAGATAGCAGTGCTGGAATCACCACTAATGCACTTCCTCATCTCCAGGGTTTTCGTGCAATTTCAGCAGACAGACTGTGATGGGAGATGAAGCAGACAGTCACCTTTTTATTCTTTCATTGAGAATGTGATATCAGAAGTAAATTGGACAGTAACTTTTTTATTCTTCTATCTTTCTCTCTGTTGTGTGAAACTCCTTGTTCCAGTAAAGTGAAAAGGATGTGCCTTGCAGTTTGTCTTGCAAACCTGGTGGGAAAGACATTTTCTGTCTGATTTTCTTAAGTGATAGGAGTCCAAAGCTTGTCTTTCACATCAAAGAGCGCTATCACACTTCTGTACAATAAAATCTAATCCGTCAAATGATCTGGGCTGACTGTTATGGGAAGCCTGCTCAAAGTGCTTCCAGAATCCAACCTTAAAATTTTGCACACGGAAACATCAGAATGTATTTCTGTATTCAGTGAACATGAAACAAATTAAATTTATTTTCTTTTTCTTTCTAGAGATTCTAGTTTCAAGGACTTAGACTGTTATATCCACAATGGCTTGTGAAGGTTCTGCACAACATCTGGAGAGTTAAAGTTTAATGCTGATTTAATTACAATTTTTCCCTCTTGAATGCTAAATTTCATCAAATCTATTTCACAAATGCTTGCACAGGTTTTTTAACACTCAACATTGTTCCGTGGGAAGAAATCAGTCTAGACAGCTCCTTCTCCCACCCCTCTCCCAGCTCTTCTATTATTGTGTGAGGTGGCCCATCTCAGTAAACAGAAATAAACAAGTTCCATTGACTTTACCTTTAGGAAAGTAAAACACTTGTGTGTTTTGATTTTAAAAACATGCATGATTTTAAAAGGTTTTGAAAAAGTCACCTGAAAAATAAGAAAAGAAAATGACAGTATGAAACTTTATTGGGGGAAAAAAGTCTATATTAAGGTGTTATGATTTTGATGTATTTTTGCTGAACTATATGAATCTTATGCTTGTGAGAATGCTGTGCCATCTCAAGATAGGAAGAATGTAGTGGGGTTTTTTCCTCTTCAAACCTAACTTATTAATTTAGATAAATAAGATACTAATGCCAGAGGATGCCACGTTTTTTGATATTCATCTGTAAAGATATATGGGATTTTGTATGTTTCCATACATACTAGAGGTATGTTTGACTTGTAAGAATTTTATTAAAACTGCACAAAGTTTCTACTTAGAGTTCTTTAGTATGAGTGAGTCTGTTTGGTGGTAGTTATTACCACTTAAACTTGCTCAGAATTTCTGCAGTATATGTCATAGCATTTGTCTATGTTCTATATTTTCACACTTTAAATGCAAGAGAATATGTAAACTTCTCTCCTATAAATCATCTGGGAAATCTATGTGCTGTATTTGAAATAGAGCAGATAAAATGACATTAACCATTGCCATATTATGCAGTTATTAAAAGGCATATTGTACACTTTTCCTAGATAAGAGAAGATAATCAGCTCATCATCCCAGGAGATGAGAAAGTGATTTGTTGTTTTGAAATCATATTGCCATATTGATTATTTTTTAGAAGGTGATCATAAAAAAGTTTGAGAAATGTGATCTTAGTCTATAAAACTAATACCCATATCTGGAAGATGAGAAGCAGATATTAGATATACTTAGAACAGATAAAAATGAGTTCTTTTGGGGAGTGCAGATGCCAATGTCCTAAGATGTCATTCCTTAGTTGCAATAATGATGCTTTTCCATGTAAGATAATAAGGAAGTCAATAAAGAGGTACTCACCTACAAAGTAAAAGCAGAAGATTCTTAAGCAATTTGGACTTTAAAATTCTTTCTTACACAAAGAGAAATAAAGGAACATGAGATTGTAAATACCAACATGTAATAAGCTTGGTTTTTGTCAAGTACCCAGGTAAAGTAATAGCCTTTTTTATTAGGGTTAGCCTTTCCTTAAAAAAATGTTATGGAAATGAAAGCCTTAATTTTCTGCAGGCAAATTGCAAAGGGATCATCATGTCATGGATGGACCCAAAGGAACTTTTGTCAACGATGACAAGATATAGACTTCAAGTGACTTCTGACAGCAATTAATTGCTGCAAAATTTTTGATGTTCAAGAAAAAAAACTCATTTAAGTGAGTATATTCAGAGAGCAGGATGATTGTAGTGGCAATCCGCCTACATCTGACCTAGGTCAGAAACTGAAAGAAAGAACAAATGAAAGAATTAATTGAATTTACTGAAGTTTGCAAATAATACCTTTTCGTCTGGCAAAAAACCTTGCTTGTTGGCAATGTCTGTAGTAATAGTTAGCCCAAGAGGACTGCAACAATGTTTCTTGGTGGGGAATTTCTTGGTGGGGAAATGTACTGCTCCAAAATCTGCAGACTATGGCTGACTATGAAAATTTGTCCTTAGGTATGGATAGATGATAAGCTCGGAATCTTTACAGTTCTTTACGTTGGGTTGCAAACTCTCTAATCCATAACGTCTTAATTTTTTCAATACCCAGTAATTACTATTGTTTATGCCCAACCTGAGATGTGTTACACACTTTGTGGTAGTATCTATTTCCTCATAATGTGGGTTACTTGTGGTAGGGTGATTTTCTTGTCATTGCTTAGTTACAATATTTTGATTGGAAACAAGCATACAAAAGGAATCTGTTTATCATTTGTTTATACTTGTGGCACTTATTTGCAAATGTGAACAATGCTATACCTGATTTTTATATATATATTTAAATTGCCTTCTACCACAACATTTTTACACAGGCAAACCTGAAAATACAATTTGGCTTTATATGAAATAAGAGTGTTTTAAACTCAGCTATACTGTTATGATCTACAATTATTTGTTTTGCGTAACAAAGAAACCATAGAATTTTTAAAAGTATTCATGCTCTTCTGCAGCAATATTTCTCTAATTTCTAGCCACTGGTTATGGAGTTGTTTCCAAATAAGTTTGCTTACCTGTGGCAATGGAAACTGTCGCCACTACTCAGTAGAAGGTATTTCACTTGAGCCTAACTAGTTTACAGGGTTTGTAGAAGAAATAATTCAGTGCTCTGGTATCCTCCCTCTTTAGTATCTTTTTTCTTCATACTAGAAGAAGCAGGAGCTACTAGGCATACAGAATAGTATCCCCACTACAGTACAGTCCCACCAAAGAGGAAGAATTCATGGTGTGTTGCTGGGTAGAAATATTTCCCTGCTTCTTGTAAAATCTATGCAAGCAACCTTTCGGGAGCATTTGGAGCCTTGTATCTATGTGATTTATCCTGCTTTTTCCACTCAAAGAAAACCAGATTTAGAATGAATCATGGATTCATAGAATGGATTGGGTTGGAAGGGACCTTAAAGACCATTTTGTTCCAACCTCACTATCATGGGCAGGGAGACCTTTCTCTAGACCAGGTTGCTCAAAGCTCCATCCAACCTGGACTTAAACACTTCCAGGGATGGGGCATTCACAACTTCTCTGGTCAATCTGTTCCAGTGCCAACACCCTCTGAATAAAAAATGTTTTCCTAACATCTAGTCTAAACCTGCCCTCCTCCAGTTTAAAAGCATTGCCCCTTGTCCTGTCACTGTCTGCCTCTCTAAAAAGTCCCTCTCCCTCCTTTTGAGGTACTGGAAGGCCACAATTAGGTCACCCCAAAGCCTTCTCTTTTCCAGGCAGAGCAATTCCAATTCTCTCAGCCTTTCCTCACAGGAGAGGTTTTAGCGAGAGGTTTTGGCAAGTGGTTTTAGTCTTTGACCAGAAAAACTTTGGTTTCTCAAGACGTTCCTGCAATTTTCCTCAGGGCCTGAGGTCCAGGGACTCAGCGCCAAATCCACCAGAGGGTCACTACATGCCTTGGGCTGTTGCTGTGCTCCTGAGCTGGGCTGGGCTCCTGGGACAGAGGGAAGTCACGGCAAGCAGGCAGCGCTGCAGAGAGACAGCTCTGCCCACGAGCAGCTCCTCCATGGTGTGGGGTATTCTTTGGTAATACTACAGCTGAGGTTTTTATTCTATCACCTCATTTCTTCTCAGAGCAACTTAATCCCATTGGTGTCAGTGTAGAGAGTGGAGTATTAGCCACATGTCTATCAGCATCAAAGATACTTTTGCAGTTCTGTTACTCAGTTGCTTTTGTATATTCATTTAATTTTTGATACTAGCAGATCTTAAATTATACAATGGAATGCATAAAAAGTATATATGGATTATTTAACTAGTTACTTTGCATTACTTTCTCCTTCCACATTGAAGTGATTTTGGTATGAATAGCCTTGCAACAAGGAATACAAATTGATTTACTGATATAGATGGGACGGTCTGTAAAGAAGTGTGATCTTTTAATGAAAGAAGCAAAAGAGAGTTTTTAATGTATCTTGCTCTCTTAATGATCTTTCCTCTGATCCACTGAACCTTCATGCTAATTCCCAGTAGAGGGAGTATGTGAAATGAAGATGAATGAATCATACATAGCTTTGTGGTATTAACATGCACAGTTATCTGAACACATGGAAAGACATTTCAGTTAGTTTTACATTTTGGACACTTTCCAGACAGAA
Source organism: Manacus vitellinus (assembly GCF_001715985.3). Taxonomy (NCBI): domain Eukaryota; kingdom Metazoa; phylum Chordata; class Aves; order Passeriformes; family Pipridae; genus Manacus; species Manacus vitellinus. The sequence goes on from NW_021940813.1 coordinate 27,894,487, forward strand.
GGAAAAAAGCTTAATTAGGCTGATAAAATTTTCATGTGACTCCACTTGGATTGACTATATCAAAACATATAACCTAATTTCATGACGCGGATCAGATTTTTTATTAATAAACTTTGAAAAAACAAAATTTGCTTATAATTAAAACATTATATTTGAAGACATGGCCTAAAATGATGTTTCCATCCAATGGACTTTTTTTTACCTCTCTAAAATATTGCAATTAGATTTTTCTCTAGGCCGCCCCACATTTGATTTTTATTAAAATCCACAAAGCAGCTTAGTAATTTATTTCAGCAGATGCAAAAGTCTAAGGTTAGTTTTAAGTTTCCTAGTTTATGCTTCTCTTCTGCATTGTATTTTCAGTGTTTTTATTTCCTGAGGTGGGAGAAGAACAAACATTTTTTATCTTGAATGCAGCCTACACCCAAGCAATTATATAGAGTACACAAAGCAGAAAATGTTGTCAGAGCTGCAGTGCAACTGAGCAGGTGAACAATGTGCTTCTCAGATTTGCTTTACACAAGGGTATGTCTTTCCTGCACATAGTAATATTTTATAAAATCACTTTTGCCAGTATAGCATGAACATTTTTAAAACAATGCTACTTGGCAGAAATAAAACCTATAATTGAATTTCTTTTTTGACCCAGTGGCTGCTCTAGAAGTAACGTAGAAACGATTTTTCATTTTAAGACTGAGTTAGTGTGCACCAGCTTTCCATTTTCATTTCTGCTTCCCTTACCACTGCCCTAAGAAACAAACAACCTCCACATAATTTTTCATTCTAACACTTCTACCTTGGACTACAAGGCAATGTAGTGCGGTGGTCATCCCTTTTCCAGGCAACACCTCTATTTTCTATCCAGAACTGTTGTCCTTGGACTCACTGGCTCATATTGAAATCAGAACTCACAAGTTTGAGAGAATTTTATTGAAATAGATAGATGCCAAAGTGGGAAACTACTCGATGTTATTTTTGTCAGTTCTTCCAGCCAGTTTGTCCATCCATCCTTTCTCACCTCTTGCGTGGAAGCTAAGCTTCAAATACACCATTTGAAGATCCAAATGCACAACTATTCACAGCTGCAAGCAACTTCAGCTGGAGCCTTTCACTCTGATACCCCTACAAACATCCTGACTGTAGCTACACGCTGCAACTATCCCGCCACCTCCAACAGTCTTTAACTCGCTCCAGCAAAAACCTGGAGATGGCTCGTCGCTACCTTCAGCCACTACGGGTGGGCCAAGTGCAAAGGAAAGCCGAGGCGGAAAACGGTGAAATCGGCCCTTCACAGCGCCCGTTCCGCTCATTCTCCTCACTCCCGTACGTCTGTGACCCGGCGCGGTCAGTGTTTTGCCCAGGCGGAAAACACCTGGGCGCCGCACCCCGCCCGCCCCCGGGGCAGCGCGGCCGGCCCGCCTCGCCTTTGGCCCCGCGGCCGCGGGGCGGGCCCTGCGCCCCAGGTGGCGGCGGAGGAGCGGGCAGGGCCGTGGGCAGGTGGCGGCAGGTCGCGGCTCGGATGGGCCGGTGCCGCCCGATCCTCCCGCTCCCCGTGGCCTCCCGGCGCTGCCGGCCGCGGGCACCGCTCCCCTGCGGGCCGCCCCTGCCGCCAGGGCCGCGCCGCCTCGCCCCTCGCCCCTCGCGCGGGCTCCAGGTGAGTGAGGGCAGCGGGGAGACCCGCCGGGAAGCGACTCCTCTGGCCGAGCCGCGGCCGTCGGGGGCGGGGGGCTCTGCTTCCCCGTGTGTCCTCCGGAGCTTGTGTTCCTGAGGGCAGGCGAAGGGAAACGCTTAATCTGAAGCAAAAAAAGGCGTTTAATTTAGAGGCGAAAGGTACGTAGTGGGACATGGACACGGGTTTCTATGTGCACAGGTGGTTCCTTCGCCACCGACATTTCCAGGTTTGTCAAAGGTGTGAATTAGATTGAGGTGAACAGGCCTGTGCTCCCACCATCCCAACTTCTTTCGGGAAGGGTGAGCTCAGCTGGCGGGGATGTTTTCTGACCTTCTCCCATTCCTGTCTTGCAAAATGCTGACTGACCCTCCGGCCCGAAGTTTGCCTTAAATGTTGTGACTTCTTCGTCCTCTTTAATGTATTTTTGGTTATGGGATCTGAAATACCACAAATCAATTTCTTTCATTATTACATTAGCTTCTGTTGACAAACTTTGCTGTCAATAGTGTATTTAGTCCATTGAATTTTAATTGACACTGATGGATCTTAGGTCAATGCGTGGGAATCTCTTCAAAAATTTTTAAGGGTGCAGTGAAATTTTAATTGTGGAAACATCACCCTGCCAGTTTTACCATACAATTAACTGAAAAATATCCCATAGATTTAATATAAATAAAATACTATTTATTTGCTTATTTTCACACTAGTTAAAAAACTACATTTTTCCTATAGCGAGTTTTTTTCTATAGCTAGTTTGTTTTAAATTGCATAAAATCCTGCATGTCTTAGGCTTTATGTGCGTATAAATACCAAAGCAATGTAAGTATCAACTAGAAGCATGTAGTAAACTATACAGTCCATCTCTTTGTCTGAAAGCAAATTGTTATTCCAGCTGGACACACACAAGATCTTCTACAAGTTTTTCCTATTCTCCTCTTTTTTCCATTATAAATCTTATGTACCATAATTAGCTCTCATAAATCTTTCTTCATTTGACATCGTGTTCTCCACTCGGTGCTGTACATTCTCCTGTATTTGTCATCATTAAAAAGTTCATTTGCTTTATCACTCACAGATCATTAGCTTCCAAAAATAGCAACCATGCATCAAAGCCTGTTTGATACTAATACAACGCTGTACATCATTTTTGCGTCCGAGTAATTTCTCATTCCTTGTATCACCGGGCCAGTAAACACTGGGGCAGCAGTCCTCTTCCATGTAACATGATATGGATTGTTTCTATGTAAATTTTAGGTGGAACTGAGCTCATCAGCAGTTTCTACAGGGCAAAGATTAGATTACAGGAGGAAAAAAATATAACTTTATTACTGGCACTCGCCTTGTAGTTCTTTAATCATTGAAAGAAGGCGGTTTCATGGTAGGAGTTGGCTTACCATTAAAGGGAAGGGAGCAGATGCATTTTGCTTTATCCAGTGATGAAGTAGGAACTGTCTGTGGTTGTTTATAGTGATGGGTAATTGGTTTGTCTGTGTACAGACGTCAGAGTTTATAGACAGTAGAAGCTCATGTTTCTTTGCTTTTGCAGTGACCTTGTGAACTTTAATTCTACTGTGATTTTAATTAAAAATGTTTTCTTTAGCATAAGGTCTCCTTGTAGATATATATAGTCTGACTCTTCTCTTGAAAAAAATCCATAAAACTGTTTAGTAGTGGGTGCAGCAATGCTGCTTCTAAGGTAGTGCGTGGGAATATGAGTGCCTGCTGCCTGCAGCTCAGCTGAGCTCCCCAGAGAAAAGGGCTCTGCTCACATGTGGCTTGTAGTGGTACGGACAGCCTCTGCTATCCCTTCGTGCAGGGCATTCACAGCTGTACATTACTTGGCTGGCAGATTCAATATTTACAGTTATGATAAAAGAGGAGCAAAGAGGAGGAAACAGCAAGCTCCTTAATAGCAAGGACTGGCACTGAACTGTTACTGAGCAACTGAAAATATGATTAAATTATGGAAATGTCTCAGGCAAATATTTATTGCAGTAGCAAAGCTGCGTTTCAGATTCAGCAGGGCTAAAGTGAAATCATCTTTGTCTAACAACACAGAGACAAATTCTCCCTGTTTTGTGTGAGGATTTAATAGATGGCCATTGACTCACAGCACATCCAGCTGTTCCACTCTTGGTTTCAGATGTGTGTTCTGCCAGCACAACCACTCTCTGACTGGAGCATTATAACCAATCCACATTGTAGATGGGAACCTGCAGAACACTCACTGCAAAAAGTGAAGGTGTCTTCCAAGTCTTTTGCTACTGTTGTCACAGATCTCTTGTCTAGTGCCCTGCACAGCTGGAGTGCATCAGTTGTCTTGCCCTCTGAGGTCTTGCTTCGTAACAGCAAGGCCTGGCTTTGGCTCATTAAACGTAGTATATATACAGCAATGCACAGTTCATTTATCTTTTTGTTCAGATGCCTAGAAGTCCCTTTTTGAAACTGTAGGTGCTGAGGAACTGAATGTGTCTGGTTTGTTTGAGACCAAAATACTGAAAGACATCTGCTTGAACATGGAAATCTTTGTTGGAAGGCAGTAGAACCAAGGTTGTATGTGCCAGGATTGTAACACACTCAGAAAAAGCTTCTTCATTTCCCAGCTTTGCATACTTTGAAAGTTAACGATCACAGGAAGGATGGAAATTCAGTCATAAAATGTAATGTCTTCAAGGTATTAAATATACAGTCTTCTCTTACTAGGAGATTTATGGCTCTATATTATTAAAGAGAGAAGAAAGACTATGCAAAAACGGCCAGGGCAGGAGACCATTTAGTTTACCCATTTTATTACAGTGAAACATCCATTCATGGACAACACTGTCACTTAAGGAAGATGGCTTTATCTGTGCTGAAGCATTTCTGTGGATTGCTACTCATCCCAAAGTCAGCAGAACTCCTTCAGAATTATATTTCTCCATCATTCAGCTTTGGCTTGGTAAAGTTGGGTCTTCTGAGTTTATGTTTTTGAACTGGCAAATACTGGCACAAATTCCTCCTCTGTGCCTTCTCAGTGTGGTACTGCAGCCTCTCTCACTCCATCGTTACACATGAAGAGGGCTAAGCTAAGACAGTCTCATAAAATCTGTGTCATGAAAGATCTTGATACACTATCAAATTTGATTACTTTTTGGAGGTGGATATGGGTAGAACATTGCAATATGAGGCAAAGGGGTCTTTGACCACTCTGAAATACATTTGAAATGGAAAGTTTTACAGTTAAACATAAAAGTAAATAATGCAATCAGTACAGTAATTCTACAATATTTCATTTTTTGGTGTCTATAAAGAGTGAACGTCATGGGTTGTAAAATTCTGAGTGTAAAATGCCTACATCTGTTTGAGTTATAACAGGGTGAAACTAAAAATCTTGGCAGCTCAAAGCCAAGCAACTGGGTCTACTGGCACGTGGGAAAACACAGACAGCAGTCTAGTTTGGGAGAATAGTGTAAATATATTAGTAGATGTTTCTGTGAAAACAATCAGCAGTGATGTTTCTATTGAAGCTCAGACTTAAATAATCATTGTCTTGATTTCAAGGGTAACGTTTTACTTTGTTCATACCTCTTGCAAGTCCCATTACTCCTGATGCCTGTACCCTGTATAGCCTCAGAGGGAGCCAACAGAATTCCTCTTGGCAGTAGTACTTTATCCAGTAGTTGTAGGAATTTAACTAACAGAAAGCTGTCTTGGAGCCCTTTAAACAGCAGATGGTGTATCTGCTTTAGTACAGCATGTTTGAAACATGCCCTGGGAGCAAATTTCACTGTACTCATTGGTGATGCCTTAAATTATGACGAATTTTGAAATAATTCAAAAGGAAGATTAAATCAATGACTCAGAGAGATAAGTATCAAAACAGGTATAAAAGATACAGTGGGATTTTATAGCAGTTTGACACCATTGACTCTTTGTGACCTTGAATGAGTCTAGTTAAGTGTAATTACTGGAGTATTGATTTAGGGCAAAGTTTTTTAGCCTGTTAGTTGATGTTCAAAGAGAATGAGATAAAATAGGACAGTGATTTCTTTGTATTTCTTCTAGTGCATTTTGTTTCTCAGAATTCTTGGGCCCATGGTTCTCCATGCTCCCAGCATCTTCAGAGCAGACTTCATCAGTCAGCTCCAGGAGTATGGAAAACCCACATGTGTATAAGCTGGGACATACGTTCAGTGGTGTCCTCTACCATTTGTTTTTCTGATGAAGTTTGTTGCTAAGCTAAGGCAGAACTAGCTTTGAAAGGAATCCTTCAAGGAAAGTATCTTGACTGTACTGCAATACAGCTTTTTGTTTTATGGATACACTTAGGGGTTTAGGTATGATGGCTGAGTTTACAGGCAAGACACACTCTTGACAGTGTTATAAAAAATGCTTCAGCTCACACTGCTAAGCTACAGTCTCCATAAACAGTTTGTTTGTTCTATGGATAAAAGTATACAACAGCTCTGCTTTTGCTTTTTTTTTTTAAACAGCAAAGGAATTTATTTTTTTAAAAAGTCAACTTATTTTTAATGACATTGTTTAATATTGCATCCCTGAAAAGCTAAAAACTCAGCATACTTTGTTTTGGTTTGTTGTTTGTTTTTTTTTAGCACATAAAAATTCTGGGCAGGGGAGACAGGTTCCAGTTTTATTCCTTTGTATCTGAAAGTGGCGAGATGGGAAGATTACAGTTTCTTGTTCTCCATGTCATTCTTCTTTTATCAGATCAGCTTTGGCAACTCTGCAATGTAGAGAAAAATAGAATAACAGAGGAACCACTTAATCTTCTAACTCGTTGTCTATAAAATGCTATCAGCTAACTGTATTTTAGAATTGTGGGGTTTATTTGATTCTAAACTTGAGTAGATTTCTTTCCTTCTTAAAATGGAAAATATTCTAGAACTGAACAAAGAAGCTGTAAATACAATATAACGTTGAACTTAAAGGATTCGGGGCACTGTATGCCATCACAATTAGTAATTTGTGAAACCTTACGGTTGCAGCATTTTCTCCTTAATACTGGAATCGGTCTCACAGAGCTTTGTGCAAGGCATTAGGGGGTGGGGCAGATTCAGGGGCTGCACGGTATCAGCTGACCATGGAAATATGCAAGAGTTTCCATAAGTACTTGGACAAATCACAGGTTAAGGAGGGACAGACACTCGTCTGTCTGTCCTTCTAACTAATTCCATTCCTGGAAATAAGAATGGAAGAAATTAATTTCTGTAGCTACAGGCCTTCTGAGTTGATATAGTGTTTAATGCATCGCCATTGAGTTGACAGTTCCATAGCTAGGAATGCTGAGCAAAACATCCATAGGGCTTAGGTCTTGACTTGTAAGACTAAAAAACAGAGAGATTATGAATTTACATCACTTTGTGTGTTGCTCTGCAATGAAAGACATATATGTCTGGCCTATTTGAGATCTGTTTTTAATTTAATGATAGGTTAGCATAAAAAAACTATTGTACAGAAAAACATTGGAAGAGGAAGAGAATTAATGTCACTGGTACTAATCAGTGTACAGAAGTAGAACATAAATGAAGTATATATAGAAGTATCTGGTGAGAGTTCTCCAGTAGGCCTCATAGAAACTTCAGATTTGATTTCCATCCCTGTCTTCTGCAGTGTAGGCTGGCTGTGTAGTGTGTTCAGGCATGCTCTCTGTTGTTTGGAAGTAACCATTCATGCTAGTTTGCTAGATATTCACCTTGGAGTTGCCTGTTCTCAGACCTGCTGACAGCAGAGTCTTCATCAGAGAACATCAGGGCAGGCAAACATCTGAAGATCTTTAGGTGGGGCTGGAAATCACAGAGGAAAGATGATGAAAGCTTGTTGCCCAAACCTTTTATTTGACATTTCTCTTGGTGAGTGGGGTGATGTTGAACTCTTTAGCAAAGGAAAAACAGTGCCATTTTTAGAAATTTAAAAATCAAAACTGTGCAGAGGTAGTGGGGTGTTCAGAAAGACTACAGGTATCATAGTAAAATAGAGTTTACTTGATGTCTGTAGCCAGAGATCAGCCCTTAGTTCCTTCAACAGTGTGTCATGAACAAATATACAAGACAGTGAATCAGAAAGAGCAGTTAAGAAACCTGGAGTTGATTGTCAATTAAGCAAATAGTTCAAATAGGTCAATCAGTCTCTTAGACCTTTGTGTTCTCAGTTTTGTAAACATGAATGAATATGCAGACTTGCAGAGATCCTCCTCCATGTCTTGCTTGGTGCATTCAAGCTACCAGTGGTGGCTGGATTTTGCTATACTGGCACATAATGCAAGCATGAAAAAGAAAATGCTATTCCCATCAGTTCTGTTCTCCCAGAATTTTAAAAAGGAATATTTGAAGAAAGACAAGTTAGTGTATTTCAGTGAAGTGTCCTGAATTTTCCTAAGTGTCTAGTGTCTTTGGGACACTGAAGGCAGATGTACTCTAAAGACTGATTTTTTTCAGTGAGAGGAATGCTAAACAGTTTGTGAAAATGGAGGCTATTTCAGGTATTTTAGATCTGGCTTCCAAACATGAGTACATGGAAGTTAACTCTGAAAAAGACATATTTTGTTAAAATAAGGAGGATAACATTTTTTACTGTTGTCCCTCTTACTTGCCTTTAAGGTTTATAGGAACAGTTAATGTGGAGCATTATCTCGTGTCACTGTGTACTGTAATTTTCTCCTAGTATGCTAATTGCTTTGTAGCAGAAATTAGAATTATGGTTTTTTCCTAACAGCACAGGAAGACCTGTCAGACCCATTTGGCAGGGCACAGATACACTTTCTTTCTTATCCTGATGCCTTCCCCCAAAATCACTCAGTCCAAAATTATCGAAGTGAAGTCATATTGGTTTCTTGTTCCTCGGCAGCCACTTGTTAAGATACTGTACAGTTTACTGCTCTCAAATATCCACTTAGAATATGTACTTATCTCAAAAGTGAATCGATTCAAAATAATAGGAGTTGTGGTAGACAGTATATATGGTTTTTATTCAATCTTGTAGCTTAGCCTTTTTCACATCTGTGTGAGATGAATATATGGTCCAGACTGTAAAGCCAGTTTATCTGATTGCTGCTGAACGGACAGATGAAGACTGCTATGTTTCTTTACCAATTTAGTTTTTTAGAGTGATGTGATATCTGTACATTGGTGTTTTAAATTGATTTTGCAGATTACAGAGTTCTGGATAACGTGCATCACTGAAAGGATGCTGGGGAAGAAAAGTAAAGTGTCACTATGAAAATTATTTGTTCCTTCTAGTGACTTAAGGTTCCCTTTTTTTTAATTACTTCCACAAAACCCCTTTGGCCAAATGCCAAACCAGTGTGAATTAAACTACTTAACTATTTCTGCCTGTCTTGTGTCTCATACTACCAGGCAGTGTTGAAATTTATCTCAGCAGCTTCCACAGGACTTCCATTTTAGTGCTCAGAGGTAGACTTGAAGTGAGATTGCAAAGCTGAAATATGCAGAGGATATTTTTTATTTACCCAGGAGAAGGAGGAAAAGACTTGCAGTATTACTTCTGTATTTCTTTCTTTCATAAGCCAGTGAAATGGATTAGAGACGTGTTTGGGTGCCAAGGGATAAAAGAGGCATCTCAATACAGATGCTTTTAGCATCTTCAGGGATATAATTCCGCTCAACCGAAATAGGATTGAGGCACCTAACCTAAAAATCCTACTGTGCATTTTATTGGGTAAGGATTGCTATTCATTGCAAGAAGTGATAGCTCCCATCTCTATCTTTAAGCATTTAATGGCTGTGAAAACTTGACTCTCTGTAACTAAAGAGTGGATGCTTGGAGTGAGTACTTCTGAACTCTGAGCACTGGGTGTGCCATGCCTGTAGCACAGCTCTGTCTGGGTAGTAGCTGTATGTGTGTTATTTTCACCCTTTTTCTTTATTCACATACCTTGATTTCAAGGAAAGGAAATTTAGTCCTGTGAGCAGAGAAGGCAGCTGTCATGCACCTTGGACATGCCTCAGATCTGAACAGTTTGGGTAGCTGGACAGGGAAGATGCCTCTCAGCTACTGAACAATGTGGGGAACTTTCCTGGGTCAGATTGTCACTGATCACCTGTCTTCTTGCGTTGTTGGAACAGCCCTGGACACGGTCCTGGTTGGATAGGCTGGTAATGTTTTCAACAAGCAGAGTGGATGTAGTCAGCCCCTTTGGAAGATCATGAGAGTTTAGCAGTCTGGTTTCGAGCGCTGTCTCCAGCGCCACAGGGCAGTCCCAAGGGTGTTTTATTTGCAAGAGCAGGTGCAGCCCGAGGTATTGCTGCAGAGGCTCCCAGATATGGCCTAGGCTGTATCAATCACATCAAGCAAAGTGATTTTGTCCTTGCTGTGCGAGATGTCAGCAGGTCAGCATGTAGGTATATGGAGGAGGAGGGGAAGTTGCCTCTTCGGTTTTGATGATTTTTTTTTTTTTTAAAAGCACAGTTCTATCTTCTGTGCCAGTCTGTGGTGTATTTTTGTAGTATGATATGAATGATTTGTGTTTGATCCCACAGCTAGAGAGAGCACTTCCAGTCTGTAGGGCAAAGGAGGTCATTTATACGTTGCTGTGAAAGGCTGTGGGAGCAAATGCTGAGCTTCTCACAGTCACAGCTGACACTTCTATTAACACTTCTGAGCTAGAGGTGAGGTCAATGGGCAGCAGGGTGCTGATAAGGGTAGGAGTTCACTGGAATAAATGAGTATTCACCCAGCTAACACTTATTACTGTCATTTTTCTGCATAAGATTATAGCCCCTCACTCAAAGATGATCTAGAGACAATGCTGTTCCAACAGCTGCTGTAAGCAGAAGAAATTCTGTGTATAATCGGGCTCTGTACACTGATGACTGATCACACGAATCTGATAAATTCTTATGACAGGATCTGTGGCTTTGAGGTCCATTGTAGAAGCCAGATTGTGCCTTATTTGCTGCTAAGGCTTAATAGAATTGCCCATTGATTTCTCTGCAGCCAGGTCCCCCAAGGGATTTATTCAGTCAGGGATTAAAATTGTTCCACGGTTGTCTGATTTGTTTAAAGCTCGTGCATTTCTCTTAATTGGAGACAGTGACCTCAAAAATAGCCGAAACCTTCCATTATCCTTATGTGGAAGAAAAATATGTACCAAAAAAATCATATTTTAACTAATGAAGGATCTTACATCTCTTCTTTTGTACCTTCCTACTTCTGCTTGCTTGAGTCAAAAATGAGTTGAAATATCTGTCTGATGAATTTGTTTGGAGTGGAAGGAAGCCAAGAATTATTTTAACAAATGTTTTAGCTTGACACTGAGTATGGAGGCTTAGTTTGGCAAGCTGGAAAAGTGAATAACTAGGCAGTTTTTGTGAGGCTTATATAGGGTGTGGGTCATCTTGAATGTCAGTTCCAATCTGTGTTACATATTTGTAAAGGAGCATATATGGTGAATGAACTGACACATTCTCCTCATAAGTTGCATGTTTCTCTGGAACAGCTGATTAGTTTTGAGAAGTGGTGGCACATCCTGCAGTCAGCTGAGAAGCCTAAGGGACTTCAGGAAATCTCCTTCTCTCTGCTGGACAGAATTTCTCAGGTACATTCTTCCCCTGTATACGTGTCAAAGGAGCGGTGTTTTGGGTGCTGAGATGGAGTGAAGGTAATGTGTCTGGTAAGCTGGAATGCAAATACAGCAAGGAGCATTACTGGTGTGTGAAAGATGGATGGAGTTCAGCACAGGAGAAGGGGGCCTTCTAGCACAGCTCAAGTGAGTGTGGGTTCCCAGTGGTTTGCATGGTGCATAGCTGTTGTCCCGTCTCTGGCCTCGTGGCTGTAGAACAGGCTCACTACTGTATTTTGATGAGTTTGCCTTTATTAATTCTTGCCACAGCTGTGAAAGAAATCAACAAAACCCACCTGAAAGTCATTCTGCTGCTGCTACTTCTTCCACTTTTGCACAAGCAGTTGAGAACACAAAGTGTGTGAATAAAACTGTAAGTGGGCAAGACAGAACAAGGAACTGCTGCAAGGTCAGAATTGGGCTTGTGTCCCTGGATTTGCTTGAGATCTGAGGCTGTAAAAACTTAGGTCAAAACCAGGCAATTTTTAATAACTTTTAGCTAATGTTAATCTGCTGATGAAGCCAGATCCAATCCTGATAATTGAAAAACCAAAGCAAACCTTGATTCCATGGATGAAGTAGAATGCAACGAAGAGGAGGGAGGCTTCTCTGAGCATCACTTACTGCTTTGTTCTGCCACTCATGAAGTAATGCTGTCATTAGGCCTTTTCAGGGAATTTTTTTCTACAACTATTCTCCCTTTCTCTCATACTTTCTGCTGACTTTACTACTGTTTTTTCAGCAGAGTTTCTCCTTCCTTGCTTTCTTCTTTCCTGCAGAGACATCTCTTCCATACAAATACCTGCATTTGTGATAGTAATCTTAAGGGAAGTCTCTTCTGACCCACAACATCAGTTGCTTCTTTGGTCTTGCCATGCATCTACAGATGATGGTTCTGTTGCTCTCATTATGTTCATGGATAAGGAAGCTCTGTTGCATTTTACACTTGCTTTGAATTGTAGCCATTGCTTCAGCAATGCTTTGCTCAGTCACAACAATGGGTTATTAGCTTGAAATTTAACAGTGGAAGAAGATAGGAGAAAAAGAAAGACATTTCTTTCCTAGAAACAAGTTGAAATCCTGGGTTTGTAATAATATAGTACCACATATCTGATATTCCAGGATCCCCAGGTGGGCTTCAACTCTTGAACAAGCCAAGTTCAGTTTTATGGGACTGAAGGTTAGTCCACTTTGGAGATATCTGAACCAGGTAAATGGTCTGGCTTCTCTGACATTTGCAGTGAGTCCACAGTATAGGGAAGGATAATGGTAGCTGGCCTATTGTTTTGACAAAATTACGCTCTTAAAACTGGTTACCATCTCTGGTGTAACTTGACACTGTTAGCACAAGCATATGAGGGTTTCTGTTTGGACTGATGGAGTGCTTTAAGGAAGGGCTGTTTACTCTAAAGAGGTTGTTTCCACAACCTTTGTCATGGCGAGAGGATTTTTTTTAGTAAAAGCTAGTCCTGTGAATCTGATGCAAAATGACTCTGTGAGCAGAGAACACTAAATTGTCAAGAGATTTTTAGTCAGTTTTCTTGAAACTTCGCAGAAATATCCTCTGCAACTCTTGGAGTGAGCCTGTTGCAGCAAGTTCCTTATTCAAAGTAAAATACTGGCAATTAGACTGTGACCTTTAAGTTGAACTCTGTAATTTTTACACACTTGCTTCAACAGTCTGGTTTAGTAACCAGCTTAGCTGCTTTGCAGTCTTATTCTGAACAAAATCACAAGCTGTAGCTCAGTCACAGTATAAAAGAGGACCATGTGTGCAAATAGGTGCAGCTCAGTATGAACCTTCTGTTGGGTTCATGGGGACTTTGGATCTGTGGTTGGTGGTGGTGGGAATGTCCAGCAAGGGCTTCCTGACTCCATCTCCACAAAATGAATTTGCGAATTCTGATGAAAAGTATTTTATTGTTTTTTAAAACCATGTCTGCTCCTACAGCACTACATTTTGTCTGCTGTATCTCCACAATATAAAGCCTCATTTCTGCCTAGCTTTTCTATCAGACTAGCTGTTATTTTAATGGCCTCTGTTTCCGAAGCCTAGGGCAAAATAAAAGTGACCAATCTAGTTTTCATCATAACATTTATAAGTGGTTACACCATTTTTTTTCTCCATTCATTTTCCAAGATGGAATGTGGTTGGAATTTACAGTAGCACTGAGCATCATCCTAACTCTATTTACTTTACTATTAGATTTGGACTAAAACTGAGAGCTCTTATAAGCTCAGCCCAAGAGTCTGCTGTGGTGTCATTAAAACTTTATATTCCACAGCAGCCTGTAGTGATCTGGATACAATATCTATTTTAATAGCTAAGGGTGAGGAAGGAAAAGCCATTTGCTAGTGGAGGTGAGAGAGCTACTGCAACAGGAACATGCAAGGGGTCTACTTATATGAGAAGGTTCATAATCAAAATTATGTTGAAATTTTACCTAATCTTTCTGATGTTTTTTATTAAACTCTCAGCCACTTTGCTTAGGAACAGCAGATTGAAGTGCTTACACCTGGTAGTTGACAGTTTTTAAACGTATTAATTAATTCCATTGCATGTATAATGTGTGATATTGTGCTGCGTGTTAAACCAGAACGCCCGGACAACTTTGTGCAGACTGCTTGAAAAGAGCTTTATTTACTTTGCTGAGTCAAACCCCAAGCTTGAGCGTGTCAGAACCAAGGTTCATTGTGCAACCATAACCTACCTCTTGTTTGTGGGGTGGACACTCCAATTACACCATCACAAGCTATTAATCCTTTTGTCCCCCCACTCAAAAGACCTAAAAGTTACACCATCCACCAAAGTTACAAGCAACTGAATGTAATGAAGGAAATTAATACAAGTATCACTGTTATCTCATCTCTAATAAAATATCACTGACTTACAGTGAAAGCCTGAAGGGAAGTTAATCAGGAAATCAAGACATTGTGTACTGCATAAATTAATGCTATTTCATGTAGCTGTAAAAGTGAGGATGTAAATTGTTTATATGCAACTGTCAATTCTAAGACTTTCAAGACCAACTTAAATAGAGGAAAAATTGCTTTCTCCTAGGCATACATGACATTGGAAAAAAATAAAAGGTATTTAAGCCCCATTTTGTTAAAGGCACTGTAGAATTTAAGAGTTTATTTGAGATTAGGAAAGTAGTTTGCTCTGCTATATAATTATCAAATCATACAATAGTTAGTAAAAAGACCACGCCCAACTTATTTTAGAACAAACTATTAAAAAACATACCTTGTAGCACAGAAACAAAAGATGGATTTAAAAAGAAGAAGGAGCTTTTCTGCTCCTGTTTGGATGTTCAGATGAGTTTTTGGGTATGTTAAGGGTTTTTTGCCTTGGTTTACTTTCTGCCGTCCTTTCTTTTTGAAGTCACTTTTTCTTGCCTATTGTGAAGACCAGGGAGAAACTGGACCAGGAAGGAGCAAGAGAAATGGACCATGTGCAGAGAACTTCAGACTCATAAATGGATAAACTGGAATTTTTGTTGGAGGCAGGAGGATAAAAAAAGGAGATTATTAAAAATAACTGTATTTGCAACAATTTTTCATCCCTTTGCTTCAGAGGTTACATATAGCAGTAGGGCAGATGATGCCTATTTCTTTTGTTCTCTTTGACCCCCTGCCTGGCAGCTCAGCATGCAGGTACCCAGAATCCAGTCCACATGGGCTCAGTCAGTGCCGGCTGCAGCACCTCCCTCTTGCCCAAATGATGGCTGTAAGGAGATGGACAGAGATGTGAGTGTAGTTTGGAGTGGGAGCTCAAGGAGTTGCCCTTTGAACCATGAGTGATGGAATAGGCACGCATGTGAGGACACTGGTATCCCTGTGTGTTGCATGGAAATCCCAGTAACTTAATTGGTTCTGCAATCGGTCATTCTTTCTCTGGACATTGTCCTTCAGTAGTAATAGAACTTTTATGAGTAGTTACAAGACAGTAAAAGTTGTTAAACCTGGCCTAGAGTGGATGCAATTGTGTCATCATAAATGTATTCAGAACATATATATACAAAGAGAAATGAGCAATACTGGTACTTAGCAATGCTAGGTTAGTGGTTGGACTCAATGACCTTTAGAATCTTTTCCAACCTAAACGATTCCACGATTCATGCCTAAATACTGTATACTGAGAGCTGCATAGCAGGCCACTGTTTCTTTCTTTAGCTTGCACACCCCAACTCACCAGTGTATGTCTTGGGTACTGTTCTGTATTGTCTACTATAGAGGGTTGTTTGTAGTGTAACTGGGTGTGTTTGCATCAACTTCAGCCTAGGTGGAACAACAGCTGTGAACATGCAGAGACATGGACCACAGTGCAAGCTAGACAAGTGCTCTGAGGGCTGAAGGTGCCATATTGTTCTTTTTTCTCATTGCTCTTGTAATCCAGGGATGAACATGGCCCCGGCCTAAATAATCTTGCTAGATAGTGTGAAAGCTATTTAGCCTTAAGGCAAAGGGGAAAAGAATAAAGCTCCTTTGTTACCCCACTCACAACTTCTTTTCCAGGAGATCCTCTCTTTGTTACCATGGATATGCAGACTGGTGGTACAATCTTCTGCTCCTTTATTCATACACCTACTAACATCTGTACCAGTGCAGCTTTCAAATATAAACCTGGCTTGTGCTGGATCTGGCTAAATCTGGTGCTGTTTTACACATTTCTGTGACACACTGGTTTTGGCTGGTGGTTCTGCCTTCTTGAGCAGATGTAACATTTCATAACTTAACACTGAATTTTTATCCTTCCATTCATGGTGGTGACAACCAGCAATCTCATTGTGAACTAGCAACGTGAAGGAGATAAAGCAGCTTGGGAATTTCAGGAAGTGTTTCTCAGCACCACTCCCTTGAACGCTGGGTGGTGTATGAAGTATCAGGTTACACGAAGACCTGGAGCAGGCAGGTTGGTGCTGTACAGTTCAGCAGTGAAGGAATTTGTGTTTACATCTTGTTCTTCAATGGCACTTGAGTCTAATTGAGCTTGATTTGACACTAACTGGGTAATTAAGGAACCCTTCTTTTGGCTTCAACGGGCATTGGATCAGAGCTGCTAAGACCAAGAACACTGAAGTGCTGGGTTTTCTCTATTAGATTCATAACAGGTTGGAAGCTCTGGAAAACTAGGACCAGCTCTGTAGTGTCAGCATTTATCTAAACATTAAGAGATTGAGACCCTGCAGACCTCACACTGTTCCCACTTACTTCACCATGGGATGCAAAGTTGAGAGCAGGCAGGCTATTTGGATGTCAGCTGAGCCACCAAAATCACAGGAGAAACATAAAAAGGCAAGTGTATATGCAAATTTAAGCATACGGAGAAGCATTGAACCAGGAATTCTCAAGCTTTTATTCACTTACACTGTTAGTCTTTTGTGGCATTCAGATATTAAATGAAATACATATTTTTTCATGAAAGGAATGGGTTTTTCTCTCTTTAAAATACCTTTAAGAGAAAGCAACGATAATAATGAGAGGATTAGAAAATGTGTTTATTGAGTGTTGCTGTGGCTGCGATTTGTCCAGAGCCATGCAAGATCTTCTCAAGTATGAATAGGATGAAGCTTTTTACTGCTCCTATTATTTAATTGTATTCTTGCAGCATTCAAAGGACTCAGCAAGCACAAGGAGCTATTGTGCTTTGAACTGTGCAAACACTCAAGAGACAGACTCGTCTCTAAAACATTCTGAGTTTAATGTAACAGGACGGGTAAAACACACACATTTAGGCAACTCAGTAATACCTTGCTGTTAAGCATTTAGGTGGGGTCATAACAAGACTTTTTGGCACCTTTCCTTTCCTCCTCTTTCTGTGCTGCCTCTGTCCTCTTCCTCACACCCTTCCCAGCCAGCTGCTGTTGCAGTTTTGCAAACCCTTGTTCTGACCTTCCCCCTGTAGTGCTGCCCAGGCTGTGTACCCTGCAGAGCACAGGCATGGTGCCCATATTCACACCAATTATTTCACAGGAGTCCTCATAAATTTTCACTGGAGAGAGGAAGACAGTTGCTGAAGACTCTGGAAAAGGATGCAAAGGCTCTAAGTCAAGCTTTTTTCCACAAAGTATTTGTTTCTTTTGGAAGTGCACATGCCATTAGCTGCTATACAGTTTGATGTCTTCTCTTGTACAAAGCCACACCCAGCTGCCTGGGCTGCAAATCCTGCTTCCAAGAAATAGCCACAACACAGACCACTTCCTGTTATCAAGACAATGTGGTTCAGTTCCTCTCGGTACCTGTCTCTCACTTTGGCTTTGTTCCCTCTTAAAAACTTTGCTTCTGCGATAACGGCTTGCAAAAGTACAAGGAGAAAATTCCTGTTGGTGGAGCAAGGCCTTACCCAGACCTGCCATACTATTTTGGATGCCAAGTTGACAGCAAGAATGAATCAATGCTATGAGATTGAGAAGTATATTGTTTAGCTGTTTGGACCAGCAGATGGCAAATGTAGAGGGAAGAAATCAATCTAAGAGCCAATCCAGGGAACAGACATTAAATAAAGGCATCTGGCAAACATAGGAGGGGAAAGAAGAAGGGGAGAGCAAGTTCTGCTTTAAATATCTGCTCACACTCATGCCAAGGGAGAGCAGACTTTGACCCTCTAGGGAGTATACTGTATAGTGTCAAAACCTGTGGCAGTGTTGAGGACTTATAAGAAGGACCCTAAACTGTCAAGTACAGAGAACCCAAGCAGCAGCATTCCTACCTGTGTGAAATCCTGGTAATCCTCTATGCAAAACAGTGAATACAGGACTGCTTGATTTCCCCATGGTGGGATTGAGAAGACCATATCTAGGAACCTGGTTTGTAAATAAAGCCTAGAAAGAAAAGCAGGGAGTAAGGAAAGAGGGTGATCTAATGTAAGTTGTGGATGCCCCATCCCTGGAAGTATTCAAGGCCAGGTTGGATGGGGCTTGCAGCAGCTGGGTCTAGTGGAAGGTGTCCCTGCCCATGGCAGGGTGGTTGGAAATAGATGATCTTTAATGTCCCTTCCAACCCAAGTCATTCTAGGATATCACAAATTTGGAGAGACATTGATAAATCTATTTTTATGCCAATGTCATGGCAGTTTGTAACTTTGCTCTACTACTTTAATTCCTGGAGAAGAAAGATATATGTGGTTTTACACTCAGGCTTTTAAGTAAAGTTTCAAAAGAGAAGCATAATCCATTGAAAAGGGAAGTGGTATCTTACATAAGTTTGGAAACTTGCTCTCAGGGAATGTGATTTCAGAGCCCAGAAATCTAGCAGATGTTATTACTATTTCTGTTTCACAGGTCAGTGCTTTTGGTTTTTGTGCTCTGAGAAATGCCTACAGCTGCAAGCCTGTCTTTTGCTTTATAAGAACAAGTCAATTCTGTATCTTATTCTTAATTTATACATGTGATTTTTTTTTTCTGGTGAAATGAGGATACTGTGGGACATCTAAAAAATTTAAATTCTCTAGAAACCAACAGTCTTGTTGGCAGACTGTGTCGTCTTCTTATTTCCATGAAGAGCAAGAATGGATAATTTTACAGTGAATTTTGTTCTTGCTATCGAGGCTGGTGGCATTAAACACGACAAATAATCCAACCCCTCAGACTTAACCGCAATAAAAGAAAAAATGTCAGTATTGCAACCTAATTTTTTAATGCCTCTGTTGATAATAAGGTTCATATCAATGGTGTAGTAGCTGTATTACGTGCATTAACTGTTGGTTTCAGATGCTTAGGTGGAAAAAAGTTGGTAACTCTCAGTGAACAAAATTTTCAAATATCTACTTCCTTTCCACCTCGTCTGTGTTGCTGCTGATTAGTTACTGTATCTGAGAAAGTTGTCTTTAGTTTCCCTCAGCATCCAATAGCCAAACCAAAAAAAGGCAGTATTTCTGTCCCTCTGCTCAGATGAATAATTCATTGCCCTTCATTTTCTGTGTAAAGTGAATTTGAACGGTTTCTTTTGTAAAGATGATTTACAAGAGGTCATGGATGCACAGAAATTAATTTGCTGCCTTCAGGCATGACATAATCTTTTTACTGAGAGAGAAGTAACAGTTTATTTCTGTTAAAGTTTGGTTAAAGAATTTACTATATCTAGTGTTAGAGGGATGGTATTCTTTAATTGAAGTCGAAGTTTGGCAGATTTTCAGTGCTGTTCTGCTGCTGTTCTCCTCAGCTCAGTTGAACAATGGGTTGGAGAGATGCTGGCAGTGTTGCTTGGTTACAATTCATCAGCGTGAATCAGTGCTTCACGCAGCTCCTTCTGTGGCTGAACAACCGGGAGACTTCTCGGCACTGTGTTCCTGATGTGTGTGGAGATGTGACCGGATTATATAAGATCTCAGTTACTGTGATACTACACTTCTGCAGTGAGATTTGTACAGGAGCGTTTGACTTCCAGTGGTTGAAGTCAGGCAATTTAGAATTCTCCGTTTTGCATGACTTTACAAAAATAGAGCTGAATAAAGCAAATTTTTAAAAATGTGTTTTGTTGCAAGGTGTGTTTGACAGGTTTGGTACTCTGGCGTCCTTCGTATTCATCAGGAAGATTAAATCCTTTATTAAGTATCTTCCCCTGGAATAGACACACTTTGCTGAAACCTGCCTGTGGGCAAAGGGAAACATGTAAGGGGCACTGCCAGCTTCCTCTTACTCATTGCATTTGACCAGATCTTAAGCTGGCATCATAGGAAGCCAATGGAGTTATGCCAGTTTAGACAACAGGAAGATGTAACAGGTTATTTTTAACACCATGGGATGGATTTTCTGTACCCCACCCTGATCCATTTTACTACTTACCCATTTTTGCTGATCAAGACATGATCAGAGGAAATGTTCAGAGAATGGAAAAGGTGCCCAGTTTGGGCTCTCCCTGGAATCGGCATTTCCAGCAGCTGTCACCATCTACATCCTTTTTTTAGCTTTTATATAAAACTGCTTTATTGTGTTGCAGTTCTCATTGTTTAATTGTCTATCACTCTGATCCATGTACCATTCGCACTCGCTTTTCTGCACAGAAGTTTAAATCAATGACCCTACAGTAGCTTTGCCAAGAGTGTCAATGACAAATCACTGACTAAGCCATTTGCTCATCTGTGGCCAGGAGATCACTGGATTCTGGCACCTACCTGAAGCATCTCCCATGGCTCTCTTTCCAGTCTTCACAATTACCCTTCAGTCTGTGTTCAGAAAAATCTGAAGTATTTTTCTCATCTTCCTTCTCCCCTTTTACATCTAAGTTCTTGTCCCTGAGAGGTTTTCCGTCTTCCTCTCTCTTGGGCTCAGCAATTCTCCATTTCTTCTCAAATCTACCATACTTGAGTCTTTTAATTTCTTTTTGTCTCTATTAAGGACCTTGTTATTAAAAGCTTATATTGGCTGCACCTTTCATTTTGCCAAGCTTCCTCTGTTTTCACCAATTTCTGCTATTTAGTGTCAGCTTGTTGCATTGCTGTATATTAGGGCCATTTGGAAGAATTTGTAGGAAAAGATGCACTAAAGTACCAAAAAGCAGAATCTATAGTAAAAAAATTAATCTAGTGCTATCTAAAATACAAATATTTCTATGAGCAGATTCTCTGCATTGTTTTGCCTTCTGGTGATGATATCTGTAAGATGGCCTTTCGTCAGAAAATTGTTTCAGGATATCTGGACTACTTAAAAATCAGTTGCACTGCACAGAGCTGTGATGTCCAATTTGCGCTCAGTGTTGTTACATGATCAGCTTTTCTTTAGCAGCAGGTGAGTATATATTTAACATCTTAAAATTTCAGTTTGTTTCCTCCCAATGTCTCTTGGTTATCTATACGTTTTTGGTTTTTTTTTTATTGTGACTCTATTTAAAGCCTGAATTAATTCAGCTTTGCTGAATTCAGGTCATGACATCCGTAACTATTTTGTCTGACAATTTAAGTGCTTTTGGGATAGGACTTAACACTGAGCTTCTCCTGTTTCTGCAATAAAATGAGAGAAGGGAAATGAACAAAAGAACTATAATTTTCCTATTAATGTGATGGGTTTTGGCACTTGTTCAGAAAGGTACTTGGAGCACCTTAATACTCATCTGCTTTTGGACAGTTATAATTGCTGCAGGGATAGACTGATTCCCTGGGTAAATATGGACATTTATGGGGGAGGGAGAGATTTCAAGCATAGCTAAGAGACTGCTTTCTGACCAGGAGCCTGTGCTGAACACACTGAACCTGGCTATATCAAAGGACAGTCTTTTTTGGGGCCACACTATGTGCCTTAGGAGTAAGCATTAGATGTGCCATCGTATAGCTGAGCTGGGCTGGCATTCTGCAAAGACACTTGTGTGCATTTCCTTTCCATTAAAGCATTGCTTTGTTTCTACCAGATAAAAGGTTGCTGTGGAGTAATTCCCTTTTAAGGTCATAGCTGCACTTCTCAAGACATGACAGGCCAGTCTTCCTATGCCTGAGACCCCTCTTTAAAAGAGCTTTTGCCCATGTGGTTGCTGCGTGGCAGGTATATCCACTGCAAATCTCTCCTGCAGAGAGTGTGCCCTACAAAGGTGATAGGGGAGCTACTGCCCTGGCTGAGCTGCACGTCCTCATAGATATTCCCGTTTGGGACTGGCAGAACCTACTTGAGCAAGGAGGGAGCTGCCCACACACGAGAATGTGCCCAGATGCGAAGCAGCCAGCTGGAGTGAAAAGATTTGTTTCTGCACCGATACCCCTCAGCCCTCCCAGCCTCACAGGCCCCTCCAACCTGTGGGAGCCATGCCACACGTGGTGGTCACAGCATTGCTTTCATTTACCAAGATGTTCCTTGGAGTCAGTAGAAAGCAAACAGGCATTTTTTCCAGATAATTGGGTCTTCAACATTTGTATTATGCTGCATATGAGGAGGCATTATTTCCTTCCACTCACTATACAGGTTGACTAGGGTCAGGTATACCCCATTCAAGGGACCTAGAGAAACATCAGGTCTAGCTCAGCCCTTACTTTTCTTCTTTTTGAAAATACATCCTAAGGAGTTTGCAAGGTGAATAGAGTAATTAATACAGTGCCATGGCAGTAACTCAAAATATTTACACGGACAGAAAATACAGAGTTCTTCTGTCATCACTAACTTCCTGATTTGCTTCTCTTCAGTTTTCTATGTTATGGTTCATAGCATACATGTCTGAGATAACTTGTATTTTTTTACTTTCATATGCTTAATATTCTGTCGTTGCATTTGTTAATGTTGAGGCTGTGCACATGATGGGTGGCTTCTTCCACTTTATCTAATGTCCAGATTTGAAATAGAAGAATATCATTTTAATGTTAAAAACACTCTAGTTTCATTGGCACAAGGAGCAAAAAATTCACCCTCCGTTTTTGCATGTGTTCCTATTTTCAGAACAGGTGCCTTTTTGTCATAAAAATAGCTCAGCTGCTGTCCCTTTGTCCTGCGGGATGTTACGCCATGGCCTTTGCAAAGCCAGGAGGAACTTTTTGGCATGGCCCTCCCTTTCCAGGAGGGACCCAGCTAAGCTTCCTGAGCAACATCAGCCTCCACTAAGAATTCAGGTCAGGATCTCCCTGCTTGTTACCTAGCAACTGGGGGATACTGGTGCTTTCTCCTCTGACCGACTCCTTCCGCGTTAGATACAGGGATCACTTGGTGAAAGGATCAGGGCAGTGCTAATAACTCGTGCTTTGGGAAGGCAGATAGTAGCCCCGTGCTGGATAACTGATGAGACATAGGGTGCACTATCGAAGTCAAACCAAATCAAGACTTTCAGAATTCTCTGGGGAAATTTGAAAGTACCTCTGCTGGGTTTGCTACCACTTAAATGTTTGGCAAGGTGACAGATCCCTTTTGAAACACCAGTAGCCTTTTGTGGTACATTGAATCTGGCAAACAGGAACCTACACAGGTAAGCAGCTGAAGGAAGTTTATGTCTGAAGTGTTTTAAAAGTTGTTTTCTGACAGATTAAATGTGTTTCTTGGTTACACAGGTGCACAGCATTCATTTCTGGGAGTATTGACCAGCCTTTGTACTTATTAAAGTTTCATCGGAGGGTAAGTAAAAAAGTTAAGTGAAAAGATGAACTGTCTTCCCTAGTTCCTTGTGGTGGGTGTTTATAAACTGTTGAAAACAACCTTTACACTTCTCTAGTTAATTTATTGTAGAACTGGCTAATGAAAAATCTTTTAGTGATCAAGAGTTATTGGTTGCTGTGCTCTCACTGCAACTCACTCCTTGTACCACGTTTACAAAATGGAACACAGCAAGTTCCTCTAACTATGTATTGTTTGCAGAGGCCGGCAGTCATTGCTTCTGGCTGGTAACACAGTGGGATTTGTTACTGCTTTTTGTTTTCTTCTGATAGATTACAAGTAGAAGCCCTTTGTCAAATGTAAAAATTAAAGTGATATGCCATTCTAAGAAAAATACTTAAAAAAAAAATTGTCTTCCTTGTGCCATATCTTCTCTACTCACAGGTAGCAGAGATGGTGGGAATTAAACTAGAGTATATTTGTATCTAGTGCTGGCACAGGGCTGGCATAATAGTTTTGTGAAGGACCACTCCTCAGAGAAAATACAGTTTTCATATTTTGAAAAACATGGAAATTAATCTCTCCAGGTGCATACAAGCTATTTAACTTGCCTTTTTCAGAAGTTTATAAGCAGTATATTCCAGCTCTTCGGCGATATGATTTGGTACAGCTCCAGTTAACTGGAGCAAAGGCCTGCCAAGTGACATCAGCCAAAGATCTGGCTGCACATCTCTAGGACATGTATACTGCAAGCATGCTTACAAGTTTTTTGCACAGGAGTTTGTAGTGGTGGATTCTGAATAGGGACATAAAAGATCAGATTATTTTTAAGCAATATATTTTAATTATCTCTAATATGAAGCTGTTTAATTTGAGTACTGACTTGAAGGCATTCAGAAGCTGATTTCTTCAGAGGGACTAAGTGCAGTTTCAATTGATATTTTCCACATTTAGTATTCAGAAAAACAGTTCCAAGAGTCTCACATTGCATACCTGATACAGCAGCTGCTTTTCAAAGTGTGCCAGTCCAATCTGGTTTTTGTCTCTATCATACATGTGGGAGATACTTATGGGAGAGCTCATACATTCATTCCTAGGACTTACAAGGTATGTGTCTACTTAAGACGAGAGAAAAAAATATGTATCAGGGCAGTATCTTCATGCAGTTCAGGATGTTCTTTATTACAAAAAGCTCTCCCAAGTGTGTAACTTCATACTACTGTGTGGTTAGGTGATGTAGGACAGAGAAGGAAAAATATCTGTTTGAGGAGGTGCTTCACATTTCATTTAATTGTTCCAGTCTCAAGGTCAACAGCTTTCAGGAGACAGTTAACAGCAGAAACCTCTTTAGGAGCTTTGATCTAGCTGTTTTAGTAAAACAGCACCTTCATAGGATAGGTGGGACACAAGAGATTAAGTCACCCAGCAGTTCCTGATCTTTCCTCTTTTCACAAAGCCTGATAGTGTCCTCTTAATAATGCTTTTCTGACAGAGCTGGGAGCTCTGTTAGACATATCATTCCCTACCTCTTGCTGTGACTCACAAATATTTTTAAAAATATTGAAAGGAAGGAGGCCCCTAAGCAAAGAAGGTTAGAATTTCCTCAAGCCTGAGCTAGTGCATTTGCCAGCTGCATGTGAAAGGCTAAATATTTTCATGTTATACCTACATCAGAGACACTCTGCAGATACACAGATGGCTGGGCCCTTGCAAATCCAGCCAAAGGAGCGTATGCCGGCACTTCGGGATTTGAAAAGGAGCTGGAATGGGTCCTGTAGTCTAGTATTGGCAGCCAGCATCAGCATCTGGGTGCTTGGACATAGAAAAGAGCCAAGTCTGGGGAGGTTATTGGAACATTGTCCTTACATTGAACAGCATTTCTTGATAATAAATAGCTCAAACATGTCCTTGGACTCTGCAGTAGAGAGCAGACTAGAGGAAGCAGGTAAATGCTTTCCTCTGTGTTTGTCTGCCAACATATGCAAGCTTAACTAGGAGCTAGGGAGCTTAAATCCAAGAGTGACTTTTGTGTCATCTAGCTATTGAGGCTGCCTGGGATCCAGTGTCCAGTTCTGGACATCTGACTGCCAGAAGAGATGAGCTCAGAGTAGGATGGGTGCAAAGATGGATAAGTAAGATGGCCAGGGTAATAGAGAGCTTATCTCCGTGAGGAAATTAAGGTGCCATGGCTTGTTTGGCTTTGCAGATCAAGGCTGAAAGGGGAGATGGCCATCTTCTCTAAATACCTGTGGCAGAACAGAAAAGCTGTTTCAAAGAAAGTATTGCATTGACACAAAAATAAACAGGTATAGACTGGTCATTTAGTCTGGGAATTTCTAACACTTAAGAGTTACAAAGTTCTTGAATAGCATTTGAATTTGAATTATTTTCAAAATCAGACTTTAATCAGCCTGTGAAGGGATTATATGGACTGTTTGCCAGCAACAACGGAGGATTCAATGCTCTGTTCCCAAATTTTATCCTGAAACACCTATATGAAACTCAAAGATGTAAGTGCACCAAAATATGCTGCTCCTCAGGAGAGTTTACCGTATGAGAGAACTGAAAAAGTCCAGGCCATGCATGGAGTCCCTGCACTAGGAAGGGGCTAATAGGTGGGACGCATATGATAGTGATAGATCTTGCAAAAACACAGAGGTAAAGAGCCTTTGTGGGCAAAATAATTCATCACTGCCTTTGGACTTGCCCAAGGGATCAGAAAAGGCTGAGAAATGCTGGGACACTTCAAAGGTGCTGTGAGATTGGTCACTTTGGACACGGGTTTTAATTTGTTGCTGTAACTGGCTCTGTGCACACAGGTTTTTCACCTGCCTCCCTAGGAAAGCAAGCAAAGCATAGCAGTTTTGAAGCAGGGAGTTCCCTCCCCAAGAGTGGTGGGATGACCCTGGAGGTCTGTGCCATGCCTGAGAGACAGGTTGCTCCTAAATGAAACCTCTTCACTGGTTTTACTCTGCATCATCTGCCTTGGTAGGAATCAAAGCAGACCCACAGGAGGTGGGAGGAAAGCCCATGCAAGCAGCTTTTGTTTGCATAGCTTTGCTTTCTGAGCTTTGATTAGGAATAGTGCTCTGCTGCCCTCTCTCCCAGTGGTGTCCCTTTCACTCCCCATGGGGAGATTATGTGCTTCTCTGTTCCACTTCCTACGTCTGGGCTCCTTCTAGTGTTTGAATGCCAATGCCATTTAATCTGTGAATGCTGCAGTACGTTTTGTTGTGCTCATTTAAATCAGGCATTGTACAGGCACAAGTAAAGGTGATGGCAGATGAGTGCTCTTTATGTCATGCTGGATTTCTGCTGCACTCTTGCACTATATCTGCCAAATTACAGGCAGGACATTTTTGAATTAATGACAAATATTTCCCAACAGTAGTTAGTTAAGTGCCTGCACATGTTAAATTAACCATAATAATCTTGTCATAGTCATGAATTAATAACCTGCATCTCATCAGGCTTTTGAGAATTGTAGTAAAACATTTGTGGTATATTCAAAGAAGGGAGCCTGGGGACAAGTGAGATAAGTCTTCAAATGGCTCTACATTCCCATCGCCACCATTCTACCCCCTGTGCCAGTAAGCCCCAAAGGCTATACAGGAACCTGAAAATCACGTTTAGAAGGGGCAGAAAGGAAGAGATGCCCTCTGCACAGGGGTGTCTCTTGGAGTAAAGTGATTTAGACTTATTAATTCCTGAAGTGTCTTCCTCTTTCCATTGCCTAGAGGGAGGTGCAGCCAGGGACAAATGTGCACATGAGCGCTTTCTGCCAGAGATCTTAAACCAGTGAGGGGTTTTACAAGGAAAATGCTGCTCAGGTCAGAGGAGGATAGGGAGAACTTCTGTCCCAGTGGCAGAAATGAGAAGACGACTGAGGGTGAGTGTCGATGTGGGAGAAGGGAGACATTTCTCCCAGTGTATTCCCCACCAGTGGTCTATGGAACCCCTTCCTGGGGAGACCCAGGGAGCATGATCGAGTTCCCTTAGCCTCCTACATTTCACTACATCACAGGGTGCCATGGAGAGCTGGGCCCTAGACCAGAGAGGGTGCCTCAGTCTATGCCATTGGCTCCAGCAAAGCTCAGCCTGGAGCTGAGCACTGCTTCTGCATGGCAGACTGTCTGGTCCCTACTCTGAGACATGCTGCTTGAAGAACATTAGGAAAAGCATTTAGTCTCTCTTATGTGGACAGATTTCGGGAGTTGGACTTACTTAGTCTAGAGAAGAGAAGACTGAGAGGGGATCTCATATAAATATCTCATATAAATGCATATAAATATCTCAAAGGTGGGTGTCAAGATGATGGTGCCAGACTCTTTTTGGTGGTGCCCAGCAACAGGACAAGGAGCAGTGGCCATAAACTAAAACACAAGAAGTTTCACCTCAATATGAGGAAGAACTTCTTTACGTTTGAGGGTGGCAGAGCACTGGAACAGGCTGCCCAGGGAGGTCGTTGAGTCTCCCTCTCTGGAGACTTTCAAAACCCACCCACCTGGACATGTTCCTGCATCACCTGCTTTAGGTGACCCTGCCTTGCTGGGGGGGGGTTGGACCAGAGGTCCCTTCCAACCCTAATAATTCCGTGATTCCATGAAATGCTTTCTATTTCCCAGTCCAGGGGAATGAGTGCGCTCGTGCAGGTGGTGTAGGGTGCACTGGAGACTTGGCTCTAGATTTCTGTTGAGGTGGCAGTAAAAACTATTAAGCTATTCAGGGTTTTGACTTCCAAAAGTCTGTAACTCTGAAGTGGCAGCTGGAGGTTATACATGCAGAATGACTTGCCAGAGGTTATATTTGCTGAGATTATTGCTGCAGGGAAGGAGCAAAGGAGAAAACAAGAATCTGAGCAAGTGGCAGTTATTTCCATTTGCTTATATCCTTGCTTTGCAGCACAGATTGTGGTTTGGAGCACAGACCTGCAAGTATATGAGGAGACAAAAGCTACAAAGTATTTTCTGTCTTTCAAACACATGACAACAAATATGTCCTGAGTGGATAGTAAGAATTAAAAGTTTGGAAGTACATGTTGTGAGGGAGTAAATGACAAAAAGTTAGGGTACTTACATTTGTGAAATCCTGTTTTTCTTGTAGAATGTGGAGGAAGGTTCCAAACAATGATGAAAGGACTCAGCCATGACGTTTATTGTGGTGTGGGCAGAAAGCAACCTTCCAGTCTTTCCATGTAGGAAATTATTTGGGTTATGAAGACTGTCCAAATCAACTGCACTCCTACCTGAAATCCCTGAGGTAGTCATATATTACTGCGACCTTGTGTTAAAAATCTCATGCTCTTTTTTCTGGAAGCGATCTGAGTTTTACTCAGAGGGAAGAAAGATAAAGGAGCCCCTGGCTCCTCTGTCTCCCATCAGGGCTCAAGAAAATGATTATCAGTTGAAAGCTGAGAGGGCCTGAGTTAGGAAGAGTCAAAAGAGACTAAAGAAGGTCTTTTCCAAATAAGACCCTGCCACATGTACTGCCTCAGAGCAAGGCTTGTACAACAGTCAGACAAGAGGCTGTTCAGCTTTGCATTTGACCTGTGGGGTTTAATGCAACAGGAATGTGGAATGTGTTTACAAGGTAGCAGTTATTGCTGAAATATGTGAGCACTGTTGCCCGGGGAAATTTCAGAGGATTGAGATTGTGCTGACAGTGGCTGTACCTCTTGGACAGACCGTGTGGATGTAGGGGAGGAAGCTGGCCTCAGAGTCTGCAGAGTACAGAGGGAGTGCAGGGGATGATGCTCCCCTTCCCCACCATGTCCTGCTGCCATCCCGTGGCTTCAGATGGATCTTACTCCATCCTTGCCGCTCCTTCGTGCTAAGATGACCCAGGAGGGTGAACCAGTCCTTGGGCTGAAGACATGGCTTCTTGTTATCCCTGCATCCGAGGTGACTCCAGGTTAGCACACGACTGCAGCTGGTTCAGCAGAGTGGTGTGGGCTGATATGAGGTAAAGCTGAGGACTGAGGGCCCCTGATGGCACCTTTCACGAGCAGCTCCTGGAAATCAACCTGCTTATGTTCTGGCTAGTCTCAGCTGGCTGGCTGGTGTATCTCTGCCTGGAAGGGCTCTGGCTTCTCTTAGAAGCATTTATTTAATTCTCTTTGCATTCCCTACTTTCTTTCTTTTTTCCCCCCTTCTACTTTAAATATACAGTATTAAAACTATTCTGCACATGGTTCATAGATGATCACAATAATTATTTCATCCTTCCCGCACAGGAATTCCCGAGGAAGCTGGTAAAGCCCAGTTTAGTCTCTTTATTTCGTTCACTTTCCTTTTTAATTTTGCCCAAAGCAGACTCTAATTTTAATCACACTAACAGCAAAATATTTGGAAGTAGGCCTGGGATATAACTATATTCTGTGTTCAAATGAACACGACATTTTAAAAGATTTGTCATTAACTTTCAAAGAAACTTAATAAAACTGTTAAAATGACACTGTTGACTACACCACTCATTATATACCTGCGAAAGTTGGGCCAAGTTCAGCTCTAGATGTTAGCAACTGAATTCCTTGTCTGGTTAACTTGGCCCACCGAGTTGCCTTCAGAACAGCAGATAAAGCTGAACAGGGATGTCATTCCGGGTACTGCTAAACACTTTCTGCATCTTAAACTCCCATTAACCTCTGCACTGTACAAGAACACACTTACATTAGGCTAATTAATGGGGCAGCAGGTGTCAGCGAGCCATTGCTCAGAGCTTGCTGTGGTTGCAGGGGAATCTTTCTCTTTCTTTACCACAAAGTAAGTGTGTGTGTACAGAGGTGTACAGACAATTAATTGTATTTGTGGTTCAAAAAAGCAAGGAAGGATCAATGAAAGCCCTGTTATATTTCCTTGAATTTAAAAGCACTGAGACCTTTATAACAATGTTGGTATTCCTACTCATTCTGAATACCAAAAGACCTGGTATAATTATTTTTGTGAAATAGCTTCAGGAACATTCCCAATGCTGAATTCAACAGTAATTGCAATTGCGACGTGTAGAATCAAATGTAATTTTGTTCCAACCAAAGCAAGACATTTTACTTTATTTTTATTGCTTTCCAAGGAGAGGCACAGTGAATTTTTAATACGCCACTGACCCTTGACTCTGAGTGACGTTAGCCTGCTATTGTACAAAAACTATGAACTTCTTCAGAACATTATTAACCAAAGTACTCTATGTGAACACTCTGTATTATTTAAGTTAAAAATACAGATTGTGCTTCTGTCAGTAAAGATGGCTGGTACAAACCTAAAACTCCGGTAGTATGTTGAGCTGTTTGTGCTCCTAAATATAGCAGAGGATCTCTGGTAGGGAGCTAGCTGGGGGAGGTCTTGTGTCTTTGTGTGAAACAGCTATGCCTTTATTATCCCTGCATGCTGAGGAAGAAGTAGAGCCAATGTGACTTTTTTTACTTTAACAGATCTTAATAACAGTGCTTTCCATGTGGGTAGAATAGATCTCCTGGCCCCTTTATTAAATCACAAAAAATAAAGAACTGAAAGCAAGAAGGAAAGGGTTACTGCATAGGAATAAGACATTTCACATGAGTTTGCTTTATTATTTGCCAATGCAAAACTCCATCCCCCACCCCCCTTCCTGTAATTCTTCTGTATGGTTGTTTGCTTTGCTTTGTTTTTGGTTTGTTGGTTTTTTTCGTTTGTTTAAAGAAAGCATGCAAGTCAAGGTAAGCCTTTTCCCATTAATGAAATACGACCTTTGTCAAGGTGTATACCCTCAAGTTACCGAGCACTATCAGGGAAGAAAAGTTCCCTTCACCCTTCTGGGGGGAATGGTCTATTCCCTGTTCTGTACAGGACATCAGACTGGGCAATCCTAGGTGTGCCTTCTGACCTCTTATGTTTGTGCTTTCTGTAGCAATGCACTGTTTTAAAAACAAAAAGCTCCCTATTCAAAAGCTGCTTGGGAGAAAAGTTTATTTTATGGAGTGTTTCTCACTTCTCCCAGAAATGCTGGAGAAAGGAAGGACTGTTAATTCTTGAAGAAAAAAACAGGTAGGAATGCAAGGTTTCCCTCCCATCCTTTGGAAATGCATTTTTCTTGTAATAGAGAAAGGAATGCGCTGTTGGCAGGGGTGTGGCAGAAGGGCTGGTGAGGATCCAGCAAGAGAATCTGCACAGCCTTTGGAATAACAGAGGCAGATGCACCAGAGAGGAGTTTGGGGTGGTAAGACAAAGGAAAACACACATTGCCCAAGAGCAGTGAAACAAGCACGTGAAAACAACTGAATACCCAGAAAGCCCATTGAAAGGCTTGGGAGGATGCACCTTCTGCATCTTCCGTTTTTCCTGTTGTAGCCTCTAAAGCCTCACATGGTGTTCATGGCAGGCCTTGCCCTGTTTGCACAAAGGCTCAGATGTTTGCCATGCAGCAAACTTTATCCTGTCTTCCTTTTAGGAGGTATTGTATTACTTGACATCCTGTGATCTCTTCTCTCAGTGATCACAGGGATATCCAGCACCACCTTATGTTTACACCATATGCAGCAGGGATTTGAGTGATAGATGCGAGTACTGCAAAGGCAAGGGCTGGTGCAAAAAGTCAGTAGTGTGTCAGTAGTTACTCATAGCTGGTCCATGTGCCACAGCTTCCTACTCCTCCACCTCCACTAATGTTTGGGGTGGAGAAGTAGCAAACTGTGGCACAAGGAACAGGACTGGAAGAGATTATGTGCTGGTGCAGCTAACTTTTGTTAGCCATTTCTGAAAGAAAGGGCAAATCAATCACAGCTAGCTCTATTAATTTTGACAGTGACTGGGAACAGGATCGGAGGATCCCTAAATGGCAGAGTTTTAAAAGAGAACATTGACTTTGTGTTCAGGCTGGGTGCTCTCACTTGGATGCTGGCCTAGGACCTGTGCAGCCACGGAGAGGATGCTGGCAGCAAAGCTATGTGCAACCAGCCTTGCTCTGAGCACGAGGAGTGGCTCTCCCCACACCAGTGTGGTTGTGCAATATGCAAATTTTCTTTTAACATGAGAGCATGCTACATGGGTAGCATTAGCTGGAGAAAAATGTTAGTCACAAGCAAACAAACAAAACCTTTTATTTGCCAATAATGCAGATAGGAAAAGATTGGAAAAGTGTACCAGCTTCAGTGTGAGACAGATAAAGATGGATAGCAAACTGTCAATCATTTAGACAGCAAATCATTTGTGAAAATACTATATTCTGAAGATGATGTCCCCATGGACATCAGTTGGCATAAACAAGTAGGTGCTAACAGCATCTGCACTAAATTATTAAAACAAGCAGAGAACACATGAAGTCAGAGACTTTGGAAAGTAGTAGTTTTTGCTTGCTAATTCACAACCTTTGAACAAAATGGAACAAAGTGATTGTCTGCCCAACTTTGAAAACAAAAGTCAAAGTCATATACAAAAAGTGAAAGGGTGTTTTTCTTCTTGGTTTGGCATGAAGTTTATTTTTGATAGTTTATATAGATTTTGTAGTGAAAACCAATGCAGTTTTCTCAGAAAATGTCTTCTTTAGTTAAATTATTTTTAATAATCCAAAAAGGATGAGGACAAAGCTAGAATATGTACAGATCCTGTATAGGTGCTGACATATGGTAGAAAGGCAGGGTGACCCTTCAGTCACAGTGCTGGGAGTCTGGATATAACTCTTAGGATGGCTGTGTGTGTGTAAGCATGCACTCAGGTGCATTTGTTCACTTGATTTAAAAATTGGAGACAGAATAAAAAATGAAAAGTGAAACTCCTTTGACATAAAGAAAGGCTTGGAGCAGGAAGATGTATGGCTTTGGAAATGGGGTTGCAGTTGTTATCAAATTCTCCTGTTCTTTTTGTGAGCTTTTTGGATGTGTTTCTACAGACTTAATTGGATTCCCAGAGACTTGCCTCTCACTCATGTGGACACTCCTAATACTTGGACTCATATATGCTCTGCTAGCTCAGGGATAGCACTTCACTATGCTTCCTAGACCTTCTGTTGCTGGAACAGGGGTAGAGAGGAGAGGTTTATGTTTATCTTAGTAACATAAGCTCAAGATGATGGATGACTTTTGGAAAGGATTTTATAATTGGGCACACTGTGAGAGATTTAGTTTTGTCTAGGCCTCAAGCATTATCACTTGGGAGCACTGAAGGTTGTTTGGGAGCTTGAAAGGAGGGGTTGATGCTGGGATCTCTGTTGATAGGAGAAAGTGTCAAGGCTATGTAATATCAGTTGGAATTTATGAGAAAAGGCCAGGTCTTCCTCTCATGTGAAATAATTTCTGTAAATTCAGATTTTTTTAACTCCTTGTGTTTCTTTGTCAACTAGAAAAGGAATATTCTTATACAACAAAGAAATGAAAGGTGTAAATCATTTGGTTAAACTGTGATTTTTTTGAATACACACTCCTGAGTGTACTGGCATTTGGGAGGGATAGAAAGGGGAATAAAAACCCGTCGTGCTGCTATATTCCATCTTTATTCTCTGCGGTAACATAGTCTCAGCTGTATTTCTTGTGTCACAGCTTACCTAGAAAGGACCTGAGAAGGATGAAGGAAAGTGGAAAAAGTCTCTGCTGGGAGAAGCCCAATATAGCAAAACATACTGTTATAAATGGGTAATATTTAGCAATTTATCGTCAGACATTTTTAGCTTATAAAAACTCATAATAAATTGATAAACCAGGTACCTCTGGTACTCCATTGTGAAAAAATTCACACATATAATGTGGGGAGGGGAAAAAAAGAGGAAAGGGGTGCAACTGCCAGCGGTGTGGTAAATCGTGCCCTTCCTAACATGGGAGAAGTGATGCAGGCTGCTTCTTTAGGATGCAAATCCTGCTGAGTCTTCAGATCACAGGATGATTTAATTAAGTGATGGACTTCAGTAAATCCTTGGGGAAACTGGAAATGAGAAAGCTCGGCAGTCCTGCTGTGCAGCCAAGCCTCTAGATCCAAGCATAAGTGCACAATGAATACCCCCCATCCCAGTGGGTGCTGTTTCAAAGCTGCTGGATTTTGTCAGTTATTTTGTTGCACAGCTGTTAAATTTGTAGACCATCACAGATTTTAAACAAAGCTTTGAGGAAGAAAAAATTTAGCTCCAGAGCAAAAAATCAAATCTCCTTTTACATCAGGGAAGTAAGAAAGTGAGAAGCAGTTATAGTCATACCAAGGGTAAATTCTGGACTTTGGGTTTTTTTTTGTTTCTCCTCCTAAGTATTGCATTTTAATCAAATCTTTCCTGTGATGAATGTATTAATACTGGAGGGTTTGTTACAGACGTTGAGCAAAAAGCTTGAAAGATTGAAAACCTGCCTAAAGATATTGTTAAAATACATTAAACTGAAGGAAAAAAGGGAAGATATAGATAGGACAGTTCTTTGAGTTTATATATTTGGGAAAGAAAATAGAGTTATCTCCTGATGGTGGGTATTGAACAGGTGAAAACCAATGTTCCTCTGCAGTGTTCAACAAAGGAAGCATTTAAAAGGAAAACCAGCTTTCCCCCATGTTAATAAAAATGTTATCATAAATTTTAAGGTAGAAATGCATATGATTGTCTACAGCTAGGTTTGGTGAGATGCTAAGCCAGGCAGCGCTTGCTTGCAGAGCATCATGGAGGGATCTCTGGCAGCTGCTGGATGCTCAGTGGGGGCCAGTATCTCTTTACACTGTGTTGGGATATTGCTCCTATGGAAACCTCCCTTGGTAAAACTCTCAAGCAAGTGGTTGTCTCAGCTTCAGTATTTGCTTAAAACCAAAGTTTGCTAAAAATGGATTTGTTGACTTCTGAGGATTTTTCTGAAAACCTGACCACCAGCACACTACTGCCCAAGTGCTTTGCAAGTTCTTCCAGTCCCCTCTGCTGCCTGCTGATTCCCCCTGCCACCATCCTCAGGTTAAGGAAGAATCTGTGACACAAACAAATTTCCCCTTGGTAATAGGAGCCACAAAACTCCTCCCTCACCCTTGGTGCAGGGCAGGTGGCCACGCCTCACTGTCCTGGTTATAGTGTGTGTTTGCACAACATAATGACTGCTGCCAGGGCTGCTGCCTCCTTCTCCTCCGTGTCAGCCACCATCAGCCTGGGAGAGTCACACCCAACCGCAGGTTTGAGCTGGAAACTTGCCTTTTCAGCTGAAAACCAAATCCTTACAATTGCATGCTGAGTTGAGGGGTAGTTTTTATAAAAGCCTTACAGTCATACCACTGCAAAACCAGTATTGCTTACCTGACCCAAATGTCTGGGACCATAATTTAAAATAACCAGTTCCTTGCTGGGGATATCAGCCTCTAGGTTCCTGTGCAGGAGGCAAAGGCCACTGGTGCTTGCTCCCTGTGTCGCCTCCTGCACTCTGGGTGCCACTGACCTGCACCCTGAGTTGCTTTCTGCTTCACTCCAGAATTATTTTACCTGGACAGCCTTCCTCCCTGCACGCAGCCTGGGTCTCTTTGGCAGCTCTCCCATAGCAAAGCAGACAAATCTTGCCCCAGGTGACACTGAGCTGTTGAGGGATGACTCTAGCAGTGCTGGTGGGATCTGGTGTTATGGAAATTACACAGGCCAGCCACCATAACTGGTTTTGACTAGTTTTCCACTGAACCAATAAGCTGAGAGACTCCTCTATAAAAGTACATTTTATTAATAGTGCTACAGCCTGAGCTGGGCATCTCCCAAGAAGGTCCTTAAACAAAGAAATCCCTGGATGACCTGCTAAAGCAGTATATGGACAAACAGTATCTTTCAAACAATCTTCATGTGTCTTGCTTGGCAAGTGATGAATCAGTTACGTATTGTACAAGTCTAGAACCTCAGGTAGTATATTATCTTTCTAATTTTCTCTTTATCACGCTGGCATGTGATCCTTAAAATAGTTTCAGTTGTCAGAGGCAGCTTGGTCCACAAATACACTTGCTGCTGTATTTTATTCCAGTAAATAATAATATATTATTAAAATTCTGGAGAGTCATTCCTCAACAAAACCTGTTACAGTCTTTCTCAGTAGTTGCTAAGTGTTCCTCTGGCCTCTGTCTACATTCCTGTAATTCAGCTGAATTTACTCGTCTCCTCACAAGCTCTAATCACATTTATCAGATCTCCAAACACTGTTTGGCAATTACTTCTGACTATTACAAGCCTGACCAGCATCAACCTGAGGCCAGAAATCTGACCAGCCTCTGGCAGTAGGGTCAACTTCATGTTTTTTTCAAATGTCTCATCTTGCTCATGTAGATGGAACAACTCCCTCAGCAACTGGCCAGCATTGGCCCAGGATGGATCATATCCAGAACAATTAATATAAAATAATGATGCATATCAGCCTTAACCTAGGCATGTGATTTCCACACATAACCAAATCCCCAGGACTCCAGGGGTGATGGGTGTGTACACATGTAACATTTGAGGTGTGGGAGGAAGGTTTCACACAAAATACATGCACCCCCCCACCACTGGCTCCATTGTGATAGGATTAAGGGTAACATTAGACACCACAGGGTAAAGCCCAGCAGAAGCATTGAGGAAAGCAGAAGTAATTGGTGAGGAACCTGCAAGCAATACAGAGGGAGAAGTGTAGGGTGGTGCTGAGACTGGCTCTGCAGGCATCTTGGTTAAATTACAATTGCTGCAGCTAAGGTTCTTCCTCAAGGCTTTCATATTCATTTCCTACCATCTTCTTCATGGTGGTCATATGCCCAATTATCCCATACATACCAATAATCCATTTGCTGCAGTTTTTCATTTTCCAAAATTTCCTGTAGCATAGCCACCTTTTTAAATTCAAAACGTCCTTAATGGGGCCATACCTCCGCTCTTCTAAGTGCTGGCCAGTGTTCCTTATGCAATGTTATTGCTGATTTTTTTGATAGACCTGCAGTGACATCTATTTTCCTTCATTTTTCTGGTACTTTGGCTGAGGGCATCCCTTTCTCTGTCCTGGGTATGTTCCCCATAACTGTATGTAAAATCCGTGCACCTTATGAGGATAAGACCTGCCACAGTTCTCCTAGCATGCTTCCAAGGTGGGACTCAAACCCACCTGGACCCAGAACACCTAGAATTTAGTAGCAGAATTTTAACACTCACTGATTGGTGCCTCCTATCCCATAAGTTCCCAGGTGAAGTCACTCAGAGGATCTGATGGCTGTTGCCTAGAGTCCCACTGCATTGCCAGACTTACGAAAACTATACATGCCAGCCATCATAGTAGGGTTTTACTCTATGTTTCTGCTGAATTGATAAGCTGAGAGGTAGATTTCTCTATAAAAGTAATTTTTTATTAATGCAACTGTAGCTTGAGCTGGATGCCTCCAAAGGGGGAACCTCAAACCAAGAAACCCCTGGGCAATTATACCCTTGCAGTCTAAATTCCTCACCCTTCATGCAGCAGTTCAAATCAGTAGTAATATTAGGGCCTGGGGTCTTCCTGTTCTGCTTTGTGTCCTTTCACTGCCTCTAGGCGAGACATTTCTTATCTCTAAAGCTGCAGTTTCTGTTAATGAAAGTAGCTTCTGTATCTTCTGTCTTGACCTGGCTCTGCGGCCTTCTTTTACTTGACTAGATAAAGTTCAACGTGTCTAGGTGAAAATTCACAGCTTGCGGCCTAAGGCTTCAGCAAATTTAGCTCCTGATGCTCAGCAAGTTATGCTAAACAAGTTCTATATGAGCAGTTTACCAAATTGCACAAGGTGGGCCAAGCACCTCACTTCTTCTCACAAGCCGATGCTCCAGCTCTGCACCTTTGCTAGAGACATGCTCAAAAGCTCAGTGTCGACAGGCTGCCTTCCTTGAGTCTTGGGTGTTTCTTGGGAAGACACAGTAATTCTTAAAAAAAAGTTAGAAAACAGCAAAAACGTGGCAGACCTGAGGAATTGCTGCATGAGGACAGAAGGGTGAGGATCTTGCTTCAAGACACGTGGCTGGCAACGGGAGAGCTCATAAGGGTTCAATGTCCTTCTGTTTCTTTTAAGTGGGGAGATGTGTGCTGCACCCCTGGCCACATATCAGTGTCCCTGAATGTTTGGGGCACCCAGTGGAAACATTCTTTGTGACCTCAATGTCACAAATCAGTCACACAAATTTTCTCACACGTTATGGTGGAGCTAACTTTTTTTTTTAATTGGTTTTATTCTCTAGAAATTTGGCTGCCAAGGTTTGGGATGTGATAGGACAGCAACACAATTCTGATTTGTCAGAAACGTAATATACTATCTGATTGAATTTTGCCAGAGGGAACTGGTTCATACTTGCCTGCATGTTTCAAACTAACATTTTCATTGTGTGGGTATTTATCCCCCAGTAGCTTTGCTATTGAGCACTAGAGAAGTATGGTATATGAACATTTGGATAAAAAAAACCCAAACACCCTCACCTGAGTGCAGCTGGATGCAGTGGGGCTCTGCCAGTGGGCCACAGATGGGGATGTGAGTTATGTTGTCCATAATTTATATAGAGACTGACTGTAGGATCCCAGTTCTGGATGCATGTAGCTTATAGATGCTACAGGGCATGCATATGACAGCTGAAGCTTTAAAGATACTGATTTACACGCTGCCATTGCTACTGCAATGTGACAACATGAATCTGAGACACCCTG
This sequence comes from Manacus vitellinus, assembly GCF_001715985.3. Taxonomy (NCBI): domain Eukaryota; kingdom Metazoa; phylum Chordata; class Aves; order Passeriformes; family Pipridae; genus Manacus; species Manacus vitellinus. Next base: position 27,933,315 of record NW_021940813.1, read on the forward strand.
TTGAATAACTGACAGGATATGCTGCAGCCCACAACATGTATTTATCTTTCACCTCCCAGTGGGCATTTACTTTAAAAATAAAGGTATCCTAGAGTCATAGAATGGTTTGTGTTGGAATGGACCATAAAAATCATCTAGTTCCAACCCCCCTCCCATGGGCAGGACACCTTCCACTAGACCAGGTTGCTCAAAGCCCCATCCAGCCCGGTGTTGAACACTTGCAGGGATGGGCATCCACAACTTCTCTGGGCAACCTGGTCCAGTGCCTCACCACTAGAGTCGGTTCCTTACTAATTCTCCCTACATTTCCAACCAAAAGTTGTTCGTGTTTGTGTTTAATTCTGATTTGTTTTCCCAACGGGTGGTGGCAAGGGGTGTTTTACAACCAGGGTGTGGGTCCGGCTGTCATAGAAGCCCTGGAGCCTCTGGGCAGCAGAGGGGCCTTTGCTGTGGCTGCCGTGCCAGCTCAAGTGGCTGCTGATGGTTCAGGTGATGTGTTGTGTTTTAGATTTGAGTAATAAATGTTTCATTCCCATTTCACTAACTCTTTGAATTGAGGAACCTTGTTACTTAAGTCTCCTGGTACTTCAGGGGATCAAAACAACCACAGTGTATTCACCCTCCTATCCAGCTTGCGGCATGAGCATCTGTCACCACAACAGCCCAAACAGTGACTGCAGCATTTAACTCACTACCCAGTCAATGGCATCTATGACTTTATCCTGCCCTGACCATGAAATTATGACTCTTCAGATGAAGAAAAGAAAACACAAACAGACTACTGCTCTGGAAATGCAGTTTAAATTACAGATAAACTGTCTTCAGGCTTGGGACATGTATAATTTTGGAAATATTTTTTAATTTAGGAACCTTGATAAGCAAAGTGATATTTTACTTCCAAAAACCAAAGAGGAGAGAAGAAAATAAGAAAATTAATTGTTTTGTTTTACTTGTATTTTTCTGTTGTCTGTACGAAGTATTTGGAAGAGTCGTTACCTTTTCGCAAGTTGCTTAAAAAAGAAGGAAAACTACAATCTGTAGAATGCTTCAAATTGGTTGTAAATAAAGGAAGAATACATGGGGTTCTTCACTATTGTTACTTGTACACTTAAGCATATGCTGTAATTATCATTTTGTCTGTGGTCCTGAATAGGCTCAGAAAGGGAGAATCAAAGAAGCCCACCTCCTCTGATGTGTATTTCTAGAAGCATTCCAGAATTTACCAGTTTTCAGACCGGAGGGGCTAGTTGGTCATCTGAACTGTCATGTACTATTGTCTGCTGAAAGTGGAAATAGTTTGTGGAATTTATTATACCTTAGCCTAATAAGTATCACATGGGATACTTTTACATTTTATGTATATTTATTTATATACACACATATATTTAGGCATGTATGTAGACATATGTAAACTTACACATTCTATTTTATATTTTTATATTTTAGTAGCTTGTCTGTATGTATGTACACACATATATAGTGAAGTACTGTTATTTTGTTGATATGACTAACACTTTTTTCCACCTCCTTTAGTGATCGTAGCATGAGTTCCTCGAGGATAATGGACCCTAAGATGCGAGAGGCTGAAGGAGATGGAGAGGACAATTCAGGTAGAATTGCGCCCTTTCCCAGTGAATAAAAAGTGCTATGATTTCTTGAGCTTCAAGGCTTTAGCTCTAACAGAGAAGTGAATCTGTTTGTTTAGAGAATGCGTTCTGCCTTTCTCTTCTCCTGTTTCCAAGAGCTGTTATATTTTTTTTACCTTTTCAGTGGCTTGAAATAAGATTTTTGTAGCATCTTGTGATGAAGCTAACTTTTTTATCCAGCAAGATCCACGAGTAAGTGAAATGCTGACAGGGATGCCTCACAGGGCTGTCATGCCAACTTAAATGGGACAAGCACAAGTTGTTGGAATGTCCCATGCAAAACACTGATTTAATTTTAAATAGTTTCCTTCACAGAGCTTGCAACTGATCCTAATTCAGGTCTTTCCTCACTGAGCAGACTAGAATTGCTTTTCAAGGTTATTGCTTGATTTCTAGTTATGATCCACTGAGTCTTGTAATTAGCATTCAAAATATTCTGGGATGTATTATAAAACCAACACTTTAAAAGCATTTGCCTCCCGACAGTGCACATTCACCTATGTATGCCTTTTCTACATTTAAATTGGTTTTGGTAGCACTGCCCTTATCATCACTGTTTAGCTTGCTGAACAAAGGCAGTGAGTTTCGGAGTTGTAATTTCTTTTCTGTATCCCAGGCTGTTAAGACCAAATTTTTCCTTCACAGTTTAATTACCTGAAGAAGCAAGTAGAAACTCTATTAGGAATGATTCTACACCATCAGTTATTTTTTATGTCTCATAAACATTGCAGTCTATTCTTCAAGATAATAGTAATTTCATGCTAACAGTATAGTCTTGAAAGACATTAATGCAAGAGTGGACTGTATTGCATTTTCCAGGAAATTATAAAGGAATTATCATTGTTCCAAAATTTGTACACGCTGCTAGTTGCTTCTTATTTATGTTTCTTCACTTAGGAAAGAAAAAATCAAAGTTCAAATCTTTCAAAAAGTTTTTTGGTAAAAAGAAAAGGAAAGAGACACCATCTTCTGCAAGGAGCAATCTGAAGTTGTGCCAGTCAGCAAGTGATGTTGCGGCCTCTCACGACATGCGCATTAATTATGACTCTGAAGATGAACTTGAGTAAGTCTTTGGACTCTCCCTGGTAAACAAATATAAAACTGCTACAATGTTTGTAGATTTAAGACACCCCAAAATTGCCTTCTCTTGTTCAGCATGGTGAATTTTCAAGCAGTTCCTTTTTCTAGGAAAGTGCAAATTAAAATGGCTGATGCAAGACCAATCAGAAGGTAATTGGATAGAGTGCCGCAAGAAATATTAACTAAAAAAGCTTTCCTTTAATCATAAACAAGGCTTTGGTTGTCATTTCAAAAGAATGTCATTCCCATCTTGAAAAATTAGATACTCAACTTATATCCTACCAGGATTGCCTTATGCCCCTAAAATATAACTCCTAAGGATTTTTAAAGAAATTCAGTTGCCTAACCATTTATGCCAGGTTTTTGAAAGCAAGGAAGGAGTAAGGGGATGACTGCAAATGAAGTCAGCAGGAACCAGAGGCTCTGAAGATTTTATTTCCCCTGTTTACATGGGATTCATTTGACCAAAGGACAAATATCTGTGTCTGAGTTATAGATCCGTAGATTCATAGATTAGTTTGAGTTGAAAGGGACTTTAGTGATCATCTAGTTTCAACCCCTCTGCCATGGACAGGGATTGTTAATCACCAGCATTTTGTAGTTATCAGAGAGAAGTCAGCATTACTAAGAAAGCTTGTATCATCCTTGTGCATGAAATAGGCTCTAAGAAGTGCCTGTATCTCCCCACTGAATGTAAACAGGAGCCAGGGCCGACCAGCTCTGATGTAAATACCTGTGGTGTAATGTCTGAAGTTAGACCAGATGAATCCCAACCTGTGTATCTATCTGCCTCTGAAAGTCCTGTCTTCGTTCTGGCATTGCCAAAAATGTTACCCACTATGAAAGGTAATCACGAGGAACCCCAAGGAACCCAGTCTAAAGTTCAAATGTGTTCCTGGATGGAGAGAGGGACTGAAGAGTCCCTTGGCTGCCTAAAAAGCATGTCCTTGCATTGGTGGATGTTTTGCCCTTCAGAACAAGCCTCCTGGTCCTCAAGCAAGAGATGCTGCTGTGTTCAGGGATGGGAAAGAAAAACCATCCTGTCCATTAAAAACATTATACGATGTGGCCACCAGGCAGCGCCAAACAACCAAAAGAAATTATTAACAATTAATTTTTTTTTAAGTTTGTTTTGGGGTTTCTTTGGGGTTTTTTGTTTTGCTTTTGTGGCATTGGCAACAGTCATGTTAGTCCATCTTGAAGCCCCAGGAGTTCTAGGCTGTCAGCACCGGGTGGTCTATAGTGTTGTTGTTTGACAACATTTTAATAAGACAGGGATGATGAGATTTTCTTTCTCTTGTGAATGACTTAACGAAGTCATGTCTAAGTGGGTACAATCTTTGGCTGTTCTGGCCATGTTGCTGTGCCCTAAATTGAAGGGTTGTTACATTATTGTTTCTTAATATTTGTTTAGACAGACAAAGACCAGGAAATTCTTTGAAAGGAAGGAAATTAATTTGAACACTCATAATGTGAGGAGACATGCAGGGTACCTCCTTTGTGCATCTGGGAGGTATGCATCTGATAGAAGGAGAAAATGAGGATAGCATGCTGGGATAAATGTGCACTGCTTATCTGGGTGCTGTCACAGTCCTTGTAAAATGTTGAATTGGGCAGCCACTGCAGCCCTGACTGGCACCTACTTTGCAAATTGCTATAGATCTGTCTGACCTTGGATGCATTGCAGAGATCACCTTTTCATTTAGATAAAATGTTCTTCTAATATCTCTAATGCATTAAGCAGAAGTAGGAAGCTTTCCTTCCTTCTGCAGCAAGAATACAGATGAACTTTTTCCTGCCATTGTTTTATCAAACATATTTATAGCAGCCACTATGAGAAAAATGTTACTTTTTGCCATGTTTGTTTATGTTTGTCTTGAATGTCCCTATGATGGTATCTAAGATCCAAAAATACACAGATTTTTTGGTTTTTTGTTGGTTTTTTTTTTTTTTTTAAGAATACCTGCTCAATTAACTTGACAGTTACATGAACCCAAACAGTTTTGTATTCTGCACTCTCATAAGAGAAAATCCCAGGGGTCTTGATATAAAGCACGGCAGCACCTTGTAAGGATCTTGTAAGGATTTATGCAAATGATTCTCTGTGAGAACTACATCGCCTGAAGTATTTTTGCTAATTATTTGTACAGCAGAGAAGCATTAAACGCTGTACCACATTTAGGTAGTAAGAGATACTTATTCTTCCTGTGGTAATGATCAGTCATTTGCAAGACACGTTCTGATGTTAGTGAGAAGTTAGTCCAGTTCTAGTACAGGCTCATTTGTGTGAACTCCTTCGGTTTGCACGTGGTCTTGCCCGCGGCACTGTCACACCACCCAGCTGCTGGATTCCAGCCAAGGGGCAGTAGCTTTTTCCATAAGATATAACTCATTTAACCTTGATTCAGTTTGTTAATGTGACAGATAACAGCATTTGCAAATTCTTGTTTGATTTTTTAAAGGTGTTACTTAGATTAGCCTGAATGAGTGTATTGTATTCATGGAGAAGTCTGGAATCTTGTTTGTGATGTGCACACCTGTCTCCCACTCCACATTCAACAGACTACCTGAGTTAAAAGAAGTGGCAAAAAAGTCTATATGTTTTCACTAATTTGTTATATTATTCTAGGGCACATAAAGGCATTATGGGAAGCAGAGCTTTGTCACATGATAGCATTTTCATCCTTGAGACTGGGCAAGAGCCTGCAAGGCCAGTAAGAGTGTTTTCTCAAGAAAACATTTCTGACCGGATTAGAGCTTTACAGGTAATTTACACAACATCATTTTTTCAAATGGAACAGGTGGAATGTCTTCACATTTTTGAATGTACTATTATCAAGTACTTCACATGTCTTGATTTTTTGGGGCTAATATTTGTAGCTGAACATTTGATTAGTAAGTAATATCTGTCTGCAGTTTACTTGAATGTTACATTTGTTAATTCAACAGCCTTATCATATCTTTTACTTAAATGATAGCTGAAAATTGGATAGGTTGTTTGGCTCCCTAAGAGAACATCTAAAATCAGATGTCCTGTGCTCTGGATTATTCAATTGTGAAGTTAAAATAATGGTAACTCATTAACCTGAGCTAAAAGATGTTCTGGGGAAACCTCCATCATATCTATCTATACTATCCATCATACTATGCTAATGTATTTTATGCCACACTGAAGCTGAAACTCCAGCCTACCATGAAATTGGGACCTCCACCTCCATTTGGACTTCATGCAAAGCGAACAGAGGATGCTGGGACCAGTTCTGAAGATGATGGATTACCCAGAAGCCCTCCAGAAATGTCTTTGCTCCATGAGAGCCTAAACTCAGGCACAAGAACAAGAGTGAGTGGTTCCAGTGTTGACAAAAATCAGTTTTCAATGACCTGTTTTACCTATGTGTGGAAGGCAAAATAAGTTATTTTGTTTGCTGTATATGTCCTTATTTTATCGCTGAACAGTTCAGAAATACCTTACTCAAAATGCTTACTTAGAAAACAGCTACTTAGAATCTCTGTTCCTGTTAAAATATAAATATCACACCAGAAAATGCAGAACTAGGAAGAAGAGGATGTGTTTGTGTGTATGCATGGGAATGCTGTGGTTTTTATAGAGACTACAGAGAGCTGCCAGGCATAAAAAAAAAGGCTGAAAAATCTGTATTCCCCCTTGAGTATGTTGATAAGAGAGCTCTCTAATGTTTTTCTAGGGTGTCATTGGAAAAAGAAACAAAATAATTTGAAGCTGTTTTTTTTTAATGATAATTTTGTTACACATTATTTCATTCTTTATCTGTGTGTCTTACACTTTATGTTTGCAGTGTCCTTGCTAATCTTTAAGACTATAGAGAAAAACAATGTGCATTGTCAGTACCCTTGTGCACTTTGTGTAGATTGTTTCTGTGATTATATCCACCTTGTTTGTCATCTTTTACTGAATCTCTTCCTCATTCCATCCCACAGTTCTTTGACTCTCACAAGCACCTTAGCTCTTTGAGTTTAGCTGGAACAGGCAGTGAAGAAGAAGAACAGGTAACTTCTGCCAATGTATTAAGGGACAAGCAATTACCCACAGTAGTTTTTTAAAGGAATTTAAGACATAAATATTATTTTGTTGCCTGTCTGCTGCAAAAAAACCAACTTCGTATGTATGTAATTGCATATCTGTCTGTTTACTGTGCTTTTTTAATGCCTGTCCATCTAAGATAAAAGCTATGATTATTTATCAACATAATTCTGATGCCACGTAATCTCCTGTTGATAATAGTTAGGGTGTCTAGAATAGCTCATATCCTTTAGCAAACTTTACAGATATGATTTAATCTCTGAGCCGCAGACACTGAAACAGTATCCCCCTTTTTTAAAGATGGGAAGTTACAGTAAAGGCTGCATGAGTTAGATGCATAGGGTAAGGGAGAAAGCTTATTGAAGAGATGTGAACCAACTCTTGGTCATCTGAAATCTGCCCAGACCATGCCTTAAGAACAGAATTACCTTGCACTAATACAGAAAGTGTTTGCCTGATGTTAGTGGCTGACATTACTGCTTAGGAGTCTGAGGCTCAGCCTTCAGCAGGATTCTGGCTGTGAATTTTGCTGCAGAGATGTTTTCAGGGCTTGAGTATAGGCAGATGGATGACTTTCTTCAATCATCAGCCAGCTGTTCTGGCTGATTAAAGGGCTGTTTTGAAAAGCTCTGAAGAGTCCCTTTTAGCTGTCCACAGCTGGAGTCATGGTGGAAACAACACAGGGGGTAGAGGGAAGAGCGTTTTCTAGAAACAGGAAGAGGGGTGAAGGGGAATTGCAGAAATAAATAGAGAAGCTAGTCCTGAGCTGACCATTTCTTGGTAATTATGCAAAATGCATTTCAAGGCCAGCTGCAGCAGGGCTCAGCAAAGATTGCTGGCCATACATTTTAGATTCCACATCAATCTGTTTAAAAAAACCTGTTTATATGCAGTGAAATTTTAATATTTTTCAAAGAAAATCAACAAAACTCATGAAGAAGGTATTTCTTGAAAACTGATTTGGGCTCACTGTAATTTTGTACAGTCCAGATGCATGTTTGTTAAAGGAGGATTTACGTCTCCCGGTTGTTCCATTAACATCACTTTCTGACTCACTTGCTGACTCCTGAGGCATGGTAGTGACTACACAGTTGCTTAGCTTTTTCCATATGCCCCATCATTTAGCTCAGAGCTCTCTTCATCCCAGTCCAGTTGCAGAGTGCAGCCAGAATGTAGCTCCATCTGAAGGCTTTCCTCCCAAACCACAGGAGCGGCATTTCGGAGAGACTAGCCCTCCTTCTAAAAGTCAGAGGAGACTAGTTTCCAGGGCTGAGGAATTTTGCACAATGCAGCCCTGAGGTTTTGGACAGCAGAGACACCTTGCTGTATCTTCGAAGGTTTCCTGAATCCAAGAAAGGAAAAAGGAATTGTGAGTGTCCTGTCTAGGCTTTGGGGTTGGGGCTTCCTCACGGCCTCCCACCTTGTACCACCCACCATGACCAGCTGACAGACGGACAGCTGAGCCATGTGCACATGAGATTTGGAGAAAGGGGTCTGCCAGCTGTTTCCTTCTTCAGCAGGCTTTGCCAGAGCCAGACTTTGTGGGACAGCAACTTCTGCAGCCGGCTCAGAGCTGGCATTCACTCAATCTGCTTTAATTTAAGTAAGAAACCAGATTTCGGATTTTCCAGCGTAATGGCCAACACTGAGCACTGCCAATGAGAAGACATGCAAAGTTCTCAAGGAAAAGCAGGAGCCAGAAGAAAGGCAGGCAAATAATGACGTGCCTTAAAAGAGAACATGTGCTGCATCTTTATCATGGAGCTGAAATGTCAATGTATTCACTGTTAGGTGCTAACGTATAATGCAGCCACGTATCGTTTGTTGTACATTAGTCATGTTTGAGTACTAGACTGCAGATACTGTAGAGTGAAAATTAATGAGAGCATCCATTATTCAGAATGGCTGTGCTACTTTTTTTTCTTAAATAGAAAGTATGATCAGAAGCTGTGGATCCAGCCTCTGTTAAAATCAATGGGAGTTTTCCCCTGGCCATTGAGGAATCTGTAGCAGGCCCTCACTACACTACAGAGTGTCTTTTGGCTACAGTGCATAGTGCAGAATTCTACTTGCAGGAAATGCTGATGCTTTTTCTCTCCCAAAATAAAACAAACACTAACCTGCTCTCCCCATCTCCAATCCAGCCCCCTTAGTAAAATACCACTTCCAGAGAAAAAAGTAAGAAGAAAAGAAGAAGAATGCATGACAAAGCAGGAAATGAATTAGAATTTTAAGCCTACAAAGGAAGTGCTATCACAGTTGTCAGAGATCATGTTAATGCTGTGACAGATAGTTTGGAAATAACATTTTGCCTATTTGCAAAACTGAATCTGAGAGAAAAGAGGAACTCTTTTCAGAGTAATTTTTCATAAATTTTCCAGTCTCATTTTTGCATCATCCCTGGGACTAGGGTAGTTTTTGATGGAGCTCAAAGGTAAGCTGGATTCCAGCTTCATGAAAGTACAACACCTCTTTCAGCACTCAGGAGCTGTTTCTGGATGGGTTATTTGCCTCAAGTAGGAATTGTCCATCACTTCCTTCCCCAGAGTAGTCTACAAATGAAATTTTACATTTCAGATAAACTGCCTAGTTATTTTGCAGATACATATACATGAGGTTCCCAAATCTTCGTTCGCAAAGCCTACCATGGTACATGAGGTGAAAACACAAACTGACTTAAGTGTCAGTGCCACTAATGTTCGATTCTTTTGTCTTTAGGAGGGTGTTGTAGAGTTTGAAGGGACATGATGACATACAGGAAGCTAAAGTTGCTCAGCACAGCACAACTGTGTGTAGGAGCCTCGACAGAGATGCTGGAGGACACACCCAGAAAGGAAAATGGCCCTTTAGGTTCTGTAACAGAGTACTCTTCATAAATCTGTCTTCTAAAACATGCTGGCCATGTATTTGTGTGCTTTAAATCTTTCAGTTAAATATGACTTGCTCCTTCCCACTGGATAGTACATCATGATATTCAAACAGCTAAAAATGCAGAATTGCTAACAGTACATCACGTGCAACATTAGGAAATGCAATGTATTTTAAAGAGAATCAAAAAGAAAAAGAGGCACAGTTAAAATACGAATAAACATGGGCATGTATTTGTAGAATTTTTATTTTCATGTCTTTGTTTCTTTGCTTGATTCTCTGTTTGGGGATTTTTTTTTCAGGTTACATTGCATCCTTCTAGAGTTCGTGCTACAGATGGTCAGCTGTTCACTAGGCATGGAAGTGGATCTCTGCAGACATCTGACAGTACCGTCTCACCTACAGCCAATTTTGACACTCCACCTGAACTTTCCACTTTCTTGGATAATTCTGCTGCTAAACATAAGCTTTTAATAAAACCCCGGAACCAGAGATCCAGTAAAATGAGAAGATTTTCTCAGGTACTTGTGAAAATAATCAGTGTCACCTTTGACACAAACCCAGAAGGTTCTTACTGGACTTTGTATTTCAAACTCTGATATGATAAAATCATATTGTGGCATGGATGTTTCATTGGGTTTTAATAGCTGTTATCTAATGAGGCTGCATATCGGGAGTAGACATTAGGAACAGATTAACTATTATGAGTTTACCCGTTAACTCTTGATGCAGCACTTTGTGTAACAATTTCTTCTTAAATTTACTGTGCAATACAGTTTAGTATCCTATTTGTGGTGCAGAAGCTGGTCTGACCTATTAATTGGAGCCAAATTCTGTACATAAAGACTGTCCTAAATTCAGACATCTTCCCACCCCAAAACTTGTAAATCCTTTACGTGCATTATAGAGAATTAAAATAAGTTTTCACAGGAAAAAAACAAAGCAACCAAACAAACAAAAAAAAAAAGAACCAAACCAAACAAAAACAAACAAAAAACAAAGCACAATGGAAAGCAAAGTGTATACTATTAAAAATACATTAAAAACTGTATAGTATTAAAAAAAATTGTTTTTTAAACCATGCTTTTAAACACCATTTATCTTATTCTTTGTCATATCTTATGAAGGGCATAGCTTAGTTTTTATTCTTTCTCCCTTCTCTTTTATCACTGAAGTTTGCAGCTCTTATTACAATATTTGCTTTATTGCTCATTGGGCTTTCCACTTTTTAAAAACAGTAAACCCATTAATTTAGTTTGCTTATTACCAGAAATATTATTCCCTCTGTCTCAAAATATGACTTGGCTGATATTCTGTATTTCCCAAAATCTGTGAGTGTCCTTTCAGCTCAGTAAAGCATTGCTGTGAGCAACAGAACGATAAGGCCCATTATTTAGAAAAGCACGTAAAGCAATAATTCACTGGTCAAACCTCCTCTTCCATTCTAACAGTTACTAAAATACAATTGCTTTGTCCAGACTGCCTATAAACTGCCAGATGACCGAGCCCTCCTGGTTTTCCATGGAGAGCGTTCACATGTTTTGATAATACAATTTTTAATATTTTCTTGCCCAACTCTATCTGTGCACCTTGCTTCTGGCTAACTGATGTCTTCTGCTTTTATGCTCCTATGTATATGGATTGTGAATGCAGGTGGCATTTCAACTCTTTTTGCAATTACATTTAAAAAAAAAAGAAGTTGGAAGAACCCTAAAATATCTTCAAAGTGCAGGTTTTGTGTTCTTAGAATTAGGGCCTACATCCAAAGTATATATTTACCCAACAAACTGCAGTGAACCAGTGAGCTAATACAGGCACCATATGAAAAAAGCATATTCAGCAGCTTAATACTGTGCTTTCAAATAATCCAGCATATTTAGCCAGTACTCACCTGAAATTTAATCACAAGACCTCACAGGTAACTACATATGAATTTATAAACTTTTCTCAAACAGTATAACTGTTGGAAAAAAAAAAAGCAGACTTTTACACAAAGGAAGCAAGGTTGTAATGCCGCATGGCAGTGGGATTAGACACAAGATTGCCATATGGGGCAGATACTCAGCTGGCATGGATGAGTTTGTTAGGCTTTTGCTCTTCCTTCTGTATACTCTTCCCTCTTCAGAGTCATGCTTTAGAAGGAATGGGTTGTTTCATTTTTAATGCTAGTATGGAGTAGCAAAATACAAAGGGACTTTCAAGTGCTACTTTTTGCCTAAGAGCAACACAACACAGGCAGTATGCTCTAGGGAATCAATTGCTAAGGACAGTCCAATGGGCATTGTTTTGATGAACTTCCCATCTACAAAGGCATGAAAGCACTAGTTGTGCAGAAGGAAGTGTCAGTCATTGCTTTTATATTGGTTAAATGCATTATTGCAGGATGTGCTTAAGTAAAAAAGCATACAGTCTGTAGGTTAAGAAAACTGCAAGCTCAGCGTCAGAGGCAAGTATTGCCTTCCTCTCTAAGATCTCGATTGTAAATGTAATGATGAATAAGAAAAAAAGTGAAGCTGTACATGGTGATGGGGCTTTCTGAATTTCTTTCTTGCAGAGGACCCAGTCTGAATCTCTGACTGATTTGAGCTGTACCCCAGAAGAAGAAGAAGAGGATGATGCTGTATTCAAACCCAGCAATCAAGAACTGCCATGGACCGCAGCTGCAACGCAGGATGCTGTTTCCTGGCCAAAGCCCAGAATGCCTGAGGACCTCCCCCCTGCTTTGAGACCAGTGATGACTCAGCCTGCTTCTGAGCCTGCTGCTGTACAGGGAGCCCTGCTTCCAGATAATAAGCCACAGGACTGCCAACTAGTGCTGGAAACAACACGTGAAGAGTCTGAGTCCTCATTGCTGATAGAAAACAAAGAGCCCGCAACTTCTTCCTACTCCAGTCCAGACAGAAAAGTAAAAAGGCAAGAAGATTCCTCAGAAACACTGGTTCTCTTGTCTGGGGATGTGAGTGATATGTCAATCAATATTTTAAATAGAGAAAATAAGGAGCATCCTACTGTGTTTCCAGTAAATAAAATACCATCCAAAGAAAATATTCCAACTAGTAAGAATAGTGTTGTATTATTGGGAAGGTCAGATGAAAATATACAGAAGGATGATCAGGTACCTGTGGAAATGTCCTGTAGTGAAGAGGCAAAGAAAGAGTTTACTCTATTGTCAGAGTCCAGCAAGGAGTTTTTTGTGGGTTCTTCCCAACCCACAGACTCGTTCCATGTTTCACATCCTGCTTCCTCAGTGTGGATGGGATCATCTACTTCCTGCTCTCTAGAGAAAATAAAGACTGCACAAGAGGCAGCTGCTTCTGGTAAGAACAGTCAGTCACTGGTCCACAAAGAGGAACTACTGGGGAACAAAGCTGAAAAAGTAGACAGTGAACTCAATGCCTTCAGAAAGTTTTCTGTTTCCTCTGCACGAGAGAGACCAAGAACCAGAAGCCTACACTTCCCAGAAAGATCAGAGTTGGAAAGCCCATTAAATACTGGATTCTTCCTGTCCAAAGAAAAGGTCTCCTCAAGAAATGAGAAGTGGAAAGAAGACTTCCAGAAGGGATCAGAGCTGGACGAGGAAAAAAGGAGCAACAAAAAGCAGACCTCGCTGGCAGAGTCTGACTCTGAGAACACAGAACCTACAGAGATTTTGGCTGGTTATGTTTCTCTGGCTGTTGATGCAGTGCTGATGCCAAGCAATTCTTCGGTGGTATCCCAGAATCAGCCAAGCTGTAAAGATAAAAGTCCTTTTCAAGTGAAACTTAGATCCACCTCACTGTCCTTGAAACATAAAGACAACTCATCACCAGAATCAAAAGAGATTAAAAGATACAGTGCAGAATTTAATTTAGAAAATGAGGGATTGACTTCCTTTCTAAAAGGTGATAAGGCAGAGATCAAAAAACCAGCCAATACAAATACTGGTGATTCTTTAAATGAAAAGATCAAACCCAAAGCAAAGTCCTCTGAACAACTTAGCAGCAAACCTCCACTGCCTAAAAAGCCAGCATTGCAAAACATAACCATCCCAAACACTACTGCAAACAAGGAGAAGCAGGACAAATCTATGCATTCTCCCAAATCCAGAAGTGAAGACAAAGACTTGGAGAAACAGTCAAATTCTGGTAAAGTGCCTGGTAAGACTCCTAGAATTTTCTAAAATTACCTTCACTTGCAAAGAGTGACCTTATCCTGAGAGAGTGAGAGGCAGCACTGTTGTGTCAGTCACGACACTAATGAGCACCAGCTGATGGCTCTGCCTTCAGTGGTGTTACTCCATGATTCTCCCTTGCTGAAAAGATTATCAGAAAGACAGCAGGCGAGAAACAGCAGACAAAATAAGATGGTTTTGCCTCTGATTTTTGCATTTCAGGGCATTGTTTAAGGGATGTTCAAAGTGACACTCAAAAAATAAAGTGCATTAGCAAGTACTGGGAAACGGAAATACCAGACCACTAACTGTCCCCATTTAGAGCTGCTGCATGGCAGTTCAAAAGCCAGGAGTGCATATTACGTGTAGTGTCCTGTGTGGGATGAGTGACTCAGACCTCTAGACCTTCTTTTCACCATAGCATTGAGACAGAAATGCAATGAGGCCCATCTTTGCCTTCCATGATCAACACACCATTTACTTATTGCCTCCTGCGAGCTTTGCTTATTCATTTATCCACCTTTATCATTAGTCATTGCTTGTTTAAAACAAAAATTAACAACCCTGCAGCTTCCTGGAGTTTAAAGCCAGGAGAGACCATAAGTTTGTGTCTGCTGCAGATTTTTAAATTTCACCCTGTTGTCTCTATTATATAATTGGATTAGCATTTTAAAAAAAATCAGTCTTCTGGAGACTGATATGCTGTGGGCTGCAGGCAGGGAACAGAAGACTGGAAGTGGCACTAGTGTCTGAGGTCTTTGCAATGACAGTAAACAAGTTCGGTGAAGCACGCTCAAGCAATTCTAGCAGGAGACCTCTGCTCTTCATTTCAGAGAACAGCCAAGAGAGGAAAAAATAAATCCTTAGGTCTTCTGATATATGGGAGAAAATTATTCCCTGCCCTGGACGTGTCTGGTCATGGGTTTGATGTTAAGAATGTGAGGAGAAGATGCTGGACAAGCAAATGACAAGGTTTCTCTGTGCCATTGCAGAGCTCCCCTACTCTGGTTGCTCTTCTCTGTTTGGGGTCAGTCTCTGAGCTTTGGAGTGGGGAAGCACCAAGCAGCAGAAGACCTCAGGGCACAAGAGGCCACTTGTCCTATAGGGTGACAGAAGTCTCTTCCTGGCCTCAGAGACTGCTGCTGCCCTGAGTGGCATCTGATTCCAGCTGTCGTCTGCCTCAGCATCGCAGATATTTTTGCAAGACTCTGGCCATGTTTAGAGATTCCTGCTCTCCCAGCAGTCATAAAGGGGGGGATTCGTTGGCATCCACAGCTGTAAGAGTCCCTACAGCCATTTAACCAGAGCCTCCCCACATCCTGCAGGCAAGGCAAGAGATACACATATATATGTGTGTGTAATACATATGTATATAATCTCAGTGCTCCCTTTAAAAGCATTTTCCCCTCTCTGCTGCCCTGACTAGTAGATTATTTGCAGTGATGCCCACATCTCTGATGGATTGAGATTTTGGGGACGGTCGTACTGGGAACCAATGAGGAGGAGACCTAGCACAGGTTGGTCTGGCAGGGTATTGAGAAAAGCAGTGGGAGCACCAGTGCTCCTGCACAGAGCCCTTTATCTCTTCCCTCTTGCTGAGTCCCAGGGTGCCTCCTGATGGAGTGGGGCAGGAGACAATTAGTGCTGAGGGAAGGGAGAAGGGAAAGAAATGAAGCTGGGGAGACATATCTCCTCCAGGCTTCTCCTGTGGCTCCTCAGCCCTAGGGTGAAGGAGACTCCTGCTCCCAGGCTCAGGACTGCCCTCTGCAAAATAGGATCTGTGGGCAAGAGTCATGCCCTAGTCTCCCTGATAGGGGTGCATGCACCTGGAATCTGAAACAGGGTTAAGAAGCCCTGTTTTGAACATGTACTGAGAGTATTACACCAAATCTGTATGACCTGGGGTTGTTTAACATGATGGTTCAGATTGGTCTGTGATGGTAACTAGTTTTTTTTCTTATATACTGCCCCACTGATCTTATTGTATCAACTGAAGCAGAGCTGCTACAGGTTTCCTCCTATCTCCAGCTTTGAGTTGCTTGGTAATAGGTTCTGATGTAAGGGCATGCCAGGACTCAGAGTTTAATTCTAAATACAAAGCAGTTTCCTCCAAACTGACTCGAGGTCCTTCCTATCCCATGGCAGAACTTTCTCTTTAGACATCTGACCAAGCACTACCTTCTACCCACCCAGCCCTCTCCTAGTCCTTGAGTTCATCAGCCCTTTCACAGAGCTGTGGTCACCATCAGGAGACATTTTATGCTGTCTTTCCACATTGTGTTAGGAATTCCCTGTGCTGAACAAGAAGACAAGCTGTGAAATGGTGATGTAAGAGGGTGCAGTTCCCTTCTCATGTATACTCATCTCGAAAAAGTTTGCTGTGTCATGGGGTCAGCAGGAGCAATTTGGTAACACTGCAGGTGAAAGCAACACTCCTGCTCCATGGAGTTTTCTGAGGAAATAGTTGGGGATTGTTTGGCCTCTGTTGGGCTACAAGGTGGCCCTTTAATGGATGTGTGAATATTCTGTGATTAGTCACCCCAGGAGGAGTAATTTTTAAGTTTCTAGAGCTAAAGGCACGAGTCCTTGCAAGATTTAAAAGGTTAAACTGTGTTGTTTGTAGTTGACAGACTTTGCTATAAATCCTGTAAAGGGCAGAAACAATTACCATATGCTAACAGGTTATTACAAGAGCAAAACCATAAGCAATACCTATGTGAATGTGCATATTAGGATATATAAAAATCAGCCACTGAGGAGCTGTAGTGGGAGACATGCTCTAAACAGAGAAAAGGAGGAGGAAGGACATCAGGGAAGGACAATGGATGTAACAGTGAATGAAATTGGTGTGCATTGTCTGGTAAATAGAGGCTCTGAAATTACAAGAAAAATGTTTCTATCTACATCAAAAAGACATTGCTTTAATGCTGTCCTGGCTACAGCTAAAAACAAAGCTGTCTTTTTCTTTTCCTTTCTATTTTTTTCTTTTTTCCAAAAGAATTTGCTTTCTCAGTTGTGTCAGTCTGTTTTGCAACGTGGCTGTATTCCAGCCATGAGATACACTTTGATGCAAACAGTAGTTTCTTGTGTAAAAAGGACTCTCCTGGCATCTGTGGTATAGATCCAATCAAAAGTCTAATACCTCACAGAGCAGCTTAGAGAAGAAGGAAGTGACAGAAATACTTAGCCAAATCTTTTAGAATAGCTTTGAAATTAAGGAATCAGGTCTGTGTACTGAAACAAATGCATGTAGTGCTTTAATAAACAAAGGGAAATATGTAGGCCAGGATATACTACATGCTATATGCATTTGTAAAGCCCGTCTTTAAATAACTGGTGTTTTATAAATGAGTAAAGATAAAACAGTGTGGAATTAAATATGCATGCATAAGCAGTGTTATAAAACAATGATACTTGCATACAGAGGGTGTTATCTCCCTGTGTAAAGTTGTTTGGATTAGTTTTGAGCATGTTTGCTTTTAAAACACTCAGGGAATCACAAGCTAGCTTTGCTTGTTTTTAATAGTTTGACTTTCAAAAGGCTCTAATATTCTGCCTCTGACCTTTCCCCTGCACAGATATACAGCAAGACTAACCACTCTTTGCAGTACTTGCAGATATAGAATGTTCTTTTCCAGGTATGAGATTTAAATGTTATAAAGAGCCTCTGCTATATTATCTTTGTGTACAGAGGCTTTTAGATTTAAAGAAAATGGGTACATATCTGAGGCCATCTCTAAAAAAGACAATCTCAGGGTAATGTTTGAATATGTCTTTGCTGTGGTTATCCATGTAAGCAACACACACACAGAGATACATTTGAATACAGAGTATATCTGTCTGTCAGTAGACAGGAATAGGTATGTATTTCTCTTTCACGTTCTCTGTGTGTGTGTATAAACTGATGCACAATAACTAGTCAGTCACAGATCTCCTTTTGCACATAAAGATTAATGTTTTATCTTCATCTTCTTCACACAACCAATCTGACACATATTGCGTGATAATATCTAACTATCAATGAGAAGTGCACACATTCATTTCCACAATATTTAAGCAAAAGAAATTTTGTAAGACCAGAACTTTAGTCTGAGGAAAAAAAAAAAAGTAAGTTGTTTCAATAAGATACTGAGGGAAATAGATGCCTGCATTAAATGGGGTTGCAGCAGGGGAATTTCCCCCTTTAGAAGACTACTGAGGCAGCCAGCCCTGCTGCTGTCAGACCAGTGGAGGGGAGCTCGGGGGATTCTGATGTGCAGGAGGGAACTGAAGTGGTGAAGAATGCAAACAGAGCAGCTGGTTTTGTGACTGTTCATGTGTGTTTGGTGGCTGTGGGAAAGATGTGAAGGGAAGCTTCAGCAGCCTCTGGGCACGGTTTCCAGTGGCAGCAGAAGACCTTAGTAGTCTACACTAATTTCTGGTTTTAATATTTGGTGACATTATGCACAGAGTGGCTTGACAAGTTCTGACCTGGTATCTTTCCGTTGTTGGTAACTTAACCCAAGGGGAGGAGGGGGCTTTTCTCTTTCAAAATAGCCTGAGGCCAAGCCAGCTCCAAGGAAACCAGGGAAAGATGCAATCATGAGGTTAAAACAGTGAGTGAATGAGAGAAAAATTGCTGCCAGCTATGTCCTTTATTAGCTTATGAAGTTATTAAGTAACAAGTTGAATAGCACATTGTTTAAAATAACGTTGTAATAAAAACTGAAGAATATGATTCAGATTGTAGTTTTACTCAGAAAATCTCCCAAGTGTAAGGCAGACACAGGAGGCTCGGCCCTGCTTTGCCAGAGGAGAAGTGAAACACTGTGGTCTGTTGAACTTGCACAGCTTCCGAGAGAGGATGCCACTGCTTGCATTTTGTACTGTGTTATCTCCCTAAAAGTGGCATTGATCAGCTGGGTGCTTCTGTGCTTGTTGCTGAGCATGTGACATGCAGCAGAAACAGGAACTAAAATTGTCCTTTTGAGTACTTTTAGTTCCACTCTGGCTACACAATTCCTTAAACACTGTGTTTTGCCACGTGGTGAATCATAAAAGCACAGGGGCTATCCCATGACTGGATGAGATAAGACTAAAAGAGCTTGTTCAAGGTGATCAGGCTGTTATGAATGGAGGAGGATGTGCAAGCAGCACTTCTCTTGAGAACAGTCATTTCCTGAGAAAGCTTTTTGTCTCTTGGTGTCTCTTAGGGTACCAAGAGCTTCATACGACAGTCTCAGGTCACCTTAAACTGCCAACTCGTGCTATCAACTGCCATGCTATCTCCTGGATTACTTCACCACCTTTCATCCTTCTGGCTGGAACAATGGTGCATGTATACTGCCAAGAAACCTCATCTAGTTGGAGGTGGGAGGATGTAAAGCACCTCTGGGCAATGGGAAAGATAATAAATAGTGAATATGCCTCTTCTACCACTTACAGTAATTCTGGCTGACAGACGAGGTAGCAAATCCTGCGTGGGTTGCATGTGATGATTTTTTGCTGAAGATAAGGCATTTCCTCTGCTTTGCCTGCCTTTCTGGCTTTCTGCAGCAAAGAATCTCACAAGAACAAGGGCAGAACCTAATTGCTCAAAGATACAAGAAAGCCTTTCCCAGATGCAGATCAGCTCTTGATCCTCTATAGGTGATACTACTCTGCTGTCCTAAGTCAGGCCCATACAGATACATATAAAATCTTTTAGATTATGTTAAAGAGCTTTTGTTCCCTTTTGTCACAGGGGCATTCTGATACCATCTCTTATGGGATGATACTTGCCCCTAATTTGGCTGCTTTCTGATTGGCAAGACTAGGATGTCTGGCGTCTTATCAGAGAGATTTCTCTAAAGACTGAAGGTGCTTGATGCCTTCGTTAGAGTATCTGCCTTATGAAAAACATTGTTGTAATATCAGCCTCCAGACATATCGCTGCAGGACTAGGAACCCTGTTGTGCCAGGCAGTGCACATTGAAATAACAGCAAGATGAATCCTAAATTCATGAGGATGACAGAGAAATGGAAGCACAGGTAGCAATAAGACCATTACATGTAGAACAGTAAATAGAACCTGGACATAGCAGTCATTTTGTCGGTATTGATTGTGTGGTAGAAGCAGGGGAGGAAGAATGTTGATGTTTACAGAAAGCTCCTGTGGTGTGACAGAGAAAATGGGACAAAACACAAAGGGGGATTTGGAGTAACAATGACTGTTGTACATCACTAGCAGCATCAAGGGAGATACCAGGTTCCCAGTATCATTGAAAAGTTGATGAGTGGATTGAAAAGGGCTTGCAGGGTAAAGATGTTGGAGTTTTTGAGGACCAAGACATTACAAATGGCGAAGGAAGGTGAAAAGATGGTCAAATAGTTTGTGTGTGGTGGTGTGTACAGCCAGAGAGCTCTTTACAGCTCCGAGGAATGCTAGACATCACCTTCAGTAGTGGCACTGACCTGCATACCCGTGTAGTGCTTTGGGAACTGATGGAGCTTAGCACCTGGTTTTCCTGGTCCTGCCCAAATTGCTCACCACCTTAAAAGGTGCAGGTGAGTTTAAGGGCAGGGCCTGCAAGCAAAGGAGGGAATGTGATGGCAGATGCAGTAACAGATATCACATCAATTCAACTCTGTGGGTGAACTTATGAAGAAGTTTGTCTTAGGATACTCAGAGAAGATGGGCTAGCAGTCCTTAAGCTGCTAGTGGTTATCTTGGAGAACTGTGGAAGTTAAGGGGCACTGACTGATGCGTACAAGAAACCATTTCAAGAAACCATGAAGTGGCATAGGCCTTCCACTTCAGCTGATGCTAACACCATTTCATCTCAAGTGTCAGTTTTGAGCAGTGTATTTGCAGAAGATTTGAACCAAATTAGGACAATTCCTATAAAAGCAAGAGCGATCTAGAGAATATTTTTAATCAACATAGTTAAAAAAATAGGGAAAACATTGTGTTAGTCTTCAAATGTATAACAGGCTGCCGCAAGGAGTCTATGAGTAATCTGCTCGTGTCCATAGTGTGTAGGAGAAGTAGTTAAGGATTTAAATTGCAACAAGGAAGATTTAACTTACTGTATAGGCAAAAAAAAAATAGTAGAAAAAAAAGAGCCATGCTATAGGATAGGTTGCCTAGGGAGACTGAGACCTGTCCTGTCTTTGCAGAGTTAGATAGATAAATATTTGTGAGGAAACAGTTTATGTGTTATTGATCTTTCAGCTGATCTTGCCTTGCAGCTGAAGGATAGACTACACGACATCTTGAGATCTCTCCCAGCCTCATTCTCTACTATCCTGTAAAATGAGACAGAAATGAAGCAAGGAGAGCCATTGAAAGGCAGAAAAAGCTGGCAATGGGAAAAAGATTATGGGAGGAGCAGCTGTTGTCATGTAAAGAGTTAGGTGGGATGCAGAGAATTGGAGTAACATGCTGTGCAAAACGGAGGGATGTCAGGCTTGGTGCTGTGACCACTTCCCTGGGGAGCCTGTTCCAGTGCCCAACCCCCCTCTCGGTGAAGAACCTTTTCCTAAAATCCAACCTAAACCTCCCCTGACACAATTTCAGGCCATTCCCTTGGGTCCAGTCACTGGTCATCACAGAGAAGAGATCAGTGCCTGCCCCTAACTCTTCCCCTCAGAGAAAGTTGTAGACTGCAATGAGGTCTTCCCTCAGTCTCCTCTTCTCCAGAAGAACAGGAGCTGAGGGCAGCCGCAGTGGGGAAGAAGTTGCCTTTGCAACACCACAGTCCACCTGTGTCCAGCGCTGAATCAGCATCTGCTAGTCTCTAAGAGGTTATGGAAGAGGGAAGAGAAGGAGAGACCTTGGGAAATGGGTAGATTAGTGAAGTTTGATTCATGTTTCAGCATCTCCCTCACATGAGGGCAGTGACCCTGCGATTCCAGCTGAACAAAGATGCAAAGTGCTTTTCACCAGTAGAATGATAACTTAAACAAGCAAGCACAGGAAAAGTGCTCTCTGGAGACCAAACTAAACAGAATTCCTGTTTATCTAGGCTGTTTTCACGTCCTTGGACCAATCAGAGTATTGAGCAAGTGTGAGTTGAAGCTGATTACAACTCTTTTTCCTATAACCATGTACATAAATAATTTGTCAACAGAGAAAAGTGTGCCTTCCCCTGTGGCTACTGGAGACTCTGGAAGAGATCCTGGCATTCCAGCAGAACCAGCCTGGATTTCCATTGCAAGGCAAAAGCAGAGGGGCATGCAGCAGGAGAAGGACAGAGAAAAGCTTGTGGCTCCAGATATGAAGTCAGATACAGAGAAAAAGAATAAAGAAAAGGAACAAACAGAGGTACTTATAGTAAAAATTTGTGATGCTTTTGTATCACCTTCCTATAGTATTCTTTGAATCTACTGCTATATTAGCAGTCATGCCGTAATGATTACAGATACTCAATGAGTATAACCGTAAGTAACAAAGACAGTGCTCTCAGAAATATGTTACAGATTCAGAGTTCTCTGATTTTTCAGATATGTAATTGTGTATTTCCAGGAAATCCTGGAACTATGTGAAGTGTGTAAAATTTCTTGGCATACCTACCAGATCTGACGTGTATTGGATGCTAAAATATTGCAAATGAGGTGCTAAACTGTAGTCTCTGATCCTTCTCAAAGCAGAGGAAATATGTTCTCTTTAACTATCCTTCTAAGCACAGCATTTCATTGAACCTCCTCCTGACTGATTTAACACTGAATGAAGAGCTCGTTCCCAGAAGCTCCTAGGTAACAATTTTTAGAGCCTTGAGAATTGAAATAGGATGAAAATAACTTTTGTATTTGTGGAGAGTGCCAAGATATAAATTCTGGTTCCCTGTATATGGATAATTCAGAAGCACATGTGGTGCCATGGAATATGGGCTGACACTGCTTTTTCAAAGGTCCCATGCAAAAGAGGGTGATACCTGTAGGAAGCAATCTTCCCAGATGACAGAGCTGTGCCAGCAGAAGTGCTTGGCATGAATCCAGAACACTAATAAGGCTTGCCTAGTACTGGACTATCTCACGGAGCAGCAGCATGCAAGTGCTGCCTGTTTTGCACCCTGCACAAGAAGAACCCTGCACTGATACAGGAACATGTGTGTCCTATACCAGTATAGCATTCCCAGTGCAAATGGCCTACTTTCTTGCTTCACATTTCTTGCTTCACTGTTAGAAACCCAAGCAGCTGTCTCATATCCCAGAATAAGAGAAGATTTCTAGATGATGAAAAATAGCAGTGGTTAGATTAATAAGAAATAGTACCCAATAAGATGTCTAGGCAAGCTTATGAACTGCAGTAATGCCTAACATGGTCACAGCACTTAGACAAGGGCTTAAATGAACCCAAAATACAGTTTCTATGTCAGAACTAGAAACTCTAGATTTTATCTGGCAATGATTTCTAAATTCATGCTGTGCATTTTATTTCTCTATAGCAGCTAACAGAGAAACATGCCAAGATGCTCCTGACTGCAGCATATGAGGCTTGGTGCCACTGTGCTACTCCCACTTTCTCTTTCTCCCACATGGCACCAGGCACTATCATTTCAGGATAGTTTTTGATACTGGCAAGAAAATCTATGGGAGGATGTGTTTGATTTCTTTTTTGTGAAAAATCCATTTACCATCAACTGTCCCAAAATACAGTGCCCTTACCCACAAAATCTGAGAGGTGGAAGGGAAACATGAGAGAACGAGAGTGTTTCCAAATCCTATATGTGCTAGCAGAGATGTGTAAAGGACTTGAAATACATTTTGCATTGAAGACTATACTTACTTACTCATAGATACCATTATGAATAAGAGATACAGATGGATAGTTTTAATTTGTAAAGTTGAGTATCATGGACGTTAATGTGAAACCACTAGAACGTTCTGAACAGGTATCAGCCCAAGGGAGAGGACTGGGACCGATGTGTGTTGAAATGTGGCCAGCACCACATCCACTCCATTAGCTTGTGTTCTTCCAAACTGGACTCATTCTCCCTGCATTACTTAGATTTTATCCCTCTCTGTGCCTAGGGGTCAGCGAAGCAACAACGGAGCAAAACATCCTACTTGGCAGCTAAAAGCGCTTCTGAGGAGCAGAGGAAAGACACAAAGTCTGAAGAGAAGGAGCCTCTGCTGAGAACCAATTCACTTTCACATTATGTCCCTGGTAGGAAACAAAATGCTTAAAATGTTGGCTGTTATCTCACAGCCTTGTCAGAAAAGTGTGCTTGAGTGTGCTGCAAAAGGAGTAGGAGCTAGATCCTAATCTCCTCCTCAGCCCCACATCAGCCAGATGAAAACTCAGAGAGTTTTCTCAGCTCTAACATCTGGGGTTTTATTGGGTGGCATATTCTTTTGACCAGTTTGATTACAAACAAAAGAGTAACAAGGAGTAGCCAAAACTCGAGTAAGGTGAATTGAGAATGCTGGGCCATTTTACTGGATGAGGACCCAAAGGCACCATCCCACTGTAAAATGTAAGCAAAAATATTTTCAATAGCATTCAATTTTAATGTGACTTCCTCAGCGAGCTGAAATGATGTGATAACAAACTGTCTGACCATTAGTCCTCCCACAATAACTTTGTACATCTCTTTGGTAAATTAAAATTTGAAAGAAGGCAGAAAGGTATAAAATTCCTGTGAGTTGGATGCTGGGTAAAGAAGGAATTTGCAAGTGAATGCTTTTGCTAATGAAAAGACTCTCTGTTCTTTGGCCTGGGCGTTAACACAGGGCCCAGCAAGGAATCCAGGTCATCATGTTTGTGTTTTGGTAAATTTAGGGATCAAAAGATATTAGTGATAAGAAAAACACTGTATTACTTAGAGTACAAAATGGTAATTTCCTCAATAACTTATTGAAGAAGAAGCTTCCATGTGAAATGTAAAGATATTCTACCATAGGGCAATGCATGGAAAGTATTTAGTAAAAGAGCTCGGGTGTTTAGCTGCACAGCAAGCAAGTGTAAAATGCCCATGTGTTTTATTCACAGTAGCTCCATCACCTGCACTGGTGGATAAGGAGGAAATAGGCCACTTGAAGAAAGCTAGCAATGCTGCTCCAGATGAGCCATCGTGGATGGAACTGGCCAAAAAGAAATCTCAAGCTTGGAGTGATATGCCGCAGATTATAAAATAGAATGATGCAAACAAATAGCATCTTTCATAATTAAGTCAACTACTTAACTGAACTTCTACATACCAGCTAATCACAGTGAAGAATCTCTTGATAAGGAAGAAGGATTTTATTATACAACTGTGGAGAAAGTGTGCAATAGGTGCAGTCAAAAAGTTTACCTTCAACTTTTTAGCAATCAGGATTGCAATGGCAATGGATTACTTCGGTTATGCTAAGGACGTACTTATACTTTGGAAAATAAAACTTTTGCCTTACGTATTTCCTGCATTTTCTGCTTTTAATTATGTTTGCATCAAAACAGAATCTTTGTTAAACTTTGCTGAACTTCTGTTGTGGCGGGAAAATTCCATTTCTTATGGGTTTCTCTGTTTACATTTACAAATTGTGCACTAACAGCCCGATTCTGTGGATGTGTTTCACAGGAATCGCCTGACACACTTCCTACCAAAGCTGTTAGGCCCATGGTGGTATTCACCAATAGCTGCTAGCGAGTGCTCCATTAAAACGTGTTGCTTGAGCGGTGTGTTTGCCTGGCTGAGCCGATGGTGCAGTTTCTGGGGTTGGGTTACATTTCAGGAGGCACAAATACCCACATTTATGCGTGACCACGAATAAAAATTCCTCGTCTCCTTCTCTGAGCAACCTTGGTTGCACAGTGTTTGCAAGCAAGTGAGCAGTAAGGAAACTGAACTGCAGTTGGAAGCTCAGCAGTGCATTCACAGTTGCTTTCCTACATGAATTTATCTGGTTGTAACTGGCTTTCCTTTTTGTGAAAGCTTTGTAATCAGTTAGGAGGATGGTATTAGTAGCAATGGACAATATGAATTTAATTAAGAACTGAAAATCCTTGAACTAAAGTCCAAACTGAAATGCTTGGAAAAACTGTGAATTTCATCATAGTGTCAGCTTCACATAACATCCCCTACATAATCTTAATTCTTCTCAATAAAAATCAGTAACATACAGATAGAACGTCTGTACTTGACTACCTTTATATAAGATTCTCATGCTCATTGACCTGAATCTCCCCCACCAGTTTGGGACTCCCACCCATGAAGTCTCTTAGGCTCTTCACTTCCACTTGTCTAACGAGATTGACAATATAAATAATTTGTTGCCGATTGACCAAAGTCACTCTGAACATATTTTAAGACCTCCCTGTGAGTTAAATAAGCAAAGGACAAACCCTGTGATGCCCCACTGCTAAGGCAAGCATTTCATGGGTGAATACTCCTGTATTAGTACTGTACTCCCTGGCTTTATGTTTGTATCAGTAATTTTGTTCTTCTTGTCACATTAATGTTCTTTTTGGAAAAATGTGGGCAGACTTTAGGAAATATAGGATTTGCAATTTCAAAACCTTGTCTTCTCCTCAGAGATGGGGAGGAAAACCCAAGCCTCTCGGTAATGACAACAACATTTTGTAATGAATAAAGAAACAGAGAGTTGAGCATGTGAATATCCAGCACACTGCTAAAGGTTTTCAGTCAGGTTGTCTTTCATCGTTGAAAATACCAGAAGGGAAAACAAATTTTCTGTTTGTCAAGGCCTTTGGACACAGACAGTCAGCCTGCATCACTGCCGAAATCCGCCTGCACGGCTGCTGGAGGCCTGATGGGGCATCTGCACAGACCTGCTCCAGCCCATCACAGCAGCTGTCAGTGGTCCCCACCCAAACAGGTTTCTGCCAGCTGTCCCAGGGTTTTCTCCTTCCTGCAGATCACAGAAAGCAGTGTGGGATACCCACTGAAATCAGAAGCCGCAAGACAGCTCTCTGTTAAACAGATCCACACCAGAAATAGTAATTTAATTACAAATAGGAAGTTAATTACAGGACGTGCAACCTTGGGCTCAACTATCTGAAGTTTGGTTCTGCAAAAACTTCCACACTGCTCCCCCACGAGCAAGCATCCTTTATTTCAAATGACTTTTGGATTTTTTTTGTGGTATTCAAATCATACTCTAGGACCTACAGTGGAAAAAGGCACATTTTTCAGATACAATAAAAACCATCTTTAACTCCCTGTCCTTCCAAAACACCCTTTCTGTAATAAATAACTAATTAGCATAAAGTATAATTTTAAGATATGGTGTTACCTTTTGTAGCAATCTTGAAAAAAACCAAATAGTTTCTGTATTAAAGGAATATACTATATTAAAAAAGACCAAATTTGTATTCTCTAGTTATTGTCACCCCATGAAAAGAGCACATTGTTTCCAGGAAATGTAGTTAAAGGTATGGTCTGTCTCCTTACAATTCCCTCCCTGTTTAAAACAGTTAAAACTGTGTTGAATCACAACTGAATTCCTGGAGCAGGACCTGTGCAGTGTATGGGGAAGAGTACAAATCTCTTGGACTATCTCCTATTTTCATAGACAGATGCTCAGGAATAATGTAGGTGAAAGGCAGAGGTATCGTGGTAAGCCCTGCACTGTGTCAAGGGGAACAAGTCCCGTGTCCAACTCCCTTGCAGACATGTCAAGGAGAGGAAGTGAATGGACAACCAGCTCTTCATGGAGCACAGCCCTGTGCCACACCTGCCCTACACCTCCTGTGCCATTTGGGATCTAGATTTGGGAGCATGCTGAGGCAGGAACCATCGGCTGGACAATTTTGCCATTGACTGTGATGAGGTCCAAGTATTGCTGCCTTAGGGTTTCTCACTTCCATGTTTTCAGTGCCAAGTGGGTGAGAATGACTGCTGTGAGTGGTGACAGCCAGCATTGTGGATTCCTTCAAGCCCATGACCATCATCCGACCTTCAGGGGAACGGACTGCAGCCCCACAGGCTGCTCAGGCCTACCGGAAACAAACTCAGGATCTTGACCAATTCTGCCATAATTACAGACCAGTTCAAGTGTCTCAAAATGTGCTTCAGAGGAGCAGTAACATGATGTGCTTCTTTTCACACAATGCAGAGTTACATTGGAACAGATTGCCACAGGAGGTTGTAGACGCCATAGGTTTAATTGACTTCAGAATGCAGATAGGCAAACAAGTGAAGACAAAACCCATCAAATGCTGCTCAACACAAAAAGTGGGGCCTTGGCTTGGGATATTGTGTCTTTGGCAGGCAATGTCACTGGTCTTCTTCATGTTCTCTTAGCACTACCAATGTGCCTTGCCTTTGTGCAAGCAAAGACACTTGCCTACTTAAACCTCTGATATGATGGCCAGGTGAATTTTTATTTCTCACGGTGTTGGTTTGTACCCAGATTTCTAAGTGAAAGGGTCATGCAGGTAGGACTTGCTCTAGGTGTCTTGTCAACAGGTAGACAGGAAATACTTTTAGAGCCCATGTATTCTTCTTTGGTCAAATGGCTCATTTGTGAAAATGGAAAGATGGAAACACAAATGTAGTTCTCTCCTCTGTATGAACAGTGATTTTTGTTTCACATTCAGTACCACCAGAAAAGCCTTTCAGATCTGATCAGCTTTCCTGAGGACGTCACTGTACTTTTCCAGTGGCGAAGCAATATAACTGACTCAGCTGGTCCATTTTGCTCATGCAGCTGCAATATATACCGTTGGAATATGACATCTAATGAAAATAAAATGTAAAAATTCACCCTTTGTTCATGACTCATGCACATAAACTAACAGAGCTGGAATTACAGTCAAAGAACAACAAAATGGACTTGAAAAATAGAAGTTTCCTCTCCCAGAAGTGCTGCATGAGACATCTTTGGCTTTCTGTTTAACAAGCAAGGTGTCTTCCCAGGGGTGAAGGGCCTCACACAATGCAAATGAAATTGTCTATCAGCCATCTTTCAGTGCAAACCCTCTAAATTTCATGACTTATGCAGTTTACTTGTTGGATTATCCTAACCAGCTACCTCCTAATGTTTAGTAATTTTAAATGAAAAATTGATACTAAATAATTTTTAATAGACAGCGATATGCAATAATTTTTTAAGGCCAAATATCCCCCTGGCCTTTACTTTGATATGGTGTTTTGCACTTCGGTGCCTTTGACAGTAAAAATGTTTACTAAATCTGTTGCATTTTTTCAAAATGAATTTTGTTGCCTGTGAAAATATCCAGCAGCAGCATAAGAAGCAGCTTGCTGTAATTTTGCAATGCCATTAATTCCCTCTTAGTCTCGAGGAGCACAATAAACTTGCCAAAATGTTTGCTTGGTATACATGATGAGCACTTTGCTGTGGGTAACAAAAGTTTAATTACAGGATTTTGTGTTTGTGTTTAGAAGATAATTTTGTACTGTTACAGAGTCAAAAAAAAAAAATCCATTTGTGAACACTGGGTAGTGCTGCTCATCATTAAAAACCCTAGGGGGAAATGTAGCCCTGTGTGATCCTGCACAATGTGGCTACATGGGATTAACTCTTGTAGGAGAAGGCATTTCAGTTCCAAGTGGGCACAGGTCTCAGGCTCACATTCAGTGTTTGCCAAGATGCTCAGTAAGTGACAGGAATCATGGAGGTTTTATACTGTGGGATCATTTATTGTCTGACTTCACAAAATAATATCACATAAAGATTTTTTATGGACTATTAGTCCCAAATAATTCCCAGCATCATGTTACACTTTGAAGCTGGGGACTGATGGTACACGTATTCACAGACTATTCACATCTTCTTCCTTTGCAGT
Organism: Manacus vitellinus; assembly: GCF_001715985.3. Taxonomy (NCBI): domain Eukaryota; kingdom Metazoa; phylum Chordata; class Aves; order Passeriformes; family Pipridae; genus Manacus; species Manacus vitellinus. The sequence goes on from NW_021940813.1 coordinate 27,962,831, forward strand.
ATCCTGCAGCACCTTTGCTGCAGATTCCAACTCTCTATTTACACTGGCTGTATTCCCAGAAGAAAACCACTCTAGCTCACCTATGGCAGCTTAAATGGAGATCGTTCAGGGCAATGGTGAACTATTTCCCTCTCCAGGATACCAAATCACTCTCTGATCCCAAACAGTTCTTAAAACTGTTAGGAATGCAACTAAGAGAATGTAAGATATTACTGAAGCAAAGTGATAGAGAGTAATTTTTCTTCCTTCCATCTCACACACCTTCACATTGAGTACTTTTATTGTTGATTTCTTTTTGCTTTGTTTGTTTACTTATACAAATAAGTATGAAATGGTATATGTTTTAGGTTCATAATTCTACTGATGTCTATTCAAGGATGCTGAGCCAGATATTGTGGTATCTTAACTAATGGTTGCAAGTAGTTCCCTTTTTTCCCCAAATATGGTTTGATTTCTCAAGTTTAGAATTGACACATAAATTACTACCCTGCCTTTGAGAGTCAGCTCTTCCTGAGAAACTTCTAATTAAAAAGAAGGAAAAAAGAAAGAATTCTCTGTTCACTGTCCACTAAAAAAGGGCACTTTGCACCAATGAGTCCTGCAATGATTATCAGCGCATGCCTTCCACACTGTCACTTGTCACCGGTGCTGGCAGCTCTGAGATGACAAAGCAAACGGGTCACTCATGCTGCTCTTGGGCCAGGCCACGGAAAACTATGGTGCCTTCAGTGATGCTGAGAAGGCAGAAAAACCCAGCAAGCCCCTCCTCTTGCAAACCACCATCTGTGCTGCCCTCCCCAGCCAGCAGTTGGTACCAGACCATGTTGAGATGAGGCAACAGTAGTTACATATCTCTGGGCTCCAACTCCAGTCACAGGACTGTTTGTGCAAGTGGCAGCCCAAGCTGCTGTAAAGATTTCAACACTGTATCAGAAACTGGAAGTCGCTGAACTGCAGAGCCGAGTTTGTCCCAAAGTCATGCTCTGGTGATCGTGTCTCACAAAGAAACCTGATTTTCATATTATTTTTATTCCCACTGCCCCAAATTTAACAAGACTACCAGTAAACCCCTGCAAACCATTGCCTACAATGAAGAACCAAGGAGAATGGTCTGGAAAACGCAGAGAAAAACAAGCGGAGTTATGACAAGAGAAGAATTCAGTTAATAACCCTTCAGGAAAATAAAAGCCACCTTTCTCAGCAGAAATAACACAGACTCCTATTTAATAAGCTGTTGGCTCGTCCTCACTGCACTCAGCACCGGAGATAATTTTGATGGGCAGGTTGCCTGCAGACAAGGCAGCAGAATAAGGTCCTGAGCCTGTCCAGGCAAAACAGACATCATCTTCCCCATCCAGCCACTCCTTTAAACAAGACTCGCTTTCTTTTAACTCCTTTGCCTCTTCCTGCAGCAGTCACCTCAAGTGCACAGAAGGGATTGCTTTTTGCCTAATGAAGCCTGTGGTTTGGTTCATGCCTTCATTTTGAACCAGAGAAGACTCCCAAGTAAGAGGAGTAGTGTCATGAGTCACTTCCTCTGCCCCAACCTTGTGGCACTGCAAAGCTTGCTCATATGCTCCTTCAGACCCCTGGGTGGTTCAATGGTGCAGTAAATCCAGCTCCAGCGCTCACAGGACATGCTCACGACACCGGATGTGCTGCCCCTGCTTTTATGCAGCACAGCACTGTGGTGGGCACAGCCTGCTTATGGCAGTGTTACAGTCTCACAAGGAAAAGGAAGCAATGCAAAGAAAAGAAGTTGAAGCCAGAGATAATGGAAGGAACCTTTCCACCCCAGCAGGGAATTCTTTGCTGCTTCCTCCTCTGTGATTCTCTGTTTTCCAGGTGTGCTGAAGCAGCCTGCAGAGAGCCACCTGCCACCCAGGGGTGCCTGTATTTCCCCACAGAGCCAGTTACTGAGCTCGGTCAGTCAGTGGAGTGCAGAGCATGAGCAGCCCAGGGCAGTGGGTTGCAAGGCACTTCTGATGGTGGATGGTGCTGTCAGCTGCTCTCCAGAGAGACACTGAGCCTCTGAATTGCCTTTTCAAGCCACAATTTCCCCAGTTAATATGAGGGTATAATTTATCTTACCTTGTGATCATGGACAAGAGATTGGAGAGGCAGATTTTACTGTGACCTACTTCCCTAAAGCAGGATGGGAAGGAGGGTTTTGCTTTGGCTTAGCAAAAACGCAGCGTTGGCTGTCAGAGCCTGTTTATGTGGGCTTAGGTTTTCATGCGGGGAAAGCAGAGGGTGGTTATTTAAGCTGGTAGACTTATGCTGTTTTCCCCATTTGCTTTACTCTGTTGCTCAAACACCTCCCCAAACCCATCTACCAAAGTAAGCCATCCCCTCTCCAGATCCTGTGTGACCCTGGCACAGAGCCACAGAACAGTAACACTCAGACTGAGTCTTGGAAGTTACACCAAGGATATCGGAGGAGAAGAGTTGGTTTCCTCAGCAGCTTTTACATAATTGATGGAAAAAAAGGGATTCTCTTAACTATATGCATGTCTCAGAAATTGGCTTGAGTAATTTGGAATTCTTGTTAGCAAGTAACAGACAAGTTTCAGAGAGGGCAGAGGGATATGAGGCTAATTTCTTGCATAACATTATTGAAATACAACTGAAGTATAAAGTCAAATTTAAAAGAGATAATAAAAACCTCCATCTTGTCTAAATAAAATGAAATAACCCTTTAATTTTATGCTTCTCTGACATGCAAGCTCATAATTTCAAATTACTAAAATATTTGATTTTAGACGTGAATGCTTGTTCCCAGGACATAAGATGTAAGACATACTTCCTCCTAATTTAGTGGGCAATTGCTGCTTTAATTAAGAAACAATTTCAGGTCCTGAATTCTGCCTTCCCTTCAAACAACCCAGTACAATTTGGAGCTTTTATACTTGGGCACAGAAACTGTTTTGATCAAACTGGAGTCCAATGTCTGTCTCTTCCTCTGAAGCCTGTGAGTTTTACTTGCTTGAAAGAACTTCTTGGTCTTGAGTGGGACACCAGCCCTGACACATTCAGCAACTTCAGCCCTGACTCTGACAATTTATTTTAGGGGAATTTTTCTATTTACACACCAAAACAACTGAAGTCAGAGCCAGCCCTTCTTCCCTATCAGCAAGCAGTGGTGCAGAAATGCTGCAGAAGGAACCCCTTTCCTATGCCATCAAGGCAGATGTTTTTATTATGCACCTCTGGCTACTTCACTAGATCCTGTTTTGCTTTATTCAGCCTGTTAAGTACTGCCTAGAGGAACTCCATGAAGAAGCACCTCTGCTCCCAGGTCCCACGTTAGGGGTGCAAACATGGGCCTGTCACCTGGGGCATGTCCCTGACACCTTCCAATGGGCAGCATGTTGGAGCAGGAGCCTGCAGACGCCTTCCTCAGGCTGTGGCACCATGCATGGCCCTCCAGCTGACCCCAAATTTTACCTTTTATAGTTACAAGGGTCACTTCAGCTGACTCAATATAATTGAGTCAGTATTCTCAAAATGTTATGTATTGATTAATGAGTGAATGAAGCCATTGAATTCTGGCTTACTGACCCCTCCAAGGTACAGCTGCTGAACTGTTACGCTTTTAATTGTCTTCTGCTTTGTTGCACAAAGAAGTTCATGCTGGTGTTTGCCATGCTTGGGGACTTATTTTGGAGTGGCATATTTTGATTACTCTAGCGAGATGCAGTTATTTGCTTTTTTCTGACTAATACATTTTATGAATCTTCCCTGCTATTAATAAACATAGTGGTGTTTATTTATTGAGACATTTCACAAAAAAGCTTTTGAGAGGAAGACAAATTTTATGTTTTGACTAAATAATTAAACATTATGCAAATGTTTGCAACCCCAGCGTTCTGGTTACACAAAACAATACTTAGATGATGGCCTTGTTTGCACACTGGGTTAGTATTGTTGGGCTGTAATTAGCAGAAGATACAGTATTAAAAATGTAAACAGGTTCTAATGAAACAAGATGGACACAATGGTAAGCACAGCCTGAGGGCCAGGCTGCAGCTACACTCTGCACAAAGGTGGTGAGATGTGTTCCTTCCAAGAACCACATACCATCCCAGTTGTGCTCCCTGGGGAACAAGGCCAGCTCTGGGCTCATACTTTTGCACCTGGCAACCTCACCTAAATTCAGAGGGAAGAGGAGACACATCCTGCAGCATGGGAGAGACAGGGAGGAAAGCCATGGCTTTCCACACAAGTCCACTTCACTTAAGCCCGTTGTAATACTCTTTGGTTTGTCCTTGCATTTTTCCCCCTTCGGCTCTGGTGGTCAGGGACAACACTCAGCCCTTGATGGTTTCAAGGTTCAATTATCCATAAACAGGAGTCGTCCTTGGAACATGTCAGTACACATGTGCCTAGCTCTGTAGCCTGTAATCACCTTAAAAACCAAATGATTCTGCATATGTCAACCTTGTCATTTGTTACAGCTCTGTTTCTCTCAGGATGGGAATAACAGCAGTATTATGCATGACATGCAATATGCTACTGATACAGCTGTTGCAGTTATCAAACTCTTCATCACCCACACGGTACAAGCCTCAGAAAGGGTTTATCAACTGCTAAGTGTGCTCCATCTGCCAGCAGTACTTAATGGCTTTGATTGGAGTCTGCCCCTGACCCCTATCCCATTCACTCTCATTACCTGCACGTTTGGTGGGTGGAATTAGCATTTGCCCACGTGGCTGCACAGCACGTGGGATCACACTAAGAGCTATCATAATGAAAAGTACTTTTTGGGAATAAAATACAATGTCAACACATTGTTCTTAAACTGCTGTTTTCCCATTGTTTGCCAGGAGAGTAATCTGGAGGCAATTTAGAGGAGGCTGAACACCTAGTCTGCATGTGGAGATGGGAATCTAAAGCTTCTTTTGAATTGGTGAAGAAAGAAATACACTGCTTCATTATAAAATGTATGTCCTCAGTGTCCTTCCTGGGGGAGGGAGCTGTCTGATAGTCCCAAGGCTCTTATGTTATTACTATGATTTTTGTTGCCTGTTGAAGCTGCAGCAGTGCAGCTTGTTGCTACTTTCATGCTATTCCAGCTGTACAGTTAGGGCTCCTGTTTAAGGTTCATTTCTCCTTTTCCTAAAGCCACGGTCTAAAAAGTCCTAAGACCTGGAAAATTGCACTCATTATCTCTAAATGCTGTGAAGACTGGTCCTGTCCTATCTGTTTTCCTTGCCACATATCCTCCACTACTGCTTGGATAACTACAGGTTTGCTTTTTGGGGAGGAGATGGGATTGTAAATTGGCAGAAAGATAACGCTCAAATGAAAGAAACATCACTAAAGCCTTTAAGGCCAGCGAGAATGACTTAATACAGCCTGGATCCCTGCTGTGATAGGGCAAAGCATGAGATCTTTTCATTACAGCAGAGCAACAGCTCTGCTAGTTTAAATAGAGAGTGGCTTTGATAGTTATTTTCAGTTCTGCAGTTCACAGGCTCACAGGGATTGTCTTAACACTTGCTGTGTCTTGGAGGGATACAAGTTAATGATACGTACCATAGGTAAGTCGAGCAAGGGGGTTTAAAGATATAATTCACTTACTCATTTTCCCTCTCCACTACCTCAAATCAGCAGCTGAAAGAATCACTTTGGCATACACCGTGGGTTCGAATAACAGCTCTCATCCTCCCTGGACTGGATTTGAGTCTGCTGGTCCATGGTCCTGCTGTGGTATGGAATGATATGCACAGTGAATATGCTGTTCAGGGTGAAATTTAGACTAAGTAAGTTGATGAGCAGACATGATTAGAAGGATACATGCTGCAGGATCATGCTTCATCAAGGTGCTCATGAATCTGTTTCTTCTTCCCTTCATGTGGACCAAGTTCATCCTAGTGCTCCCCCTCTATAAAGAAAGAGATCAGGTCAGTGCAAGAAAGCACAGGAAGCTTTCCTCTTGCTCCTCCATCTGCAGAGCTCTTGTCATAATGTGGCTTTTTTCAGGCTTTTGACCCCCATCAGAAACAGAGCATAAAGTGAAGGGATGTGGCAGCAAATGCTCTATTGCAGTTTGGTCTGCAAAAGATGCCCACATCTGCCCTTCAGTCAGCAGTGGAAGGAAGAGACACCCACTGATCAGACATCTGCTGGGTGACAGGGTAAGAATAGGAGGGAGCTACATGCCCCAGAGTTATATTTTAGCCAATAGTCTGGTATCTGGTTCTGACTCCTTAATATCTGGTTCTAACAAAGTGGATTGAACCACGTCCTGCACAACCTCATCTTCCTGTGGGAAGGAGGATTGGTGACGAAGAGGCAGGCTGGGTTAGACAAGAGGAGAGGTGAGACAAAGGCAGTGATGCAAAGACTAATGTGCAACCAGCCCACTCTTTGGCAGGGAGCATGTGCCAGAAGTCTGGAGTTTAAAGTTGTAGTTTGTGTCTCTTGGCAGTCATAAGGTTAGATCTGCATTGGTTTTGCAGATTTTAGCTCAGGTTTTACAAATCTCCATATCTTTGGAAAATATACTAGAGTCTTAAATGTCCATCAATCAGGTATTTGAGCATTTGCAGTGGGTGGAGCTAGAAAATCTTTATAGTTCATAACAATTCTGCATAAAGTAATTAAGAGTTATACAGGAGCCACAATCTCTCTCAAAACTTCTACTGGTGAGGCAATGTGCTGGATTTTGACAGACCCTTCTAAAATACCTTATTTTAGCCTGTGCAAGTTACCTTGGATTCTTTCCCTGTGTTGTCTGAACCTATATTTAGTTTTGCTAGGAAACAGTGAAAGAGACCTTCAGAAGAAGAAGACCTTCAGAAACCTACCCTTGCTGAGGACCTAGTTCAGACTTCCCTTTAACTGCAGATTCCCAGCCGCCAGTGGACCATCCACCAAGTTACCCCAAGATAAGTTAAAGGAGACATCTTCACAGTGTGTTTTGCTCACAGTGATGATGTCCAAAGTGTGAAGTCTAGTTATCAGAATTTCCCAGAAATTTTTTCTTTTAATTGTAGAAGAGAGGTACCATGAAGTAGGCAAGTGGAAAATGAGCTGGCAATCAAAATCCTTAATTCTTAATGTGATTTCCTTTTGCTTGGACGATCTCTTCAGTACTAACTGTATCTGACTGCTCTTTACCCAGCCACTGGACGTCAGCTACCATCAGCAATATTGGCACAGTATGAAATTCACAGTTACCAGGTTCATGTTTATGTAATAGTACAAATGCATTTAAAAGCCTCTGCCTTCAGAAGGAGATGAATAAATGTAAATGTTCATCACCTCTGAGCTTATGGCAGAGGCATTTGCAGCTCAACAGAATCTCCACAGAGAATAAAATGACAGTGATGTGAGGGTGAGGGTAAAGAAACATGGACTTGATGATCTTAAAGGTCTTTTTCCACCTGACCGATTCTATGATTCTATGAGTTTGGAGATCAAGCTCTGTTCCTACTTCCCCAAAAGACTTCTTGGATAGATTACTTGCTCTCTCTCCCACCTCTTGTTAAAGTGGAACAAAAATTTACCTATTAGTAAAGCATGGTACCATCACACCTGACGTCTTACTGAGACACAGCTGTGTGTGGAAAAGCAGCAGCATAACATATAGCAGAAGATAATTTCATAATGTAGGCACAGAAAAGACTGAATACAGATTACCTAAATGCAGCATTTTTTGACTACTAAGAATTCGTATCTACAATCATATTTTAATGAAATTTTCAATGTCCCTTTCCTTGTTGAGTATTAGCACTACAACAGGTGCTGCATAAGTCACACATTAATACACAAACTCTACATCTCGCAGTTTTGTGTGTAAAATAAGTTTACAACAGTACAAACCAGAAACTGTATTTTGCAAACTAGCTCAGCCACTGAACCATTCATTTGGTTCAGCTTATGTATGTAAAACTGTGATGAAATCTGAATTTGCATGAGTATGAAATCTCTGTGAGATCGGAAAACATTCTGTATTGTCATGCACACACCATTTTACCTACTCATAGGGAGAGGATAGAAAAACTCTCTTCCCTTCCCTTCCCTTCCCTTCCCTTCCCTTCCCTTCCCTTCCCTTCCC
>NW_021940813.1:27971222-27988207 GCF_001715985.3 Manacus vitellinus
TAAATCCAGCAAGCAAAGCTGGAACACTGAAGATTTAAGCTTCCCATATTTTTAAAACACTTCACCCCCCAAGTCTCCTCCATTATGGGTTGTTATAGTGTTTGCAACTTAACACAACTTTGGAAGTTTGGGAGTGCTTAGTCTTCTCTCATTTCAGACTGATGCTCCAGTTGAACAGCAGTGGCTGTTCAGGATGGATGAATAACTTGGTAGGAAGAAAGAATTCATAAATTTCCCTGCATTAAATATTGTTCAGGCCTAAAAGGAGGCTGCCACCCTCACTAGAAGTAAGCAACATTTTAGTGTGCCAGCCAAATAGCCCCAACTCCTTTCCACTGGCAGCTGCAGCATTTTCCTTCACTGTGCACTTTGTCCATGCATCAAGCAGTGGAATATGCCAAGAGGCATTTGATTATTGCTGTAGTAGGTCAGATGGGGGCAATGTTGATTTTTTTTCTATCTTGAACTTTGCCTTGTTTCTCAAGAAACTAACTTAAGGGGAAGATGTCAGAGAAACAGTCACATTACACTTACTCTATTGTTTGGGGAAATTAATAGTTAATTGGATACTGTCAAGCTGTAGTCGGTAAACCCTCCTAATGCAAACATTCAATCAGTGAAAGGACAAAAAGTATGAAGGCTCAGATAGTTCTCGTGAAATAACTGTCATTATACTCATCTTGTAACCCAGTCTTTTCTTCAGCAGACTAAGCTCTCCCAACAAAAGAACTTTTATGTGAAAATTTCTCTGCCAGGATTTTTTTCCAGCACAGAAATGCAAAAATTCATATCCCTAAGCAACACTAATCTATTAGATGCAAACAATAGTGCCTTTAATATTTTTAGCTTGTTGGGATTTCTACAGAAAATTCTGCTATAGATGCGTCTGTGTGCATGAGGATGTGCATGCTCTAAATTTTGTTTGAAAGTTATTGTGCTGAATATGTTTTTCAATAAAAAATCCACTCCATTCCACTTCTTTGTAAAAGGGAGGATTGAGGCACACATTTGCATAATGAATTCTTATCACTCAATGAAAAAAAATCACAGAACAGCCTGAGTATCAAGACCTTGCAAACTTTTCCTGAGCTTCTTTTTTGCGCTCTGCCTGAGTTGCCACCAGCCCCTCTTTGTGATCTTTGAGAAAGACAACAAAATCACTGAGGGGCTACTGTGCAGGCACCCGAATGTGTAAAGATACTGTAATGTGTTGAAGCATTGGTAAGAAAAAATGAAAGCATATGGAGACTTGTTAAATGTCACTCTTCAGACAGAATAACTAGTAAGATTTTTCCACAGTTTCTAAAGTTCTAGTGGGGAACTATCCCACTATATCTAGCATAAGAGCCTTAATGGAGAGTAAATATCCATGGTTTCCCAGAGAAGTTGTGGATGCCCCATCTGTGCAGATGTTCAAGGCAGGCTGGATGGAACTCTGAGCAATCTGGTCTAGTGAAAGGTGTCCCTGTCCATGGCAGGGGGATTGGAACTAAATGGTCTCTAAGGTTCCTCCCAACTCAAACCATTCTATGATTCTATAATTCTATGGAGAGTGAAAATGTGTACTATGGGCTTTATCTGAATTAGGTGGAAGACCAGAAGAAAAGGGGAAACAATTAAATCTGTCAGAAGGATTGAACACTGCCAACCAGTTAGCACCACGTGACAAGAGCACAGCTCCTGTGAGGTAGATTGAATCCTACCCTGTGCTGAGGGTGCCATTTGATTTTAATGGAAGTTTTCAGACCCTAAAAGATGCATGGAATTCCAGGAACACATGAAAGGAACCACTGAAGATAGGGGATTACTTACAGAACAGAAATATCACAACCCTAAATAATCAACCCATAGAGCAAAGCTGCCCCGACTTTCTCACTGGTTGCACTTAAGGAACCTCTGGAGGAAAATGAGTTCACTCTCACGCCTCCAAAGCTGTACCTGTGTAACCACTTCGTGGGCGGCCCATAAACCACTGCCACGAGAACGCCCTCCCCAGAAGGGGACAAAGCACAGAGGATTCATTTACTGGCGTGAAGCAACAAGCTGCTCTTTATTTCAAACAGCTCTAGGAGGTGTTTATTAGCACGGTGTGAACTCAAAGGTGAAATTCACGACTATGACTTCTTGCCACTAGTGAGCAAGCGGGTCATACGGGGCACCGAGACGCGTCATTCGTGTGGCACTGACGGGCAGAGGGAGAAGCCCTCACACAGCAGGCCAGGGGTCGGCCCTCAGGAGAGACAAGTTCAGGATGCACCTCCTGCAGCTGACCACAGGGAACGAGGGCCCAAGTGCTGGCGCCGCCAAGCCTTTCCTGGGGCTCTCCCGAAATCATACACCCCCAAAAGCACAACCTAAAAAGGGGACACGCTGCGGAAAGCGCCGCGCCGTGAACACGCCCCCACCCGGCTCCCGCCGCAGCTGCTAAAGGGGCTTGCCGAGACAGTGCCGATATATAGCCCGCCCGAGGAGAGCGACAGCCGCCCAGCCAAGAGCGGCGCCATCCGCGGCGGCCGCCCACTTGCTGCCCGCGGTCCGGCGGGTGGGCGAGTTGCCGGCTCGCGCCGGCTCCATGCGCCCGGGGCGGTGGCGGTCGCCGGGTCCGGGCGCGCCTGACGCGGGGGCGGCGGGAAGGGAGCGAGAGCCCCGGCAGAGTCCTGCACAGCCCCCGCGACCCGACGGGTTCCGCCGCCCTGGATGCGCCGCGCACAGGTGAGCTCGCAGCGGCGGTCAGCCGCGTCCCGCCGCCCTGCGCGCCTGCCGCCGCCGCGACCGCCGGCTCTGGCTCCGCAGGTCAGGGACGGGCGTCTCTCCGCATCCTCCGAGCGGGAGTGCCGGCGGAGCGCTTCCCCTCGCCCGCGGGTCTCTGCCGTGTCGCAGCGGGAGGCTGGCCGTCCTGGTCCGCCATCTGCCGCCCGCCACCCCTCTCCGCTCCCGTGCACCTGCCGGGCCGTGCGGGCAGCGCCGCCGCCTCCTCCCCTGGACTGCTGCCGCCTCCTGCCTTCGCCCTCTGCCCGTGGGGGTGCCGCGGGGGTCCGGGGCAAGAGCGGCGTTGCGCCCCCTTCCTCTCCGCTGGCGCCGCGGGAGGCCCCTCTTTCAGCCCCTTTCTCTCTTGTGCCTCTCCCCTCTCGCCGGGATCCCGAGGCGGTTCGCGGAGTTTGCCCAGTTTCCTGCCTCTTCTATCCTCCCTCCGCCAGCCCCGCCGCATGCCCCGGGCGCGCCGCATCGCCCGCTGACCGGCCTCTCCGTCCCTCCCTCCCGCGGCCCCGTCTCTCTCGCCCTGGCCGCCGGCAGAGCTGCCGGCGCCCGATGCCCATCTCCCCCCGCTCATTTTTCGCTTCCCGGACGAGATGGACACGACCGGGGCGGTAAGACACCGAGGGAGGTCCCGACTAACTCGGGACGGTTTCCACGGAGGCAGCCGATTCCCCCCTTTCCCGGGTTTAGGGGCTGCGGGATGGCGGGCGGCGGCTCCAGGCTGCGCGCCGTGGGGTGTGCTGGAGCTTGTCAGTGGAAATAAGGTGGAAAAGCCCCCATTTAGCAAATCTCCGCCACCTTTTCCTTCTTGCTGTCTTTTACTCGTGTGCCGCTCTCCTCTGCCTTCAAGAACAACCCTTTCAATGCAACGCTGCTGCCGTGGTAGGTGCTCTCGCGCCCTCCCGGCAGGATGGGGTCTGGCTCATCCTCTCGGAAGTCTGGCACTGTTCATGCTATGATCCCGCACCATCCAGCCCTTCAGCAGCTGTGTGAAGAGCCTTTGCAGGCTCATTGAAGTGCATCAGTTTTTATGGTTTGCGGTTGGGAATACGCTTTGTATGTGTTTTAGGAGTGTCTGGATACGTACAGAAACTTGTTCTTTTATTTAAGACGTGATTCAGTAGGGTGCTGCTCAGCATCCAAGAGGTGCCGGAACCTTCAGCACCCATGGCCTTCAGCATCCAGCCGGGTCATTCCCTTCGTTCTGCAGTGGGAAAGGTTCAGATTATAACGATGCTGGCAAATTTCATAGGCTTCATCTGTCTAGTTATGCCCTATCATACCGTCATCTCAGACTGGATGACCCCTCAGTTAAATTTGTTTAGATTGTGTTGCAAATTATTAAAGAAACCTAAAGTGACCAGCTGGGAGTTAAATAATTTATGTGCATCTACACATGTGTTTCTGCTGGTTTAGCTATATGCATTTTTAAAAGCTGGGATGTGTCTGGTTCATGCATGGCCTTGATGTATGCAGTTTGATATAGTGAGATGCTTGAATAACCATCTAAGTACTGCTGAGCTCCTGGTGCCTGTGCTAAGAGGAGTGGTTGCAGCACCCAAAGAGAAGGATGAAAGCAGAACCAACCAACTCAAACCCATGATAATTATTGATTTGACACGATTTTGTGCACATTGACTGACAGTTGAATCACGTTGCTACTGTTCTTTTTACTTTTTGGTTTTCTGATTTTTTTCTGACTGTATTTTTTGTGGATTCCAGTAGCACAGTGAGAGGCCCTGATCGCAACATCTCGATTTTGTTGCAGCAAATGTAAAAATGATGCTCACATTTTTGGCAAGGCATATGGTTCACTTTCCTTGCATTATCAGTTGATATTTCTGCTCGCCTGATTACCCTCTCTCTTTGCATATTGGACCAGCTGTCAGTTGCCCCCACTGGGATAATCCATCTAACTTGCAGCCTGGTCCTTTGTGCACACCTGAGCTGCTCCAGAGACATCTGACAGATGCTAAAATAATGGGAAAAGTAGATTACAGTTTAGGCATCCTTGCTTCAGAGACACTTTAGAGTTAAATTGTTGGTGCCATTGATCTTGTGGGTGTCCTAGTTGCTTATTCTCGTAGTCTGGGAATCACCTGAACTTCCTAAATTCATGTAGACAGTCCTTATAAAAACCTTGGGATTTGGGATCTTTGCCTCTCCTTGCTATTAAAGTTTATCCAGACTTTTAACTTCTCACTGGATTACTATTACCTACCCTTCTGGCTTTTATTATGTCCATCTCCTTTTCAAAGTGCTGGTACTGATGATATTTACTCGCATACTGTGCTCTCTGTGTTAGTTTTCTACAGGTGTCTTAGTTGTCTTTATCCCTCATAGGTGTCTTAGTTGTCTTTATCTCTCATTGAGTTGAATTCAAGTTTCTGTTATCCTAAGACCTTTCACAACTCTTTCTGTTCCTGCTCATTATTTTATTTCTTACTGAATTTTACCATCCACTGTGTCTGCTTCCCATGTACTTGCATTTGTTCCTTTCCTCATAGGTACTATGCACTTTCAGAGTTAATGTTTAAAGCCACAAACCTATCTGTGCATAAAGTTTCTCAAAAGAAATTATGCTAATAACATTGTAGGTGAGGTAATTGTGGTCCAAAGGTAAACACTTTCTGGAACGTGGATGTTGTGACCAAGATTTGAACACAGGAGCATGTAGTTCTGCCACTTTGTTGTTCTCTTCTGTTCTTTTTTTAGCCATGCCTGTTGGTTATGTCTTGTTTTGCGAGCTCTTTGGTAAAGGTAATGTGTGCTGTGATACAAGCTTGGGAAGAGTAGTTCAGATTTGACTGGAATCTCTTGATACCGTAATAATAAAAAGTATTTTTCACTCTGTTGTTCTAAATGCAACAAGGCAAGAAAATGACAGAGATTGCTTCCAAGGAAAATTCAGAGCAAATTATTTATTGCTGAGTAACATACTTGTATCAGGTATAGTTTATAGTGGGGAAAAAAAAACTGGCAGTGCCTTGAAAGAACGTTGACTGCTAATGTTTGAACTACTGTAAGAGATGATTTAATGCTTTGGAAACAAGTCTCTCCCCCTCTTTTTCTTTTTTTTTTTTTTTTAGTTGGTTAATTTATTGCCCTATATTCTCTTTGTCTTGTTTAGTTAGGACAGGATGATTAGATGTTGGCTGTGTTTGATCAGTGGAGGATTTTCTAATCTTGCGATATGGAGCCTTCCTCAAGGATAAAACTGACCTGTTGGTAACTTATATTTTATCCTTGTGCCTGTGTGGTGGAGATAGAGGAGGGATATGGTCATATGGCTTTTTATGGGGCTTTTGGGTTGTTGCCAGTTGGTATAGATTGAGCAGTCAGTGCATATGTGACTGTAGTCTGTGCTTTAGCTGCAGCTGAGATAGGAAAAAAATGGTTGTGGATGGATCAAATACTCTTGCACTGAGCGGAGAAAGATGAGCGATGTGGGTTTGTAAATCTGGTCTCTCATTTTGCTGTGCATGGTTCTGCTGCTGCAGTTACATGAGGCCCTCACTGATTTCAGAGGGGTTTTGTTCAAGTAAGGACTTAAGAGTGGAGCCTTGAGTTGCTGCTTCCTAAAAGCAGCTTTTGTATCAGTTCATTACCTGCTGGGTGACTCGTGACCTTGCTTCAGTTTATATTAAAATTGTAATGTTGGTGATGTGTATGTTTGTCCTTTAATGACTGAATTTATGTGAAATACAGCTCCCCCAGACACAAGTGGCTTTAGAAAAGGGACACATTCCTCTAACAAGTTCTGTTCTCTGAGCCGAGAGCGAGGTGTGCATAAGACACAGCAATGAACGTGTATTTTGGTTCTTGGGGGGGGGCACTTGGAAATATTTTTTGGCATAGTCTCTTAAATTTCATTTCCTTTAAACAGGACTGGAAGAATAAAGAGAAGTTTGATTGATGAGAACTGTAAGAAAGCATGCAACAGTTTGGAATGGATTGATTTATGATACATCTGATATGTGAGAGCTACATATTGTGTCGCTATTGTCCAGCTGCTCCTGGTGGACTTCAGCTAACTTCATTGCAGCCCAACAGATAGATCCTCATCACTAATAGAACATAAACAAGTGTGATGCTGAAATGAGATGAGGCTCCGAAATGGAACTGTGGCCACCGTGTTAGTTTTCATCACTACTTTCCTCAGTTTGTCCTGGTATACTGCATGGCAAAATGGGAAAGGTAAGTAAAAAGCTCCAAAACCAAATTAACCTTCACAGGGCTGCATGGCTGTGTGCTGCTGCTGTATGATAGCTATCTATAAATTGCTTGTTGACTAGCTCTGCTACAGAAGGTACTGCCTTGATGAGGAATAAACACCTGCTAGTAGGTCCAGGAAAATTAACTTGGAGTGATCCTGATCTAAAAAGAAAAAAAAAATGTACCTGAAATAAAACAAATGCTGCTGTTGGAGGAACTGGTTGGTCAAGACTGAATAGTTGTGGTTTAGGTTTTTTTCCTGGTTTATGGTTGTTGGAAAACCATATGTTTGGTTTTGATTCATGGTTTTATTTATTTACCCATGTAACATATGGCCAATGGACCCGACTAGAGAATGTTATTTTTGGTGCTGCTTTCTGTCTTCCCTGATGATTTAGTGATGGCAGTGGCAAACTGCCAATCAACACCATTGAAAGACTTTTCTCACTGTCTTTGAATGAAATTTAAGATACTTTCTATCAGAGTTTCATGTAAGAAATGAGCAAATTTACCAAGTAATGGGAAATGCATCTATTATAACCACATAAACAATTTTCTAAAATAATTAAGTAACTATTGTGTGTAGTAGACTTTCACCTTTTTATATATCTTTGATCTTACTGCACTCCATGTGAACCCTGAAAAATTCATTTTTCCTGAGGATTGGGACTCTTTACTGAAAGTAGGGTAATTTGGTTTTATTCTTCAGTAAAGCAAATAAACTTGTTCAGCAATGTTTTCTAGAAGAAGAAAGGATTGTTCTTTTATTTTATAAACATCTGAACTCTTGAAAAATAGTAGACTACATTCTTCAAAGACCAAGTAATTTAAAAACTAATTTTGTCTTCAGTGATTGTTTGTTCTTATTATTCTGCTGAGAATATTATCTTCAGTTGAGCCTCAGGTCCAGGAAGAGGAAGCTGAGGCTTTCCATGGATACTGTCTGTTGTAGCATAGCCAACTCGTAGCCCTTATTTAAGTATAAAAGAAGCGGATGAGTTCTGTGTCATATTGAATATTTTTTTCCCACTGGGCATTTGTGGGAGAAGCAGATGCCTTGTGGTGTGATTCTGCTGTAGCAGTTGGTTGGTAGGCCACCCTTCTGAATGCAAGCAGCAGGAAAAAATGTCAGCTTCTCAAGGTTGTGGTAATATATAGATCTTTTAATTGGACAGCAGAAGTGTAGATGTGCCAAAGACAGACAAGAAGAGAGTATCTGAATAGCACTGTAAGTAGTATTTTCTTCATTTTGACTAATAGCAAATTCAGTAGTTATATTTTTATTAATTTCTTGCTGAAGAACCTCATAAGAATTTTACTTTCACTTCAGCAAAGATAGATATCTATGAAATTCTTTATCATGGTGTTTTTTCTTTCTTACATAATACATGATTTACGTGTCTTGGTCTCTTCTGTCAAAGTGTTACACAAGGAAAAGTCTCTGTTAAAAGAAATTAACAAAAATCTGCTATTTGGGGCTTTTGTTAGTCAGACTGCTCTTTTTTATACCTTTTTTTCCATCTGAATGCTCAGAATCAATACTTCCTTAGTTGGTATAAAATTTCTGCATTTATCATCTTCAGATCTTACTGTTGAGCATTAGGATGGTAATTTGTTAAATAAAAATCAGTGTAATGATATCTCAGTAATGTGTTAATTAATCATAAATCATAGTTACAAAACTAAAGTCTAAATCACCTGTGCTTAAGGTGTTGCTTCAAGAGAAGTTTATACATAGAACGTTATTTTTTAAATTTTGCGTAGGTTATCCAAAATCAAAACAGATTGGAGTTAATTTAGTACCATGTTTTCATTCAGTGCACCAATGGAAAAGATTCAGAAACTGATGATAAATATTTGCCAAGGTTTTTTGTCCAGCTTGATGTAATTTTATGTTTATTTAGTAAGCCTCGTGGGATGGTATTTTAATTGATAATGTTTTCATTCCAAATTTTTTGAGTGGCTCAGTTTGAAGAAAACAGTGCTTGCTGTTCCCATTCACTGAAGGGCTGTTGGGCGTCGCATACTTTGATTATCATATTTTGTTATTCATTACATTTATATTGCATTTAGATTCCTGTATGTTTAAATCTTCAGATAGCAAAGTAAATCTACAGTAGGAAAGAAAATACTATTTACACTTTTTGAAAGAAAAAGCAACCCCCCTCAAATCGCTCAGTGATAACTGAAACAAATTTTGTTTTTTAAAGCAGAAGCATAGTGCTTCTTTCCAACAACCCTAATCCAGTCTTCAGGTGATTCATTTTAATTTAGAAACTAAGATCTTGGATAATTATCACCTAACATGCAGAATCATTTGTAGAATACCAATTAAGACTGGGATTATATGATATTTTTGTAGATCATATCTTCACCTAGTAAATATAACTAGTTTTAGTCTATACAGAATAGGATTTAGACACTTCAAAGTGATACAGACTTTGGTACTGCTTTAAAGTGCAAAAATTTGTCTCTGCAGAACAATGCTTTGCAAACTTCAAGGATATGCTGAAAAATTGTCAGGAGCTGACGGAAATACTCTGTCTGAAGTGCCATCGCTGGAAACAGCATGGATTTAGCTTACCCTGTGGTCTCATTATGTAAATAACATTTCACAAGGCAGACACAATGGCCAATTATATGTTTTGATTTTAAAGGTAACTGTATTTGAAGAAGGTTGACTGAAATTTCTGTGGTCCTTTGAGAGAGTCTTCAAAATTAGCCCAAGATCTCTGTCACTTTCTGGACCTCATGCAGTGTACAGTAGCACTGGAGTTGCAAGGAAGCAGTACAAGCCCTGAATACACATGGGAAAGACCTCTCGTGAGGGATTCTTGAACAACAGTTGTAAGGCCTCTTTCTAGGGTTAAAAACGTGCTATGGCTAGCGTAAGTTAAGTAGATGTTGGAAATCAAAATTACAAAATGCTGATTACTGTGGTGCACAGAAGGACCACTTTTAAGGGATCTGTAATCACTTCACATTCACAGTTAGTTCAGTGTAAGATGTCCTTGAATTCCTCCTAAGACTGAGCTCTTATGCAAGGAATAACTTTATGCTTAATACCATCTCTTTTGACTGAATCGTGCTTTCTGGGACTACTGACCTGCTCAGGGTCACAGGTCTTCACCATCTCCTCTCTGTTCTAGAAAAGTGTGGTGTATTTTATCCTAAAGGCACTGCTTTTAAGAAGATCTAACCATTACAGATCAGTGCTGTGTACCTATTACACCAGTCACAAAAATGACCTCAAAGCTGTGTAGAGAGTGTAGTCTTGATGCTTTTTAATGTGACTATTGGTTTGAGTACATAATGTTCCAGGAAGAGCTCCATGATGCTCAAGAACCTCCTCTTCTTACATCAACAAACTTCCTAATCCTAATTCATTGTGGAAATTGAGAAGGAAAGTAAATAATTTCACTGAATTAGGGCAAGCACAGTAGGATTTAATTCAAGTATTTTTTCATTTAAAATATGCACGTTTTGTTCTTGGCCAAAGACGGTTGTTGGCAGTGTCTTACATGACTTTTAGAAGGCATTTGGCTACTTGAAGTGTGAGAACAAGTGTGGAATATATATTGTGAAAATCTGGTGCAGTTTAGCCCTTCAGGATTGGCTGAACTATGTCATTTTTGTAGCACTCTGAAAACAGTGGTGTATTTCATCATTCTCCTTTAAAGATGAAGAATTAGTTGGAAAAGCTTCTGGTTTTCAGTTCATCCAAGAGTGTTGCTGTAACTGTAGAATTTTCTCACCGTATGAGGATGGCTTATTTTGGTATGCTGATATAAATTCACATGTGAAGACCTCTGAGAGAACTTGTGAGATATTTAGCTCGCTTCCTAATTTGCTAAATATTCACTCATACTTAAGTAATGAAGGTTGGAGCTACTGTTTCCTTTTAAGCATGATGTCTTCTCTCATTTGGAGAGAAAATAGCCTGGAATTTATAATAAAACTGTTTTCTTCTCTCTCCTCTGGCTGTTTTCATAAAATTAAAATTACCATGTTGTTTCTCAGCCACAATAATCAGAAGTGTTCAAAAACATCTAAACTTAGCAACAAGGATAAGAAAACCTAACCGAGAGGAACCTGACAAAAAGCCTCAGCCAATGGTGGAAAATTTTGGCATAAGAACCCAAAATATTTATTCCCAGAGGAAGAAGAGTCCTATAGAAAGAACCATAGAGGAAACAAGACAAGGAAGACAGAATCGCTCTTCCTTCCCCTTCCCCCACCTCTTTCTCTCTTTGTTTTTCCCCCCTTGGCAGTGGTTATGCAATATTCTCTTGTAAAAAAAAAAAAAAAAAGGTGAGAAATCTGAGAGATGCATGTTAGTATTTTGCAACCATAACCCACCTTAGTTTATACTTTGATCCCAAGAGAAGCTGTTATTCAAGTGAATGCTGCTACAGCCTTCTGGCTGCATGTTCTGATTTTCAGAGTTATGTGCTGATTTCCCACTGATGTGAGTTAAGACAAACCAATCAAAAATTTCAATGGACTACAAACTGGGAAGGGTGAAGGCAGGGGAAGGGGAGGGATGGGCTGGTATGCTAAAGTAGAAAGTGTTATAACAATTTATGCCAGTTTGGAGAAGAGAGGTTTCTTTCATTTCTGTTAAATAGAAGGGAAATGTTGGGGTTTTTTTGGAAAATCTGTTGCAGATCTTACAGGAGCTGAAATTAAAGGAAATAAAAAGGTTTTTTTCTTTTTAACACCAACACATGAATGTTACTCTGGTCTTTATCTAAAATACACTTCAAGCTTGTTTTCAACAACAGATTGGCCTATAACTTAAAAAAAGGAATTGAATTTCGTTAAACCTGGAATGTAGGTTTGGAATGGTTACTGAGAGTCCTGTGGAGGTAGTGAACACCCTGTCCCAGTTGAATCAAGCAGAAGAGGTATATATATTGCTGCTCAGGTGGGCAGTGTTTAGGTCTGAAGTATCTTTTTGTTTGTCTTATGCCTGTTGCACCAGAACTCTTCTGGCACCAGTGATTTTTGGAGAGCTGCAGTGAAAAGGATTGCTACCAAAGGGGCTTTTGCAGCAATGCCTTCTTCCTTGATTTTTTTTTTTTTTTAGTAACCTGCTATCCAGGTTAGCCAAATAGTTTATGGGATTATAAAACTTGGTTGCTCTCAGAGCATTTAACATCATCTGGCTTAGCCAGCATCTTGAGGTGCTGCTCTGATTACAGCCCAGTTGTTAGAGTTGGAGAAAAGCTGTACTTTTGCTCAGTGTGACTTCTCCTAATACTTCTTTATACTGAATCTTCTATGCTTGCATGACTCCCCTAAAATCCTGGTTGCTACTCACATCCACAGACTATCATGTGATTAATTTAGCCAAACCAGGAAAGACAGTTGCATCTGACAGAGCTGCTCATATCCTACTGTAAGAGATGTATTTTACAAATGTACAATGGATTGTAAGCCAGTAACTGTGTTCCTAGAGTAGTTAAAATAGATATATGGTCATATTTTAATAGTGAACAAGAGGGGCTTTGCAGTATTCTGTTGTGGTTGATATTTTCCTTAGTGAATCTGGGTGGTGAGAGGGAGATAATTCTTATTGGATTTCAAACAGCACCATGATGAGAGGAGCAACAAAGGTAGACAAAGAGGTTCAAGTTTAAAATAAATTAGGCAAATTGGAGACCTAGTCAGGAAGGGGGGGTGAATAGAGGGTTGAAGGTAGGGGAAAATGCTGCAGTCAAAACATGGGGCACAGTAAAGAAGAAGAAAATCAAATGTATACATAAAGAGTGGGGAAGAAATTTGATGTTAGCATGATAGTTAGGAATGAAAGTTTACTGTAAATCCCATGCTAAGTGTACTTATCACGTTATTGCAGAAAACAGAAGAAATTGTACAAAAAAGGGGTGTAAGGAAATAAGTATAAAGTCTACTGCTCCAGCAAGGCACAGGAAGTCTTCTTTCTGCTCTGCTTTGTACTGTGTCTGCTTCTGTATGGTGCACTGAAAGAAAATAGATTCATTAGATGGGATTCAAAGAAGCAACAAGTGATCAAAGATTCAGAAAGCCTACCCTGTAAGGGAAGGATAGGTGCCCTGACATTCCTTAGCTTAAAAGAAAGGTGTGATAAGAGAGAGAGATAATTCTGAAATACTCTAAAAGTTCTTGCCAAGAAGGTCTTGCCAAAGGAAATAAAAAAGGACATCATCTATTGTTTGTGGCCATAGTGACTAACAGGATATAAGGGACTGAAATTGAAAGGGAGAACAAGGTTAGGTAGTGGAAACAGTTTTTGTAATGGCGAGTATAGTTACATACTGGAGTAGATTATTGGCGAGGTGTCAGTGGTGAAGAATTCCCATGTAGGCATTTTCAAAAATAAGTTAAACTGGCAATGACAAGTAAAAGACACTGATACCATAATTGGTACCAAAGACTGGGGCTAGCACAAAAAGAGTGAATTACACTGGTCTTTAAAATCAATATGATGCTTCCAAAATAAGTCTTAGCTAGGAAAGACCTATGGCTGGCAAAAATACTCTAACTTGGAACTAGTGATCATGCTGAAATTAGTTTTGAGTGGGGGGCTGGACTACATGACCCCCAGAAGTTCCTTATAACCTAAATTAATGTAGTTATTCTTGACCTTTGCCGGGCTTATCTCTTCTAGTGCCAAAAGCAACATGACAGTGTATTTCATTGCTTAATAATATTGATGTTTGCATGAGATATTTGAGAGTTCCCTGCTATTATAATAAAACTTGATCCCTTAAAATACATAAAATGCATGCTTCTATTTTAGCAGAATCCTTTATCTGTTTATTGTTAATCTCTTATTGTTATTAACAGTAAACAGCCAATTCTATAACTAGGAACCATGAACATACCGTGTCAGAAAAATCTCAAAAAGATTTTTATTTTCTAGTATGATTTTGTATTTTTTTCTTTTATTTTTCTTCACTCACACAGTTTGGAGTAGTATCTTATTCAGTAACCTTATTCCTGCTGTGTAATTATGACTTTATTTGCTGCCTGAATAACAAAAAAGCCTTTTTCATTATTGATACAATTTTTAGGATTAGAGTCCTGTAAGTTGCTTCTTTTTAAGATGAGACACTGGTAAGTCTATAATTTAGTTTTGTTTATAACGCACTATGTTTTGTGTTCTGAACATGGCAGAAAGTGAAGAGAAAGCAGTTTCCTTGCTCACAGTGCAAGACTTTATTCCAACTAGTCTGTACCTAAAAAGCAATTACTCTACAGTATTGTAGAGCTGTGCTTCCAGCTGCTTTTCTGGTTTTCTCCTCAGCTTTCATGCAGCTTTCTGTCTATTCCTGTGGATGCTTCCCACAGATGTGCCACCCATCTATCTGACTGTAAACAACAGAAACCCTCTTCCTGCTTGTGACAGTATATAATTTTTCTGTGTAATGCTCAAAAAGAATTTAAAAGTTTCCTATGCTTATGAAGCACAAATATTGCTGTTGTAGCCTGCAGACACATCATGGTCTTGCATGTCAATGCCATGAACATTTTAAGTTTCCTCAGACAGTTCGGAGATGGGCTGAACTAAATCTTTTTTCCATAACAAATTACTAGTGAAGTACTTGTGCCAATAAACAGCCCTCATACTCAGTTGCACAGCCCCTAGACAAACTGTAGAGGTACCATTAGAGAGAGATTTGAATAAAACAAATGTGATGGGATTACATTTGATTTACAAGGTTGTTGTTAATTTGCAGCAATATGTGAGCATGATGAAGCTTTGATCCTGAGTTTCTTGCAAGGAGGACAAGTTAGAAAGAATATGTTCTCAGAAACAGAGCTTGTTCAAGACAGTTGTCAAGGCACAACAAGGCACAAAGAAACAAGAAGCATCAGCAACCTCAACCCACTAATGTGTGGAAATAATAACCAGACTTCAACAATGGCTTGAATTTTGTGCCCAAGCTAATAAAAATTTCTAAAAGTTTCAGCACTTAAAATAGTGTTGTTAAATGGTCAGGCTGTAGCACTCTTCTTACCAGTTATCTTTTGCTAGATGAATTTTCTTCTAATGTATGAAAATGTTAAACGTTTGACTGTGAATCAGCCATTACTAATCTCTATTTTATTTAGGAAACTGGCTTTCCTTGCTGTAGTTTGTGGCTTGTATGTGTACATTTGTTTCTGAGAGGAAGGATAGGAGTAGTTTGAAGTAAGAGCATCTTAATTTGTATGCACAGAAACTCACTGACTTATTGACAATTCTGTAGTAGAAACAAATCACGTTAAAGTGTTTGGAAGCTTTCAGGTTGTCAGAACTGGTTGCTTTTCCTGTGTGCTACTGTGTTCTCCTTTCCTGTGTACTTTGTTTCCTTGGCCACATTGGACTGTAACTTACTTATACGGAGAATATCCAGCGTCTTAACCCTCAAAATCTGAGCCCCGAACATTCAAGAGTATGTGAGCATATTAATGTGATGATTTTTGAAGATAGTTTGGGATACACACTATCTGGGTTTTTTTTCTGGACATGACTTCTTTTTCTTTGTGGAAATCTTGCCTGGGCAGAAATCCTTCAGATGTAGAGCCTGCAGCCCCGGATGGGTGGATGCTGCTACACAGGCATCCTGTTGTTGACCAAATTACTGCATTACCAGGAATTCCAATTGTGTACGCACAGATTGTTTAAGTGTGCACAGTAAATGACACCTTTGGGAAATTTTCTGTAGGTGTGTATTTGTGATAAGTAGTTGCTGAGAGATTGTACAATAGTCTATGTGCTTTTGGGATGTCTGAGAGGGGTCAGTCACTCAGTTACTGCACAATTGGTTGGCATATTTGCTCTAAGTCACATTCTGGAGGATGCGTAGAGGTGAGTGTGGAAGTGTCAGGCTTAAATATTTTTACTTTGCACAAAGGCTGTTTGCACTCTCTTGATCAGAGAGGCTCTAGACAGAAATAGGGGAGACCTTTCTGAAATTCACATGTTGACAATGATAAACCAGTGGCTTGGATAATGAATGTAGGATGGCTGTGGGTAAATTCTTTCAAAGTTGAAAGGTCACTGCAGCTTCTTTTGCATTAAAACATGCGACTGTATACTCTCTTTCCTTCTGTTACTCCTTCATAATACTTTTTTAGTCTGTCCTTTTGGCTTTGTTCAAATGTACCGTGGAATACAAATTAACCTTTATTAGCACTTGCAATTTGTGGAGTACAAATTAACATGTATTCCTCTGAGTTTGGAGGAAACAGACTGTTAGGACGAGAGCCTCTGCTTGGTCCCACGAAGGTGTACCCTTCCCACCCCACAGTTTTGGCTCTCACTAGGCACACAAAGATACCAGAGTGCCAGGTGAGAGAGCTGGTTTATTTAAAACTCAAGACATAAGTTATATGTCTTAGTTTTGGATTGTTCATGATACTGCTGGTTTAATCCTCCTTCAGAGTGTAGAACAAACTGCTTGTGATTGTGTTTGTGGGTGTATTTTTGTACTTGGTCCTTTTTTAAATTAGTGGAGAATAGCCCTCTGGGCCTTGCAAGAATCTGTGCTTCAGCTTTTTTCTTTTATCTTTATCTGGTGTTGAGCGTGTTACTGTTTGTTCATGTTGCTGTGATTGTTAAATCTGCCATAGAAGAAAAAGGCATTCATGGCTACTTTACTGTGTTTTTATTGAAACATTATAGATGCATTTTTCAAATGGAAATTAAATGCAGGAGACTGGTATATTAAAAGGGATGTTGCCATTTGTGGTATTTAGGTGGAACTGTAGAGTTGGTGGCTGATGCAGTTGACTCTACCCTTCATTCTCAAAACATTCATCACCATGGCTGGGCTTCGCAAACGAAGATTTGGGAAGGGCTCTACCCACATTTGCTACAAAGCGCACTGGTGGCTAAAAAGGCCAATACGAGATGGACAAGTCCGGTTGCAAAAGGCACAGCAGAAAGGCTCCTTAGGTGGTATCAGCAAGACACGATTCTTTCTGTGTTGTCTTTTCTCTTCAATGATGATCCTGCATGCTTTCTCAAAAGAAGCAGCAGC